>NC_139981.1:21870017-22067517 GCF_963993115.1 Abramis brama
TATACAAATAAAATAAACAGTGCTTTGTTTTCAGGTACAGTAGCTGTATTTAACATTCAAGAAAGAAATTAAATGAACAAATATAAAAATAAAATAGACTTTACTGTATAAATTATACATTGATTCTTATTAACGCTACTATTAAAGTTCTCAGTCAAGAGCAGTGAGTGATTTATTACCATAGCCTAGTTCCCCCCAAAAATTAAAATTGTCATCATTTACTTTCTCAAGTTGTTTTAAACCTGAATAAATTTCTTTCTTCTGTTGAAAATAAGTTATTTCTGTCAGGTCCATTAAGTCAAGAACACAGACAATAAAAATAAAGAATTTTTATTGAATAGATTGCAAACAAGTTGATGTTCCTGAATTGAAATTTGGCGGTATGGCTCTGTTCAGGGAGTCCTCTGACCTTTCATGAGCACCATGAAATAGCAGAGAGTCAGAGGACAGCAGCAGCAGCAGCAGCAGCATTAGGGAACGCTCACACAGTTTAGGACTGTGAGAGCTAAAATATCCCCCTGTGAACAGAGCAGGCAACATGACATAACAGCAAATGCCACGTTATGCATAAGGAGGAGCTGGGGAGGTGGCGGGCAGCAGAAGCGAGCAGTAAGCATGTATGAGCAAACTGAATGTGCTTTAAATAGGGCGCCTTGTTTGAGCTTGGCCATTGAGCAGCGAGGGGAGTTAACGAGCTAATGCAGCTCAGCTGGAGCAGATCAGCTGACGGGACAGTGTTGTTAGCAAACAGCATTAGCAGCGTCTTGACTACCTGGCCTGCCAGAACTGACGCTGACGCTCAATTTTGAAGAATGCGGCTAACCAAACAGTTGCTGGTCCCTAGTTGACTATAGTGTATTACCATAGTATATTTTTTCCTACTATGTAAGTCAATGGGGACCAGCAACTGTTTAGATAGCAGCATTATAATATCTTCTTTTGTGTTCAGCACAAGAGATAAATGAATACAGGTTTGGAACAACTTTATTAGTGAGTAAATAATGACAGAAGTTACATTTTTGGGTGAACTATTTAAGGACAAGCGGCAGCATGTTAACTATTAGGCTACTGTCCCTTTAAGACCGGCACACATCCAGTAAACACGCATATGACATGCACCTGACTTTCTCTCAAAAGTTTGCTTTCACTTTAGACATAACCAACTGTGTTTATGTAAACCTTGTGTGTATTTGACAGTATTAGCACAATAAGACTTGAAAGATAACTTAGTCCAGTTACCAGGCGCTGTTTGACAGGCTTTTAGTGCCTGTGCGCTTTGGGTGTATGCGCTCAGAAAAGTGCACGTTAGAACAGCGCATCAGCAGACGAATCAAATGTTTAACCGGCAAGGCTTTAAAACACATGCATATAGTGTACTTTTGTGAATTACAGTGTCCCGTGAGTATATCTCTACCTCTGCGTTAACATGTAATGTGAATGTACGTCACGTTGTTGAGTATGTCCAGACAGAGGCGCCAGAACTGCGAATACAATGGATTGTAGCACGATACTTCGATATTTCTTCAAAAGAGGATCGTGGAGACATTTTAATCATCCACGATCAAAAATTGTGATATCGCACTGCCCTAGGCACAACCATGCTGTTCACCAGCAAATCTTGGTGGTGAAGTTGTTCAAACAGCAGCTGGTCAAACCCCAAAAGTCTTGATAGTCAATCCTGCTTTTTTTAATAAAACCAAAGTGAAATACCCAAGCTACAATTGTTGTAGATCAAAACTCATTTGTATTACAGGCATAATTTTGGTCTCTTTTACAAGAACACACTTTCTGTATTAATTAAATTGGTTCACGCCGATTAAACGTTTTGGCCCACATCATGACATATGATTCAACCAGAATGAACAGTTATTCTGGTAACACTTTATTTCGATGTTCCACTTTAGACATTCTACTAAGTAACTTTGCAACAACGTGTCAACTAGCAGTTATTCGAGTATTAGTAGCATGTTTGCTTAAAATCTACACATTTTATTATGATGCTCCCCAACAGACATTCTATTGACTAGAAGTAACTTTGCAAGTACATCAACTTATTCTACTAATCCTAACCTAACAGTCTTCTAATACTCTAATGAGAGTTAGCTGACATGTAAAGTTACTTTAATGTCTAAAGTGGACAGTCAAAATAGTTTAACTCTTTTGAATCCGCTTGAGTCTGTCTTTTTTTTTTTTTCACAGCTAGAATTGTAGCTTTACAAGTTAGTCACTTGTGTCAACATTACCCTCACTAGGGCCATGCTGTGCCCAATCTATTATGAAATGTTCTGATTGGTTAAGTTGCTTGGTTATCTGTGCTTATCAACTTTTAAATCAGTTTTTTATAAACAGTGTATGCTTTTTTGCATCACACATTTTTACTAATGATATTTCTTCTACCCGCAGCCCTCCACAAAGACATGGGCTCCTGTCGAGCGGCCACCATCACCGGCACCCTCTCCCGCATCTCTCTCAATGATGAGGAGGATGAGAAAGGTCCCGAGGGGCTCAATTACTCCACATTGCCTGGCAACATCATGTCTAAAGTCCTCATCCAGCAGCCCTCTGGACTTCACATGTCCATGGGCATGGGCGATCTGGGAGAGCAGTGTATGGACAGCACAGCAGACATGAGGCGGGCCGTATACCTGTGTACGGACGACGCCACCAGGCAGAGCGAGCAGGAACTGAGTGTCCACGACCTGACTGGACACCCCCAGCCGGGACAGATGGAGACTGACTACATCGTCATGCCTCGCAGTTCGGCATCCGGGTCCAGCAGCGTCCCCACCCTGCTGAAGGAGGACAGCAAGATGAGCATGACTATGGACTCTCTGTCGCACGACAGGCTGATGCATTACAAGATGGGCGCAGAGTTTAACCTCGGCCACTCGGGGATGGAGCACATGGGAATGGAACAGCAGTATCCAGTCCAGGCCGAACACATGCAGAATCTTCCCTTCGAGCCACGCACGGCTGTGAAGAACTTCCTGGCAGAAATGGAGGAGAGCGGAGGGCTGTCACGAAGCGAAACCGGTTCAACTATATCAATGAGCTCTTTAGAGGTGCGACTTCGAATCCAGTCAGTTAGGCAGACGCGTACTTTACACAAGTACATCAATGCAGAGGCTTCTAGCTGTACAAGTGTACCAAACAGTGCAATTCATAATGCAGTGCTAGTGCAGCGCATTTTTACTGTTGCCACAAGTGTCTTATAGCGGCCAGGGTTTAGCATGTCCTAAACAGTCCATCAAGACCATCAAGTCATGATTATTGCGCTTTTCACAATCCATGTTTTTTTAAAGGAACTTCACAGAAAATTGTTTTAATCCCCCAAATTAAGGCAAAGGCAATTCATTATTATAAATATTGAAGTTAGTTAAATTTGTGAAGAACAGGAAGTAGCGACATCTTTTCTTCCATATTTTGATTCTGTCCAGTGGTTGTTGATTGACCCCTTCCTTACAATCAATCTGCCTCCATCCAGTTTATGCAGACTAAATGATTGGAAAAGTCAAGCATTCATCACGTCGTTCTGACATTTTGATTCAAAATTAAAATGATTAAAAAAGAGCAAATTTTAATCTAATGCAATTTGAAAGGGAGAGTTCACCCCAAATTGTGATTATTTACTCCAGACCTATAAGCCTTACTTTCTTATGCAGATCGCAAAAGAAGATATATTGGTAACACTTTACAATAAGGTTCATTAGCTAATGTGTTAACTAACATGAACTAACCATGAGCAATACATTTGTTAATCTTTGTTAATGTTAGTTAATAAAAATAAAGCTGTTCATTTTTTGTTCATGTTAGTTCACAGTGCATTGACTTTTAATAAAGTAGTAAATGTTGAAATTAACATTTACAAAGATATAATGAACTGCACTTATACAGCATGTATTATAGTTCATGCTAACTAATGTAGTTAACTAATGAACCTTATTGTACAGTGTTACCGATATATCTGTTTTTCTTTGTCCAGATAATGAAAGCCAAAGCGGTTCAATCTTGTTCAGATCACAACTTTCTTCACAATATCTTCTTTTGTGTTAAGAATGTACAACGGGTCAAGCGTTTGCGTACTTATGTAGAGTTTGTCTGGCCTTAAAGGTCACTTCAGAGGCACTGTAAGACATTTCAACCTCTCATCATTACTGAATCATTGAAAAGCTTGTATCGACCAGCTGCCTTGAAGGGAAAACACTTTTGAGCCAGATCCACAGCTGAAACCATTTCCTGCCAAAAGCTTCAAGGATTACAAGTCTAGCTCTGATGTGCAAGAAACATACTTGCTCGTATGCGACTTAGAAACGGGACCAAATGTCAGATTTCAGCAGAATTATTTCTCTAGGTTTCATAACATTATTTTTTGTCTTTTCTGTCTTGGTTTTACAGAGAAGAAAGTCGAGGTACCAGGATCTAGACTTCGAGGTGAGTGAAACCTCTGCTTGGCGAAGTGCATGCGTAAGGCCTTTGTTGCACCAAGCGAAGGGCCATTTGTTGCGTTTGTGTTTCACCCCTTTAATTTACAACTACTTTGTGTAGCACTTAAGCTTATTGGAGTAGCATGTCCTGACACAACTGCGATTTATGAAGCGTTGTGTGGTTTAGCGTAAAAGCAATGCTGTCAGCCACCACATATTCCCATTTTATCCTTTTACATCCCTTGACTTCAAGCTGAAAATCAAAAAATAGCCTGTATATTTTCACATTTTTAAGGTCACTTGCAGTATCCCCCAGAGCGTTTCAGCCCTTTACCGAAAACTGAAATTGAATGTCAAGTGCTACCACTGACCCTTCATATATGCCAGTGCCGTTTGTCATAACCTTGTCATAGCATTCAGACAAATTTGCAGGGTGAGCACGGCGTTTTTATACGGTGATAAAAATTTTGAAAGTAGCCAGGTTTTTTCCTGTTGCAAAGTTCTGGTTCTCAGCTTGACTGAACTCCAAATCCCACTCCCTACCCCTTCCCCTCCCCCCTCCTACCCTTGCCATTGCAGAAAGTCATGCACACCAGGAAAAGGCATATGGAGCTGTTCCAGGAACTCAATCAGAAATTTCAAACCCTGGACCGATTTCGAGACATACCAAATATGGGCGGCATGGTGAGTAACAGGAAACGGGGTTCAGAGTGTCTCATTACCAAGTACTGGGGGGTGCCGCGTTGTCTGTGTTTAGCTGTGTCTTCTCGTGGCGCCCCAGTCTTGTGCACAGGAAGTGAGTGACTGAAGGAATTAATAGTTATCCACCCAATGTATTCATGTGGAAAAATAGCACGCCGCCTGCCCCGGGGGGTGGAAGAGGAGGTATTAAAGGATGAGAGAGAGGAAGAGCGACTGAGCCGTCATTGTGATCCATGCTCATGCACTCATTCAAACACAAGGCCATAAGCTGCTAACATGCTTATTATTTCTTTTTCTATTTGCTAATCATTGCTTGGCGAATGCACGGGACAAAAAACCCTTGATTTGCTTCAGATATTGGAGAGGTTCTCTGTGCTTTCCGCAGTATGCTGCACAAATGATCTGTAATTGTAAGGCCGGTGGGATTATTAGATTCGAGCAGGCCAATTGCAACACAACTGCATTCCACCACCCAGCACCATGTGGGAGACTAGCGTTCAGTGTCATTTTGGGTTACAATCTCCAGCTTACTGGCACTGAAAGATTAGCTTTGATTATAAATGGAGATTTTTAGACATGTTTCTTTTATTTAATTCGCATGCATTTTCTGTGATCAGATCACAATCCAAACGTTCTTCGCCTCGATAAAAGCCACAAGACACATTTTGAACGAATCACTGACACCACATTCTGAAATTATTTAATGCAGGTGCAAATGTTAAAGGGATAGTTCACCCAAAAATGAAAATGACCCCATGATTTACTCACCCTCAAGCCATCCTAGGTGTATATGACATTCTTCTTTCAGACGAATACAATCAGAGTTGTATTAAAAAAATGTCCTGGCTCTTCCAAGCTTTATTATGGCAGTGAATGGAGGACGAAATTTGTAAGCCCATAAACGTGCATCCATCCATCATAAATGTACCCCACACGGCTCAGGGGGTAATAAAGGCCTTCTAAAGAGAAGCAAGCCAAGCAATGCGTTTGTGTAAGAAAAATATCCATATTTATAACTTAAAATAAAATAACTAGCTTCCGGCAGACGGCCTAAGCAAGCCAAAAGAGGAACCCCTGACACAATGTAGGAGTAGCGTTAGCTTTGACGCCTCTCGCGGTTCAAACAAACTCAAGCTCCTCCGACATTTCTCTTTAAAAATTCTCGTTTTAGACTTCTAATTCGTGACTGGTGTTTTGTTTTTCTCTATCCTCTGCGCTTCCGCGTTCATCAATGCGTCATTCGTCAGGTCAAGAGTTACTCTTTCGCCGTAAGCCATTTGTCGAAAGCTAGTTATTTTAGTGTACCGTTTTAAATATGGATATTTTTCTTACACAAATGCATTGCTTTGCTTCAGAAGGCCTTTATTAACCCCCGGAGCCGTGTGGAGTACATTTATGATGGATGGATGCACTTTTATTGTGCTTCAAAATGTCATCCTCCATTCACTGCTATTTTTTGTGATGTCATATACACCTAGAATGGCTTGAGGGCGAGTAAATCATGGGCTAATTTTCATTTTTGGGTGAACCAACCCTTTAATGAGGTTTTGCGATATGGTCACCTGCTTTAAAGAACAAATATCCCATAATTTATTTCATTTTAGACTGTTAATCCAATGTAGACTCACAAAGGCGCTTTAAAACTTTTTCTCCTCTTTCATTCACTAGTAAAGCACGCGTTCTTTACCGTGAGAATATTTCTAAAGCAGGGAATAGACCAAATGCTTTTTAAACCGTTAATATGACGGAAAGCATTTTGAATTATCCATCAATGATGTGAAATTTCTGTTTAATGCAATCTCTATTGTAGTTTGTAAGTGGCATTTCCATATTGCGCAGCTAAGTGCGATTAGATGCAAGCGTCCAGACACGATCGTGATTCAAAATGCACGAGTAACACTTTACAATGAGGCTCTAAACTTTAACATTAACTAAGGCATTAGGCTTCATGAACTAACTGTGAAATTCTCCTCGACTGCATTTATTAATCTAGGCTAATGCTAATGTATACATACATTTCAAGT
Organism: Abramis brama; assembly: GCF_963993115.1. Taxonomy (NCBI): domain Eukaryota; kingdom Metazoa; phylum Chordata; class Actinopteri; order Cypriniformes; family Leuciscidae; genus Abramis; species Abramis brama. The sequence continues at coordinate 21,877,168 of NC_139981.1, forward strand.
TGTATAAATTAGCATCAATGTATTATGAAAGAACATGAATTGCCAATGAGCAATTTGATTTATAAGTTAACCTAGTCCTAGATTAATAAATGCTGCAAAAATGTTTCATTCTTAAGAGCCCTAATGCATTAGCTAATGTTAACAAAGTGAACCTTATTGTACCGTGTTAGCAATGCGTGTTTATAACCGACCGGTGTAGTCGTAGCTTCTGGCGACGTGTCCATTTGGTCACGTTACTCTTTTACCCATGTTCAATCAGCTCTGCAGGACTTTGCCACTCACTGCCTGTTGCTTAGTAACCAACCACTGAAAGAAAAAATGATCCTGTGTTTTTTATTCACTTGAAAAGTCTGAGATGTTCCTGAATCTGGAAACACTCCAAACATGCTGTCAGGTCAAACACTTTTGATTACTGAGCTCTGGATGTGTATGTGCAGCGGCCCCAAAAATGTTTTTGGGACACAAATGTATGAATGTCATTGCATGAATTAGCAAAATATCAAACCAAGTGACATGACATTTCTTTACAAGAAAGACCACTCCAGCACAGCATCGTTTGTTGGCCACTTGTATTGATAAGTTATATCTAATGCAATGACTTTCATATATTTCAAGTGTCCAAATATTTTTTAGGGCTGATGTAAGAAAACATGAATTAAAGCTTGATGATTCATGTCCATGAGCAACTTTCTATGTTTGACGGCATCTCTACAAGTAACCATATTGAGATTATTTCTAACACGGCGCCTTCTCGTCCTTTTCCGTAGGACAAGGCAATGCAAAACAAGAACCCCTGGGAGAGCTTCAACCCGGCAAGTGAATATCAGAACTACGCCACAATGAATGTACTAGAATCAGACACAAAGAACTCTCTGGAGATGACTACCGCTGAGTGGGAAAAGTGTGTCAGCCTCCCTTTGGACGTCCAGGAGGGAGACTTTCAGACAGAAGTCTGAGGAATAATGAAGCGTTAGCAGGGACGCACGCGGATGAAGGTGGACATATTTTGCACTGATCAAAAAACGCAGAAGACTTTTCATGCAGCCTTGGAAAGACATATCTGGATTCTAGGAGTATAGCAGGGACAATATGTGCCAATAAGATTTAAAAAAACAAAAACAAAAAAAAACAAGGAAGAAGGACGGATAAAAAGATGTTAGAAAAAGACAAAAAACATCTGTGTTATCTTTTTTTTTTTTTTTTTGTATTCTCACTCGTGTATTTAGTGGGGGGCAGACATGTACAATATCAAAACATCATGTGTTTCAAAAGTACCACTTGGAAAACATTCGGTTCCGAAAGCGCTATCTTTCCAGACGAGACCTCAAAGAGAAAAACGACACGACGTGACGTCCACCCACGAGCGGCGGCTGGGTTCGGTTTTTTGTTCGGCGGGAGACGAGCCCAGGAACACAATGTATATACTTGAGCAGGTTTTTAAAAAGTTTATAACAAGTCCGTTTGGCCATGACTACACTTTTTACTTTATAATATGAAAAGACAACTATTCAGAGGCAAAGAGGATTTTTTTCTGTCATTTAAAAATGAATGTTTGTCAAGCTACATTCTTCATTGCTTTAAATGCAATAAAGGTAATACTCACTTTTTTATGAATAATATATTTCAAATCTTTAATACTGCAGAATCTGCCTGGAAGCTCAGTAAAGCTCTCTCATCTGCAGCCCTGTATAAAATATTTAAAAATCAAAAATGTTGTATGGTGTAAATAAAACTTTTGTCTACATATGTTTTACTTGTGCCAAGTTTATTTTAATGAGAAAAGAGAAAATGCCAACTTGATGAGAGAGTTATAGCGAAAAATGTTAACATTTGAAAAAGGAATGTAAATAAAAGAGGAAATATGTTCGTACTGCTTCAGAGAACTTGTCGACTTACTCCTGTGTCATGCTATACGTGTCTCTGCTGACGCCTTTTTCTGGACACACCAATCCCAGTGGACAAATTCTCAAAGTCCTTTCTTCAACAGCAGCAGAAAAATGCTGGATAATGACTTGTCAGACCTAAAGGCAAATAACAACAGGGGATTTTTAACAGCCATTAGTGGAAAGAGGGAGATGTGTTGTGTTTGGCAATGGCTATATAAATAGCACAGCGGAACTAAAAATAACAGGAAGTGTAGTCGCTTCTGGGTAACGGCGCACCGCATATGGCGTACGTGTACCTTAAATTACGCTATCAGCTGATAATCTGACAGTATGGCGAGAGAATCAAACCAGAAAATCTACAAAACATCTTGCACTTTAAGGCAGGGCTGCCAACTCTCACGCATTGAGCGTGAGACTCACGCAGTTGACACTTTTCACACGCTTTCACGCCACACATCCATTTTCTCACGCACAGAAAAATTGCAGAGCAAAGAGGTAGCAGCTACCTACTTTTAATATTAAACTAATTCTCAGCTCTTAGATTTCGTCAATTTTATTACGAAATTCAGACAAAAATACGTTTGGCGCTTGTAAATGTGACGTGACAGATCGCTGAGCGCCTCAGTTCAAGTGCACGTGAACCGATCATCTGTTACTTTTTTATTTAAAGATGCAGTACAACTTACCGAAAGTATACATAATATCGACCAATTAGTGTTTTTCAACCACGGAAAGAGGTCAATATAACAGCAGGAGAACAATTATGTCACATAACGTTACATTTACTTCAGGAAAGCCATTTAACGACCATAGCATGTTAACTGAATAGAAAAAATAGCTAGAGGAGATTTTGCTGAGCACTATATTACATATTTATTATATTTTTACTTATGTCATTAAATAATTGTTATTATAACAAAAACTGCATTATATTTAATTTAATTTATTTTTAACTTTTAATAATACCAGCAGATTGGGCCCTATGTTTACAGCATTAGGTGAGATTATTGTTTTAAATAAAATTTAAAATAAACATGTATCCAAATTAGTCAATATTGAATCAAAATCGGAATCAAATCACAAGAATGGAATTGAAATCTTGAAATTTTTGTCAAGCAATAATAAAAACTGTATCCTACCAGTCATTGTACAATGTAAACATTGTAACATGTTGTCACTAAACTTCATAAAATTCTATTTAGTTACCAAATGTTTTGACAATCACAATTACATCACAATTTTGACGATGGGTCCTGTCTCGACTTTTTGACTCGTTTAGAATCGCCTTTGACTGCTTCAGAGTGGCTGGCTACGGGCATGCTCGAACATGTCCTTAAAACAACCCTTAACGTTCGTTTTTCAAAACTCTGCAACTCACCGAGTGGTTAGTGGTGTTCGTTGATGATCCAAAACAAGTAGCGTAGCGAAATACAGTTTCTGTCGTGTTTTATTTGGCATTTTGTAAAATCCCATTGATTTCTGTTGGAGGACTCATTGCTCGTTGATATTACTGTGCTTCAGACTGAAATATCGAGCGGAAGTTTATACGCAGTTGTGAGGTATCTGAAAAAATAGTTCCACATAGCAAATAACACGGATTGAAATCATACATTGCGCCGATATATTTGTTTTTTTTAAATCATCAAGGAACACCACTAACCACTCTGTGAGTTAGGACCCATCGTCAAAATGTCTGTGTCCACCACTCTAGTTCATCCCAAACAAACCAGAAAAGAGACTCAAAGTGCTAAATACCGGAATTATCCTTTAATATCTGCTCACACTTTATTTTGATGATCGCCTTATAGACATTCAACTGACTATAAGTAACTTTGCAACTATGTCAACTTATTCTATTAACCTGAACGCTAACAGTCTACTAATAGGCCTACTCTAAGCAGAGGTAGTTGACATGTAGTTGCAAAGTTACTTAGCCTATAGTTAGAAGAATGTCTAAAGTGGACTATCGAAATAACTTTTAGTAGCCTATATTTGAGTGAAATAAACTCATTTATTTGGTTAATTTTACTGTTTGGGTTTACAGTGGCACCAAATGCTGTTTCTGCTTGGAAAAAAATCACTTTAATAGAGTGGAGGATGAATCTGGGATTGCATGTGTGGTTTTAATGGATATCAGCCTTTGAGATTGGGGCGCTCAAGGCCCATATCGGAAGGTAAGCTGAAGTTGAGGAGAATAATCCCTTTTTAAAACCGCTTTTACAGTCCCATCTGTCTTCAGCGAGAGTCTAGTCGTATCTGGCAAAAGTATTAAATCTAATCCCAATGAGCTCCACAATTATCTCCCAGAATATTGTTGAGGTCCAGCTGGACGAGACTGAATCACAGTCCCTTTGATTGACAAGGTGCGAGTCGTGACATGAGTTTGCTGACACAATCTCATTGTGTGCATTGCATAATGACACACCAGATTTCTAAAACAGTAAATGTTGCCGGGTGAGTTATGGCAGTACAGAAATGCTCCTGACGTCATTCAGAGCTGCAGGTCTATAAGTAGCAGCAGTACGTGACAGCATGGCCTTTTTCTGTATTTGAGTTTCAGGTGAGCTCCACTTGGGAAAAAACAGCCTTTTCGCTTCGGCTGTTGTGCAAATACCAGCATCATGCTGAACACACTTAACAGGTTTGCCTCCAAATTCAGAGACTTAGATGATGTTTTGAGGGATTTAGATGGTAAAATATCATGGCATTGGAAGAATGCACTGTTAAAAACAGCTGTGACAATCTTTGGGCCTTTAAAATGTGTTATAGTTTAATTTGATAGTCAACTATAGCCATTCTACTAACTATAAGTAACTAACCGTCATTAATTTGCAACTACTGTAACTCTCATTACAGTATTAGTAGACTGCAGCTAGGTTAGGGTTCAGGTGAGTAGAATAAGTCGACATGCACTTGCAAAGTTACTTATAGTCAGTGTCAGGGCCACGTGTTACATGTGACTTCAACGTGTACTAGACGTGGGCCGGATCTGGGCCGACATGTTGCTGTCTGGGTGTTGGGGGAGCATCAAAAATAATGTTAGCCGATATTAAGCAGACAGTCAACAAATACTCGGTTGACTGCTAGTTGCAGTTACTTACGTTTAGTAGAATGGCTAAAGTGGACCATTGAAATGAAGTGTTACCAAAGTTCATTGTACTTGCTAGAAAGTTAAGTGAACTGAATAACTGATTATATTTACTGAACTAGTAAAATTAATGAGTGCAGCAGAGCTCTAGTTCCCAGCGTGCTTTGCGTCAAACTGAAGAATATAGAAAATAAGTATTTTGGCACATGCAAATGTATAGTGATAGTCTTGCTAGTTATATTAAAGGTCCCGTTCTTCGTGATCCCATGTTTCAAACTTTAGTTAGTGTGTAATGTTGCTGTTAGAGCATAAATAATATCTGTAAAATTATAAAGCTCAAAGTTCAATGCAAAGCGAGATATTTTATTTAACAGAAGTCGCCTACATCGAACGGCTCGTTTGGACTACATCCCTCTTCCTTCTTTAATGACGTCACTAGAACAGTTTTTTGACTAACCTCCGCCCACAGGAATGCTCCCTCAACTCTACCGAAATTCGTTTATGTACTTGCGCACTTCTTATAACTTACTGTGTTTACTCAGCTCTTACGGTGATTTTCTGAAGTAAAACTGACGCTTCATCTTTTGTGTGATGTGCAATAAACTTTATTAAACTCATCAGTATATGTTTGATCATCATTCAGACAGCAGACTTGTAGGCTATTAATAAATAATGGATACATACAAGCAGATGACAAATACGTTATAATAACCGTAATTAAACTACTAAACTATACCTGTTCCATCTCTATACAGTACTCTGACTCTGTAGGCATTATTGTCCGACTCGAAATGAACACCATTACTGAGAGTTTCTGATATTATCATCATTCCGTGAGATGAAATTGTCCTGAGAGACTGAGCGCGAGCTCATGAAGCTCCGCCCCCTGGATCGTCCAGCAGCAGCTTATTTGCATTTAAAGGGCACACACTAAAACAGCGCGTTTTTCTGTGCCCCCAAAAAATGACAATTTAAACATGCTGTAAAAAATGATCTGTTGGGTATTTTGAGCTGAAACTTCACATACACACTCTGGGGACATCAGAGACTTATTTTACATCTTGTGAAAAGGGGCATAATACGGGACCTTTAACACATGCAAGTCTGCTATTGCTAGCTACAGCAGCAGCTAATTGTAAAAGATTTGTTTATGTTAGCTTAATAAACAGTCCAATTGCAATTAACATGTTTGTGGTAGAACAAAATTTTAATTAATTTAATTAAACTTAATCTTGGAGTTTGTTAACTAACTTTTTGAGTTCTGCCAACTTATTAGGGTTTATCAATATGATTATAGGACACAGAACACTACACTAAAGTGAACTTTGCAAAGTTTAGATGACTCACTCAGGAACTCAAGAAGTAATGTAATTAAGAATTAATTTGTCAGCTGTCCCAAACAGCGGACAGCGTGAAAAACAACTCGACGTGCTTATGTAAGACGACTTGTTAGTTTCACTTTGGAGAAGATTGCAATCTAATGATGAATATTATCAGACAAAGCATTCATTAGTGCACGAATGTTGACCTCCGAGGTCAGAAAACACAGTAATGAGTTGTGAAGGATGGGACGGGTAGTGCTGTCGGTGACAGTGTCACTGTATTAAAAATAATAAAGAGCATGAGACAAGCCCATTATGACATTGACAAAACACGCTGACATGCGCAACAGATCCGGCCCCCGTTCTCCATTCTCCACGGGCCGAAATGAAAAGACGTTTGTCCTCCTCTGTTCTTCAATGTGCAAATCAAAATGTCAAATCCATCACATTACAGGCCAGCGGGAAATCACAGCAAATGAAATTCTGCACACACACACAGTGAGTGGGCCCTGGTGGGTGCTTGTATGTCCAGCAGGGGACACATGGAGAGGTGAAACAGACTCATCTCTGACAGACGTGCCGGAGAGGGAATTGAAGCGTATGTCAACCCAGACACTGTATTTTCACTTGTGCTCAATTACAACTTCCATTCATGATCAGAAGGGACCACTGTTGATGTGAACTGGCAAAAACGTGTTTCTAACAGAGTGTTTGATGTTATTTTTATGCAAGGGATAATGGATCGCAGCTTTCATTGATCAAGGACCAATCACAGTTTGTTTTGTTACACGTTATGTTAGTTTTTTTTAAGTTAAGTTGTTTAAGTTTTTTTAAGTTTCTTAGTTAATGAGCAAGTACTATAAAATATGTGTTTCCGTTTCTGTCAGTCACGTTCGACATGGTATCGAACCGACACTAAGAGGACACCATACACACATTTGCACAAACAAACTCGTACATCAGTTATGGTAAACGGAAGCTCAAGCAAGTTTGTTTGACTTGTGAGAACCAATGAGGTTCAATCTTGTGTTACGCAGCACGTTTGAGCTTCTGCTAGAACCAATGAGGTTCATTCTTGTGTGTTACGCGGTTCGTCTTCAACAGGTTCAGTTGAGATTCTGTTTATGTTCCCTGATCAATGTTTATATGTGAATAAAATCCTAAATTAAATCTGTTCGTCATATAAAGAGATTGTGTCTCTTCAGAAAAGGTGGTAGTTGCGTAGCTGTCTATGGAGGGACAGAAAGCTCTCAGATTTCATCAAAAAGATCTTCATTTGTGTTCTGAAGATGAACAAAAGTCTTGCGGTGAGTAAATAATGACAGCATTTTAATGTTTAGGTGAACTGTCCCTTTAAACACACCGCCTTGGCTTGAACATACATTTGATTTCAGCACCATGGACAGCTGCCTGTTTTTTATTTATTTATATATTTTTTGTAGATACATACAGTGACTCAAAACACATTTAGCCATTTGTAATAATTAAAAATGTCATGCCATTACATAGATAAAGTTTCAAAACAAGCAGCATTTATTTTGTAGAAATATGGCATAAACACACTTAAGTGTGCAAATACATTTTGGAGTCGCTGTATAAGAACATTGAGAAATGAGTGAACCAGTTTCACACCACGGCTTTATACACTCTTAAAAAAGGTTCTTTATTTGCATTGATGTTTCCATGAAGAACCTTGAACATCAATAGAACCTTTCCATTCCACAAAATGTTCTTTACAGTGGAATAAGGTTAGATTTTTAAAATGTTCTTCAAACAAAGAAAAAGTTGTTATTTTAAGAACTGTTGACTAAAGGGTTTTTTGAGTAACCAAAACAAATTTTTGAATGCCATTGCTGCAAACCCCCCCGATTGGAACCATTTAATATCTAGAAAATCGGCAAATAATTGAGTTGCTTTTGCTTTGTTCAAATTCTAAAGCGAATGATGAACAAACGTTAGCCTGATCAGGAATGAAAAATTACTGGAGTGAATTATTCCACAGAGAAAAAAAAGTGACGTCTAGTCTGCTTTCCACAGGCAGTGATATATTCAGCTGACACGGTTTGAATTGATTCACGCGAATGAATCTAACTTGAGCTATTTTTGCTTGTGAAGTTTAAATCTGAGCCACTATTAAAACATCTTTCTTTCATAAAACACTGAATCAAGCGTCCTATCAAACAGTCTGCTGCCACGAGGGCATAAATATTCATTACTCTACTGAAGTTCATACTGTAGTTAGGGGACATTCAATTATTTCAATAAACACTGCAAGTCCCAAGACGTTCTCTAATTGCTTTGAAGTAGAGGCTTCTGCTAATGGCTCCCTGTAGGATCAGCTTGTGTTTTATTCAGCTGTACGACTCCCCTGCTGCCAGCAGCTCCTTATGGACACAGTTTAACAGTGCTCATAATGGCACAGGACATCACACAGCAAGTACCAGTTTCTATTCTTTGATCTCTGACTAAGTAATTATCATCCCCGACCCCGCAAGGATGGCCTTTTCTGGTCCAGATGGGCTGCTGCTATGTCAGGAACTGGTCAGTATAGTGAAAGGCTCGGGAATTGGTTGGGTCTTCATGACACTCATGACAATTGTAACCTATTAGCCCATCCTAGATGACCTTATATGTTGATTACTCATACTTCTTGATAGGGCTGCACGATATTGGGGGAAAAACTGACATTGCTATAGTTTGTTTTTATATATTTCAACAGGAAAAAATACTTGGGAAAATTTGGGAATAATCAGGTAATTCTCTTTGCAACAACTATTTGATTTTTTTTTTTTTTTTTTTCAGTAACCATAAAGTGAACAGCGTTTAGTATAATAATAATCTCTTTTAATTTGCATAGGCCATGAATGTGATTTGCGGATTAGCTGCAAAGTTTAACCGTATTAGAGGGTTTCTGGGTCTTGCCATTTTAAATATTCAAGCAATTTTAAACCATTCAAGCGCAAGAAGAGGCTAAACACACTCAATGTGAGTGCGCACACACTCAATGCGAGCACAGAAATCTGCGTTTCAGACAGAACAGACACATACAGACAATTATGTAAAAGTACCCATCTCTGCAAGTATTCTCGTGAACACAGTCGGTTATGTCTTACAGGAATAGTTCACCCAAAAATGAATATTCTATCATTATTTGACCCTTCGCAAAGACCCGCCCCCCTTAGTTACTGTCGCTATGCCCGACAAGCTACGCTGCTCTCACGCCACACCATGTTCTCACGCAGTGAAAAATACATCGCGGAGCAGAGAGGAGACTGACAACACGCTGACAGACAGGACGGACCAGGTTACTTTTCGGTTACTTTTGATATTAAACATATTAAACAAAGTCTCACCTTTAAAATTTGGTCATTTTTTTAAAAGAAATTGAAACGATACATACCGTTTTGTGGCTCTTAAATGTGTCTGACAGATCGCTGTAGAGCATCAGTTAAAGCTGCTCGTGAACCGATCATCTCTTCCTTCTAGTTAATTTATAGCATCAAATAAACATTAATGAACATAAGAAGGAATGTTGTTTTAACCGCGGAAAGGCGTCAGTACACTCCGTTTTTCAAGTTCAGATTCTCCCATGTTAATCTGCTATCTCTCCTGACTGCTTTGTCGGACAAAATGGCGGATGGTGGATTATGATTGGTTAGATCGCCTGTCAATCAAGCTCCCTGCGAAGGGTCAATTTCTGATGGAATGAGATCTAAACTGTGTTTTCCCAGAATCCCTCTGTGCCAGGGCAGGTTCAGAGAGCGGCCAGTATGGCCACACTTGCGCTGTTGTGTGACGTGGCTGATCGAGGTGTCCTGAAGTCCCAGTCTGAGGCCATGAGATCACTTCACTCGCTGACTGACTATTTCTACCCTTCATCATCATCATCATCATCTCAGCATCTCAACCAGACATTACTGAAGCCCACAACTGCGACAGTCAGGTCTGTTCAAGCTCTAAAACAATTTCGGTAGACCTTTGCAATAAGGCTCCTTTTGTTAGTTAAAGGGATAGTGCACCCAAAAATGAAAATTCTGTCATTAATTACTCACCCTCATGTCGTTCCAAACCAGTAAGACTTTCGTTCATCTTCAAAACACAAATGAAGATCTTTTGGAGATCATTTCTGTCCCTTCATTGACAACCTACGCAACTACCACTTTCAAGCCCCAGAAAGGTACCGTAGTAAAGACAGCAACGGTAATCCATGTGACTCCACTGGTTTAACCTCAATTTTATAAAGTGCTTTGTGCAAAAAAACATAATTTACCACTTTATTAGGTAAATATTAATCTCCATAACGTATTTATGAGAGCAACACGACGTTGGCGTGTTGTATTGACGCCAGAGCAGACATTGTTGCGTGAACGCGATTTTGATATTGATTTTACTTCGTTATATCATACAGCCCAATCTCCCATCACGTCAGTGACATATCCAAGAGCAGTCGTCACCGATACGAAACGGAAGAAAGCTGTGTGCAGTTTGGGAGAGATGTGAGGGTAGGTGTAATTTTACCCTCTTCTAAATAAACTTTCAACCTCGTACTGACTGGAATTGTGTCTGTGCTTGAGCCTATTACCGCATACAATGGCCTTTCTGCTCTCTTTGTCCCAAATTACATATTTCCTTATCTATCAATTCTATTATTTAAATAGCTGATGAGTGCTTCTCTCTGCCTCTTTCTCACTCACACTACAGCACAAACATCCTGCTCAATGCAGATTTACACCAGAAAAAGGCCCTAACTGGAGTCCAGGTTCTGAGTATTATACGCAAAAAAATTGAGAGAGAATAAATGGATGGAATAATTAAAAAATGAATGAATTCTGTCATTATCAACTTACTCATGCGGTTCCAAACCTATACCACTTTCTTGCATTTGTTGAAAACAAAGGGTGAATTTTAATTGGATTGATTAAGTTTATGAACTAGATCAACCGATTTATTCAAAAGATCCAACTTAAAATGATTTATTCCCACATCGGACATTGCGAAGAAGATCTAGCGCAGATATCAAGGTTTTCAGTAAATAACCCCCTTTTTTTTACATTATTTACACCATTTTATTTATATTTATGGATTTATTTAATATTCATGCACACAAACCAAAGGGACTAATACTTTATTGCATAATGCTTTTTTGTAATTTTGGAGCTTGAATGTTTATTATTTAATTTAAGAAGCTTTGAATGTAATTTAGTGCATCCAGACAGAGCTCCTATTTCAATGTTTTAACATCACGGTAGGTTCATCATCTGAGGGCTGTTGAGTTGGAAGTTTACCAGCACCAGAGTGCAGATACAACAGTGAATTTTGTCATTTATGGACAATAGTGTGTATTACAGCAGATCACACACTTGATACAGACAAATGTTTAACCGTAAAGTCTGAGCCTTCCTATGAGACTTGTAGCAGCCATAAAACAGAAACAGCAGAGCAGAAATGTTAGAGGGAAGTCCCTTTGTAACTATCAGTTTGTGCTGAAACAGATCATGTTAACAGCTCGACTAGACAGACCCAAATGTTTTTTCAATGGGAGCGTTTGTAGTGACTCCCATTGGAAAAAGGGCAGAGAGGTTAACATGCTGAGAGAGCCGAGAGCAGAGCACAAGAACAAACAAGCACAAACACAAACACACACACACACACACACACACACACACACACAGTCATATTACTACAGCGCTGGCTGACTGCCTACTTCCTTGAGGACTGGCCTCCATTTAACAACATGTCTAACCACTCACACAAGCTGTGGTTATGACACACTCAATTTCCTCTGTGCAGTCACACCTGCACACACTGTATAAAACAACAGAATCGTTCATTTAATGACTATTGATAGTAGTACATTTGTACATTTCCTCACTGGATTTACAGAAATCATTTCACTTTAAGAAGTGTTTTCTCAAAATTGCAACATTGCATATCTAATCAGCTCCAGAAGAAAACATTAATTATAATTTATTATTTGAATTATCACTCATTGAGAATTTTAACCTTGTATTACTGTCTTCGGAAGGCTTTTGGCTTTCAAATACATTAAAATGTACAAATTCACGGAATTTCAGATTTACATGCAATGCAGAGATTCCCAAACTTTTTTGTCAGCTGAACCTCTTTGACCTAATATGTTTACTTGAAGTACTCACAGAGATTTTAAGTTAATAAGTTAGGTCAATGATAAAATTAGGCCTATATCAATTATAATAAATAATAAAATTAAGTTCACGGTTCTCTGATGTCAGTTAATGGTCACATGACATGCAAGTAAACAAATAAAATATTTAAATCTTTTTTAGTGTTTTCTTTAGATTTTTTTTTTATTTATTTTAAAATGATTTAATTTTAAAGGGGACCTATTATGCCCCCGTAATCGAGTATTCTACCAATTATTCCATCAATTAATCGGATAAAAAATTGTGGTAATAAAAATAGATCCAAGTATAACAGCCTTTAAAATGACTTAAATACAAATAGGCTATATAATAAGCAATAATAATTGCTTCAAATAAAGTATCAAAGTAAGTTATCATATGGGTTAACAACACATCATATGGGTTAACAACACTGTTTAAATACACTATATAAAATAAATTATATAAACTATATTATATTATCAACTAATATAAACATAACTTATGTACCTTATGTATTATAGCAAATGCCTGCAGAGGGGCGCCAATGTGTAACATGTAATCTGTAAATAATTAAAGTGTTGTGCTTCTCAGTGAAAAAAAAAAAAATGCATATATTTATTTAACTGAATCGCAGCCTTTGTGATTTCACAATAGCACTATGCTATATTATGATTGTAAATGGTTTTATAAATATCGCATAGCCTTAGTAAATGGTGTAATAATGCGGTTCATGGATTCCGGCTCTTGGAACGTGCCACTTACGGTATTTTACCGGTTACTCGACATGGGTAAATTGCAATCGAGGATTTTTTAAACTTTAATCAAGGAATCGTTACAGCCCCAGATCATTTATTAGGCTATAGCATGCCCTAAATGGCCCTATTTGGGTGGGAGCAAAAAAACGCTGTTTTCGTGTGTGCATCTTTAAATGCTAATGAGCTGCTGCTCCAAGCCCCCTTTCCACAAGAGGGCGGTGCCTTTACAGCTTAGTGCCTGGTTGCATCGCACCGCCAATAGGAACTCTGAAGTGACTTAAGCCGCACTTGTTGTGACTTTTATTTTTACGGTGTGGCGGACATTTATTTTGATGGCGCTGAGAACGCCAGAGACTGAGCAAACAGTGCTCGCATTTTCCGTGTTCATTAGTTTACGATCTGTCAAACAGTCCTGTCTAATATGTTATTAAATAGAAATATACAAACAAAGTAGACAGTATATGTAAAGGTATTAGCGTATGCCGTGTGGTTGATATCCAGTGTTGCTAGCCTGAGCAGAAATAGCTTACATAGGCTAATCATGTTTCGTAATCAAAGTTGTGTATATTCTCCTTAGCGTAAAGGTTGAGAGGCCCATCTATCACTATTTTCCATGTTTGTAGAGTTAGTTGAAGGAAATATATAAGCCGTAATATGTGTGTACACAGCTTTTTTTAAAATGGCGGGTGCTGGTGTTTCGCATGTGTTCAGCCAATCAGCGTACACTTATGTCACTGGTAGTTCCTATTGTGATGGATTAGACCCTATTTTTCCACTAAAATGTTTTTCTTTAAACACTGTATCTGTAAAATGGCAGATATGAATGATGGAATAAATAATTATGTACAATTATTTATGTTGATTAGCCCTAGAAAACCTACTATTTTTTTCTTTCATTGGGGGTCATTTGCAATTGTGTGGATATATTCATACACGCATTATAATCATTCAAATTATTAATTTTACCATGGTGAATAAGCGGAGAGTCGGTTGCTTTACAACCAATTTGAAAGTTGTGAAATGCGACAATCGTGTGTGAATGTCGGAGATACAGTGGAATGGTGGCTTTAAATTCTCGAACAGGAGTCGGACACTGATGCGATGGAGAGACCCAAAAAGTAACTTTTAGAATGCAACAGGATGTTTCTAAATGGTTAGTTCTTTGATTCATTTATGTAATTGTTTTAGTTAACTTTATTCAACTTGTCGATTAGGATGTTGTGTTATGATCATCTATAAATTGTTGTACAGATGTTGGCAACCAATCACTTGTTGTTACTGATATTTATCGATGTGCTGGCCTTTGCAAATAAACATTTCACTCTAAGTACAAGTTTATTATATTTACAGAAAACATACACAGTTTAAAAGCCAATCACCTGACTATTGTGCAAATGTGCGTTTATGAATTATACAGACGATGAGCCATGAACGTTCAGAGGCTATGGTTATTTTAGCCACATTAGCCGTACGTCATGCTAACAAGCACATTCAAAAAGGCGATTTTTCAAACATTCACAAAATATAAAGTGCAATACTTGCGTTTTCTGGATATGAAGTTGAATCAGCAAATCCAGCGTTGAACTGACCCTCGTTTGCAAAGCAGTCCGGTGTTAAATGGTTAGCACAAACATAAGAATTTAGCTAATTGCTCGGGCACAATACCTTCATAAATAAAACTTTATCGACTGCGTCCTCAGATGCCTGCAGTTTATGGAGATTCTTGTGTTCATTAATAGATCCAAAAACAGAACAATTATAATGTTTACATAGCTCAGACATTTTATCACTAACATTAGCTGCTCTAGCAAAGACATAAACATGGAGAACTGTGTGTGTCTGACTCAGCGCGGGGCTTGCCCTACTTTGACGTCACAGGAGGGCGATAACTGTGGCCACACATTAATGTTCAAACATCTTCTAAAAGTGAATTTTGCATAATAGGTCCCCTTTAAATTTGTATCATTTAATTAATAGCTTTTAATCAAACTCAAGAACCCCCTGCAGTTCCATCATGAACCCCTGACATAATATAATATTTAAAGGTAGGGTTGGCAATAGGGAGATATTAGCCTTGAAAGCATAAGATCCCACCCTCCCTTCAGAGCATCTCCAAAGCTACGCCTCCTCTTAAACACATGAACGCGTACAGCAGGGAGCAAACAAAAGTGTCAGGAGAGACGGTGCTAAACTACCTCATGTCTCAAAGCACATAATATTACAACAGTAATGAACATAAACAACTTAAAGAGCTCTTACTTGTACCACCTGACTGCTGCAGATTACTTTCGGCATTGATAGGCTGCGTCCGAAACTGCATACTTCCCTACTATATAGTAGGGGAAATACAGTAGCGAGCGAATAAGTATGTCTGAATCCTTAGTATCCATAGAATAGGCAAGAATTACCTGGGTGACGTATTAATTCTAGCGAGATTCGGACGTGCGTATAGTGCGTTCGAATATACCTACTTACCTACTTTATAGTAGGAGAAAACAGTATGATTGACGGATACTTTTCTATCCCAGGAGGACACGGGAGTGGACACATCATAATCGAACATCGCAGAGATCAGCGACGCGGGTGTTTTCAAATGTGAGTAAACACGGTTCCTTGTGTTAACTAATCTATAAAGTAACTAAACATAAGTTATCTATTTTATTTGTCCATTAGGAGGCTACTGTTGATAAATTGAGGAACATGTATGTTGGATAAAGAGTGAGTTAACAACACATCAGCAACAACCTCAACATGTAAATGTAGTATTGAGCACATAAATCACAGAGGTAACGTGAATCTTGTCTGGATGTTACAGGGACAGCTGAACATGTGTGCGTTTATCCGGTGGAGAGTGGCTGATGAAGGAATGCTGCCAGTAAAGGCTTTGAGTGAGTATACTACAGAAATGAATAAAACAACTATTTAAATCTTAAGTTGTAGTTTATTTTAATTATTGCAATTTCAAACAGAGAGCTCTATTACAGCACTTTTCTGATTCTTGATATCTGTGCATTTGCTGCAGATCTTTTGTGGCGGAGCAGGACCCGATGACAGCGGCATTTGTGGAAAAAAGGGGGGAAACCTGAAATAAAAATATAAAGTAAAATAATTGTGTTACTTCTAATACAGAAATCAAATGTGACCCTGGACCACAAAACCAGTCACAAGTCGCACGGGTATATTTGTGGCAATAGCCAACAATACATTGTAAGGGTCAAAATGATCAATTTATCTTTTATGCCAAAAATCATTAGGATATTAAGTAAAGATCATGTTCTATGAAGATATTTTGTAAATTTCCTACCATAAATATATAAAACATTTATTTTTGTGAGTGAATGCAGCACAATCGTGAACATAAATGGACAACTTTAAAGGCGATTTTCTCAATGTTTAGATTTTTTTGCACCCTCAGATTCCAGATGTTCAATTAGTTGTATCTCAACCAAATATTGTCATATCCCAACAAACCATACATCAATAAAAAGCTTATTTTTTCAGCTTTCAGATGATGTATATTTCAGAAAATGGACCCATGTGACTAGTTTTGTGGTCCAGGGTCACAAATGACATTGTGCTGTTAAAATGACTGCTTTTGTATTATGTTTGTGTATTTTTGTAGGATCTGAAATGTCAGCAGAGTGGTGTGAGCACTGAGGATGTGGAGCCCAGAGCTGAATCCTGGAAATGGTGCTATGGATGAGACCCTCCATTACTTCACCTGCCCTTATTGCCTCAGATTGTGAAGCACAGCTCACCTCTGGCTGTGAAGAAAATAGAGCACCAGTGTGTTTTCAGCATGTTAAAGGCTCGCTGTACTATGCTTTGCTCACAGGAGTGTTTGCTGTTGAGACGAGCCTCACAGGGTTCTGTTCAGGATCTCTGTATGAGGTGATGAGGCAGATGGTGCACTCAGGCAAGGATAGCCTCGATGTCCCTTTCCCATCCATGATCAGATCCCAGTCTGACTGCAGCAGAGACAGGTGAAGGTGGGAACGCTGGTCAGCTGATTCATCAGAATAAAGCCACAGAATGAGAACCGCTGTGCTGAGATGGCAGTAGGATGTAGGGGTCACCGCCTGTAAATATGGGATTGTTAGAACAATAAGTTTGAACAAAGCTTTTTTTAATGTGTTGACTTGTGTATATATATATATATTTATTTATTGTGATAGTTACTTTTTTCAATCTTTTATTCATGCTTCTTATTGTTGTCAGTAAATAAAATATAATTAATTTCATTAAATAATGCATTAATTTATTGCTTGACTGAAAATTGAGATGTGTTCACTGCATTTATCTTGTGTGTATTCATGCATAGCTATGTCATATGACAAAACAAATTACATGTAGCTTGTTTTACTAAAATATATCATTTTCAGTGAAAAAAAAAAGTAATGTAATGTAATTAAGTATTGGTCAGCATTTATCATTATTATTGTGCATAAGTGTTGGGGTGGGCTAGCAATGCAATTCATTTTGGGTTAATCTTAATTTTTAAGGAGTGATGCTTGAATTTTCCCAGAATAAAATCAAGTTTTCTCCAAAAGCGAGATCCCCGTCTCCTTTGTGCAGACATTATAAACGCCGAGGAAAACTGTTCTAGGTAGGGCTGTCGAGTTACTGATGTTAGTGTCTACAACAAATACAACTTTTGATTTTAATAATGTATACTGTAAATAAATGATAAATAAACATTAAGATTAATAAATGCTGTAGAAGTTGATCTTAGTTAATGTTAACTAAAATGAAACTAATGAATAAATAATGTTAAAGGGATACTCCACCGTTTTTTCATATTAAACTATGTTATTCCCTTAACTAAGACGAGTTGATACATATCTCTCTCGTCTCAGTGCGTGCAATCAATCGCTCTGGCGCGCGGCGACACTTTGATAGCACTTACGGCGCTGATCCACTTGTCCGACACGACTGTCGCGTGGTGTCGCGACGCCTCCCCACATTGGTACGTTGAGGGCGTTTACCGCTATGGGCGTGGTTTTGACCGAGCGGGAAATGTATTAGAACAGAGGACCTGCGAGAGACTTCCCTCCGTCTCCATATGCTCTACTTCTATTGGATAGACGCGCCGCATTTAACGGAATTCATTTGCATAAAGATGGGCATCGGCCAGCTTTTTGACGCGCAGCATTTTTTCAAATGAAGCGCCGCCTTCCCGGAATGCTTTGCGGGTGCGACAAAGTCGCTTGACGTCATCCATAGGAATATAGTGGAGCGCGGCGCGACAGAAGTGTCGCACGGACAAGTGGATCAGCGCCGTTAGCTTAGCCTTAAACAGAGATGAAGTTAGAAGCGACCAAACACCTCCACGTTTTCCCTATTTAAATACAGTTACACGAGTAGTTACACGACCAAGTATGGTGACACAAAATAAAACGTGGCGCTTTTCTAAGCGGGTAAAAAGGATAACTATAATGTATGGCGGAATAGCACTTGGGAGCACTTCGACTCGGCGCAGTAAAAAGTCACGTTGGTTCTAATGATAGAAGTGAGAGGGAGAGGATTTTTCAGGCGTGACTTTTTACTGCGCCGAGTCGAAGTGCTCCCGAGTCCCAAGTGCTGTTCCGCCATACATTATAGTTATCCTTTTTACCCACTTAGAAAAGCGCCACGTTTTATTTTGTGTCACCATACTTGGTCGTGTAACTACTCGTGTAACTGTATTTAAATAGGAAAAACGTGGAGGTGTTTGGTCGCTTCTAACTTCATCTCTGTTTGGTTCCTAATGAATGAACTGGGCTAAGCTAAGTGCTATCAAAGTGTCGCCGCGCGCCAGAGCGAGACGAGAGACGAGAGAGGTATGTATCAACTCGTCTTGGTTAAGGGAATAACATAGTTTAATATGAAAAAACGGTGGAGTATCCCTTTAACATATGAAACCTTAATGTAAAGTGTTACCTAAACAAGATATCCAGATACTTTTAATATAAGTAACAGAATACTAAATTAACCTAAAAATCCCAACAAATATAATATCCAAATAAGAGCAGCACTCATCCATCAGCCTAGAAAACGACTGTATAAATAACTAAAACACACAAAACCAAAAATTTCAGGACAGATTACACAATATCTCATGCCACTGTCGGCCTATAAAATATTACGTTTAAAATGAAAAACCAGATGGAAACTGCAAAACTCTGTTTCGGTGCAATGTACATTTCAATCTCTCATATCTGACAGAAGTGTTTTTATTGCATCAGCGATGTTCTGCAGGATGACTTTGACTTTTCTGATAGTGATGCCGTCTGATGTCTGTCAAAGGAACCATCACCTAAATGCTCTTTCAGTGGCAAAAAAATCCTCCTTACTGCCCCGTCTGTTTTTGAGACAAGAAGAATGATGTACGATTTTGACAGACAAAGTATTTGGATATGTAAATATCTAAACATTAAAATTTACAGCACAGAATTATTCTTTTTTTGAAGTGATGTTGACTGTATAGTGGCCAAACGTGATGACCGGCCTAGGAAAATTGACATCTTCACCCTTTTATTCAAATATCATTCAAATATGTAAAAGATTTTGTAAGCTGTAGTTGTGCTTTGAGTCAGATGTTTTATTTGTGAAAACACAATGAAACAAATTGTGCGGACATAACTTTTGGCAAGGCTGTCACACAAAGAAAGCACATGCAAAAGAAAGAGAGAAAGTATATATATATATATATATATATATATATATATATATATATATATATATATATATATATATATATAAATCATAAATCAAAACTCTGTTTTGGTGCAGTGTACATTTCAATCTCTCATATCTGACAGAATTGTTTTTATTGCATCAGCGATGTTCTGCAGGATGACTCTCCTCAGAGCCGCTGAGAGTATATATATATATATATATATATATATATATATATATATATATATATATATATATATACATACACAATATATAAAAAAAAAAAGTACAGTATGCTGTCTAGGATGAACAAAATGCATGTATTTAATTTTTAAGAAACTAATTCAATCTCGTCAAATCACTGCTGCTTTATACACATAAGGCAAACAGGAAATCTAGTGGGAGCGTGTGATTGTGAACTTTACTTTCAACAGCAACACACAGTCTGCGACTCGCTTTCAACAGTGAATCAGTCAAAGCAGAACTGCTTTTAAAGTATTGTTTGGAAAATCCCCTTGATCCAGAAGACTGCCTCATCCTTGGGTCTAGAACACCCCCAGTGCATGAGAAAGATCTTTTTTTTCCCGCCTTTGGGAAAAAGAGTATATATTCCATTTAAAGATGAATGAAGAGAACGGATAAAAAAAGATGTCTGTCTCATCGCTTCCTGCATTTTTAAAGTTCACTGTGAGTTTCAAAGTGAATGCGGCTTTTACATCATTCTTTCATGACAAAAAAGATACATTTCAAGATTTAAAAAATATGTTTCTCATTATCTGTTTATAAATGAGTGTTCTGTATTGTTGCACAATATTATTTGTAGGGGGCATTAAACTGTTAATTAAGCGCAATAATTACTGTATGTTGATTAATGTAAATAGCCTATATAACTGGTCATAAACTACTTATAAAACAGTAGGCTACTAATAATAACATCCATTTTTATGATATGTTTTATTATTTGTAATTATTAGCATATGCAGGTTCTGTAAAGGGTATGTTAACTTAGCAGAGCTGCTGCATACATATTGCTATTTTTGGGAACACTTTAATGTTTTACACTTTAATTAAATGAACTATTATGCAGAGTTACAGCAAATTATGCATAATGGTCGCTGAGTTGGTATATTTACAGATTGACCAGTAATTCTGCAAAAGAACTGTTTTCTCAACTAAAGCTTAACATATAACACAGTTGCAGCGGCGGCCAGAATAAAATCAGTCACCTAACCTATTAGATTTTAAATAACTTACCCAAACGGCAAACAATTCCAGCAGTAAAGCTTTAGCTTCTTGCAGATGCTGTCATCTAGATGTATGGCCTATAATTGCTGGGGTTGAACGCTTTCAAAAGCTCTGGCTTTCTGCACCAAATTAAGCTCTGATGTAGGCCTTCCTTTGCGGATTTACTGCAGATTTCCTTTAAAAGTTAATCTTGAAAATGGTGTGGATAACTCTTTCCCTGCCAGCATTTTTTTTTTTTTTTTTTTTTTTAAGAGTTGCCATCCAGCGCCAGCATTTTTGATCATTTTCACAAAAGAATATTTTGTTGTATGGATATCTGCACAGCGGGCGGAACTTCTCATAAACTTAGTGAAAACAAGAAAACAACTTCTCATTAACTTTTAGAGGGACGATCTGATTGGTCAATTTTCTCTGTAATTTCACAGCTGGACACGGTGGACATCCAACCCGGCCCACATCCAAGTGTGACATAAGCCACGCCCATGTCCAAATACGGCACATTCTCATTAGTCCCTTTCACACATACAGTCTTTACTGGTAAATTACCGGTAAATTACTGGTAAGAGATCATGTGTGAACAGGACCTTTTCAAAAACAACGGTAAATTGGTTCTGGCAATATACCAGTAAGGGAAGTTGTAACATTACCAGTAAATTACCGGTAATGTGCTCTTTGTGAACACGGAATGAAGATTACCGGTATATATGATCACGTACGAGGTCAGAACGCGCTGACGTAAGAAGTCTGCTTTGGGCCAATCATAAAGTTCTTATGGAGATGACGTGATTACCAAACGGCAACCTCCCCGTCTCTCTCTTGAAACCAACACGGAAGTGAGTTAATCTGCAATTCATTGACTGGCCGCTTGGGCTGGCTGCAGAAGTAAGTCAAATCTGTATCTCCCCCATGTTAAACTTTACAGCAGAAAAAAACATGTTTGCAGCCTGGATCTCTATGTGGCTTTGGTCTATACAGCTAATTTTGCCCTTCATAACAACTGTGAGGGGGGTGAATTTTTTTATAACTCATCCATTTAGTTGATTAATATTTAAATTTCTGCATTTAAGGGTGTGGCCACTTGAGTGACAGGTGGATTGCCGCTGATGTCAATGCTAGCCGTTTGTCTGCTGTTACTAGCCGTCACTTCACCTCAGCAAATGTTAGCTGCTGAACTTGCCTTCTCTGCAGTGTTTGTGCTTTTTTTTCGGGATTATTTCATACAATTTAATACACCCATTACTTGGGTACAAAGCCCACGGCTTTGGATTCTGTCGTTTCCGTCAGATTCCTCAGAGTAATATTAAGTTACTGCATAATACATTTTCAACTAGCAGAATAGTACAGAATCACAATACACAGTCTCACTTGTAGCCATGTCTTTTAACTATTATAATATTTCGAAGGGCAAAAACAGGAACTTTTAATTGGCTTTACATCATCAAGTGTCACTTTAGCGCGAGGCACTGTGCAGTCGCAGACTTGGTACTGTCAGTAGCATAACCTTATAGCATTACCCAGACCCGTTAACAGCCTGAGCTAACTCGATCATGTCGAGCTATTTGGGCGTGATTTCTCAGCCTCTTTGCCCATTTTCTGTTATCCGGGAGTGACGCAAGGCCAAGATGGCGACGGCCAGCTGCGCCCACTTTAGGCTTCAAAAATGCTCTTCAGAAACCTACGGGTGACGTCACGGACACTACGTCCATATTTTTTTACAGTCTATGGTGATTACTCAGCGCTGTTTACAGTAAGCTTTTTAATAGGTTTTCCATGTAAATATGCGCAAGATGATTATCTTTGACCGTTGCGCCACGTCGCTAAGCTTTTTCAGCGTGTCGCGCCCGAGACCCAGCCTTCTTTTTCATTCATCAGCTACATCATTTGGTTACTACTATGCGCCTTGTGTTTTTAAGAGCAAAAACGCATTCTGCTTGATCATCCCCTAATGCCTTTCACTCAGACATCAAAATGCTTCTCATGCGGGCAGATGAAGACAAGGGCGCGGCGTTTAAAGATCACTTCCACTGACTGATATCACAGAATTTACCGGTATTTTTGAGCTGATGTGTGAATGGTCTCTTACTGGTAAAAAGCCGGAACGACGTTGTTAGTGAACAGCATATTAGTGTATTTACCGGTAAAGTCATTCTTGCAATTTTACGGTAATTTACCGGGATTGCTGTGTGAAAGGGGCTATTGCCGTGACTTTTCCCAAACCAGTTCAGCGGAAACACTGCCCTGCAGCCGATTTTTAACATTTTATTTGTCATGTCAATCACATTACTGATAGCCTACACCAAACACTGATCCCTAAACCTACCCGTGACTATAACCTTAACCAATGGTTTGGGGAAAAATTCATGCTTCCTTCCTCATTAACTCTGAAACAGGAAGAAGCATCGAGAAGACTTAACCCTCACACCAAATTATTTTTCATTTACTACTTATATCTCTCTTTTTATGACAGACAGCACTGAAAACCATTCAAAACCTACCATTACGCCTAAAAAACCCTTTTAATCTGGAACCTACATACTGAAACCCACCTAAAACCTACCCTTATACCTGAAAACCCGTTCAATCGGAAACCTACATACAACAAATCAGATTTCCGGGGCAGAACGGGGATGGGGAGTCGCAAGGTGACCTATTGATCATGGGCGTGCGTGGCTTCTGACATCACACTTGGATGTCCACTGCAGGATGCAGCGAGCCCTACTTGGGACCACCAATCACAGAACAGGAATTGTTAGGCGGAAAAATTCGAATACGGACAAAATGGCCGTCAACACAACACAAACTGAATAGGCAGATTTTAAGGGTTTATTTCCTCAAAAAGATTTAGATGTGTATTGTCAATTTATGAATTCCAAAAATAGCTTTACAATGTTTAGATTTAGAAAGTTTGTAAGTATTATTTTTTTTACAACCCTCTCTTTCTGAGAGCCCTGACGGTTCCCCCATATATATTTTTAACATCGCACTGCCAGTTGCTGCTAACTACACTGTCAATAACCCCTCTTTTTTGGTTGATTATATAAGCAACTTTGAGAAAATTAGTTGTTGTTTTCTTTCCAAAGACTGCGCCATCTGTTTGGAGAGTCTGGTGTGTCTTCGTGGGCCATGAATCATGAACATCTGGTCCAGGTGAGAACATGATAAGCACACAAACACAGTCACGCGCACAAACTCAAGCAGCTCTCAGTGTGTGAGCACTGTCGACTATGAGCAGCACAGTCTGCTTTGCTCTTCAGTTTCCACAGTAAAGTCTTATTCCTAACTGTGAGAATGTCAGTGAGGGTAAACACAGCTGATCTACAAACACTTTCACACAGATGTTTGCAGTTGCATTGATTCCAGCTCTGAATAAAGACAAAGTAATCTCATCGCAGAACAGATTAATGGAATGCAATTCGATGAGTAAACAAAGTCATATTCAATCTATATGTCTCTTCTCTGTGCCAGCTAATTGAAAGATCAGTTTTATGTCAAAATTTTGAGAAGACAAGGCTGGGCAGTTTGAATTTGTGCAGAATGAATACTGAAATGAAAAGTATTTCTGACCTGAAATGTGGGTCTTCAGTGGAGGTGAATTAGTTTAGTTGTCAGGCAGAATTGCACTGGGCGCTTTTAAACTCTTTTTAAATCCGGGTGTTAGAGTATTTAAAGGGATAGTTCACCCAAAAATTATAATTCTGTCATCATTTACTCACCCTCATGGCGTTCCATACCGGTAAGACTTTCGTTCATCTTCGAAACACAAATGAAGATATTTTAATGAAATCCATATGACTTCAAGGGGTTTAGTCCAATTTTTCTGAAGACTTGATCGCTTAATATGATGAACAGACTGAATTTAGGCTTTTATTCACATATAAACATTCATCAACATTCATGAACGGAAG
This sequence comes from Abramis brama, assembly GCF_963993115.1. Classification (NCBI taxonomy): domain Eukaryota; kingdom Metazoa; phylum Chordata; class Actinopteri; order Cypriniformes; family Leuciscidae; genus Abramis; species Abramis brama. Next base: position 21,902,169 of record NC_139981.1, read on the forward strand.
CTCAAGCATGTTTGCTTGACGTGCGAGAACCAATGAGGTTCATTCTCGTGTTACGCAGCACGTTTGAGCTTCTGCAAGAACCAATGAGGTTCATTCTCGTGTGTCAAGTAGGTTCGGTTGAGATTTTGTTTATGTTTGCTGATCATATGTGCATAAAAGTCTAAATTCAATCTGTTCATCACAGAAAGCAATCAAGTCTTTTCAGAGTATTTAGAAGAAACCGCTCAATTCATATGAATTAGTTGTACGATCTCTTTATGAACTTTTTGAAGCGTCAAAGTGTCAGTTGCGTAGCTGTCAATGGAGGGACAGAAAGCTCTCAGATTTATTCAAAAATATATTAATTTGTGTTCTGAAAATGAACAAAAGTCTTACTGGTTTGGAACTACATGAGGGTGAATAATTAATAACATTTTCTTTTCATTTCTGGGTGAACTATCCCTTTAATCAACCTTCTAAATCATTTTAGGATGATTTTATTAAGTATAAATTACAATCAAGTCACTGTATTATTTTTAAATAAACAAGATATATTGTTTTTAGTCTTTATTAATGGATTATCTTGCAATAGAAACATTAATTTCAGAAAACTGAAAAACAGGCCAATACTATATGATAAATACATTTTTACACACTTTTTGATCTTGCATCAGTTCTCTAGAACTTTGCAAGTTCTCCTGTCATTGCAAGTACAATCTAAATTAAAAATCTATGTGAAATAAATCAACAAGCAGTATGACAGTAATTCAACCTCAGAGATTTAAGTAACATTAAAGAAAGCACACGTCAGAAACACTGGAGCATTGCCGGTCCTGGAGAGCCAAAGTCCCTTAGAGTTTGCTTTCTAGTAACTTCAGACATTGATAAGCTTGTTCAGGTGTGTTTTATAAGGGTTAAAGCTAAACTCTGCAGGACTGTGGCTCTCTAGGACCGAAGTTCGCCACCCCTGGGCAAGATGGGAAAAAAATACAGTTATGCACAGCATTAAAAAAATTCAATAATAAATAAATCAGCATAAGAATCTCAACCCTTTTTATGTGTATCAACAAAAATATTTGTACCTCTTTAACTTGTTTCCAACTAAATTTTGTCTTTTTTGTTGAATTATTCCAGACAGCAATGCAACATGACATGCAGATAAACCCTTAGTTAGGGTCAGTAGTAGAGACGGGTTAGCATATCAGACTACTGCTATCAGTTAAACATGACAGTTACTCTATAGTGACACAAAATCTGTTTGGCATCATAACACATTCAGAGTCTTATAGAGCGCCAATTTTTCTGTCTCTGAACTGTGTGAGAAGATAGAAAACTTAATTTTTTTTTCATTCCAGTTCTGACTGGCAACCAAACCTAGTTAAAACAGAACTTTAGTAGTAACTACACCAGGAGTTAATGTACATATTCATCATCACTGAGATCTGAGTCGTCGGCATCAACTTCCCCTTCAATCACGGATTTCTTTCCTTTACAGCACGAAACAACCAAACCAATGAGAAAGACCTGCAACACAACAACAGACGCATTAAGACACACTACTCTCAGGATATTAATACTTGTAGTGATGTGTTCATTAATTTCTTACAGTTCAAATAATATAGCAGGTCATTTTTGAAAAGGAATTTTTTTGCAAATTCATGAACTTACCAAAAGGAAAGCCCAGTTGCCAAAATAGTAGATGGTGCTGAAGAACCAAAACTTGTGCAGGAACAGGTATGATCTTGTTACTGTGCACTGGTCTGCAAAACAAAAGGTGAAGAAAACTCTCCTTTAATTTAAGACATTTAAAATGTTAGAAAATATTTCTATTTCAAATAAATCCTGATTCTATTTTTCAAAGTCCTGGTTTAAACCAAAATATTAAGCAGCACAACGGTTTTAAACATTGACAATAATAAGAAATGTTTCTTGAGCAGCAAATCACCATATTAGAAAGATTTCTGTTACACTGAAGACTGGAGTAATGCTGCTGAATATTCAGCTTTGCCATTACAGGAATAAATGACATTTTAAAACATTAAAATAGTATCCTCGTCCCTAGATACAGCTGAGGTCCCTGCTTTAATGTAAGTCTAATAGGAATAAGCAAACACTAATGTGTTTGCAGAACCAGAAGGTCAGTAGGTTAGTCTTTACCCCGCCATCATGCAGAGCGAGGGAAAGTAATCACACACGCGCGACGATACGTGTTCTCATCAAAGAGCATGACACAGTAATTGCCGACACACACGCTTTGCAGGTTTGTGCTAACAACACACCGCCTTTCAATTAAATGCACGAGAGAACCTAGAGCCGCCTCAAGCTAACCTGTCACACTGACCAGAAAACCGGCATCAAGCAGATGACCATGTCAATGAAGAGGAAACCAGTGAAAACAATAACAAACATCAGGATTAAAATGACAAACAAATATTTAGGTGGTACTTGGCAACCCAAAATAGCCAACATTTTGACAAATCCGGAGAAAAGAAAAATATGTATTAGTAAAATGTCCAATAAATAAGCCTCATAGTTTGAGGGAGAAAAAATCGAATTGCGATATTTCTGATCAAAATTGTGATTGAGATTTAAAATGCGATTAAAACAAATTCCAGGTTTGCATTCGGCGGATTATGAGCTGCTCACATGTAAGAACACATTGCAACGCTTCACTCTGAAACATGCAGCGCAGTAAAATTTGTTTAATTAAATCGATTTCATATATTGAGATAGGCTAATCGCACAAAGCCATATTGCCATTTCAGTTTTATTTCGATTAATCATGCAGCCCTACAAATAAATGTATTTTTTTTCCAATGTCTAAGTATTAGGCCTTCTATATATATATGTGTGTGTGTGTGTGTGTATTGCTGTAAGAAGCTTCAGTATTTTGAACTGAATTAAGGTTTATTTAAAATACCCTTTGAAAAAATATATTTCAAAGCAGATTTATCATGTGATGCCTGAACAAAACCAAGAATAATAAAACTGAAAAAAAAAGTGAATAATGGATTTAATGTGCTTTAAAAAACAATTAAATCAACACCATCAGCCACATTAGCGCTGTTATTAAAATAACATTATCAGTCCATTTTGATAATTATCATGATAAATGTCAAATCTTTCTTTCAAGCTTAAAGGCAGATTTTTGTTTCTGAGTGAAAGTTGTAGAAACCAGATGGTTAATTGTGTTTTTAAACTACTCTTTTTATTCTTTTCTTTTTTCAGAAAAGGAAACAAAAACTTGCCAAACAGGTTTTCACAAATCTGAGGTAGAATATTCAAAACATTTATAATGATCAAATATTTATATACATCAAAATATGCATGAGAAATCCTTTTCCAGTATTTTTTCCTTAACAAAATAAATATATTAATAGAAAATTTTATTTCTTAAGTTACTGCATGTCTGCAGATGTTATTATTTCAAATCATAAAATAGGTTTATGTTGCCTGAGTTTGATGGCATGTATCTTTGGCACAGTTTGTAGTGCAGGCTGCAATATTAATACTATTACATATTTTGTCTCTTAGAAACGCACATTTGACAGTAACTTGAATTGACAGTAGCAATAGCTTGAGTTGGGACGTAGATGTAACACCACTCATATCATGGTAAAATGTAACTATATGGTTTCTTTCTATGGTATTTGTTATGAAAAACAGTTGCCTAAATATATGACACAAATACTGTAAATATATTCCATTACTCCTTTAAAACATTTTACACGTCTACTACAGTAACAATACAATAAAAATTTGATATGAACATCCCACATTTCACATGCCACAATACCATAGTGCAGTTACAGTAAATCTATGGTTAATGATGGTGATTTGTAGATTGAAAAGCCTCCAAACTGGATAGTTCATTGCATAGTGTTTCTCGTGTCAGTGCTGTTGAAAATGTCCACACTGTTTTATCTGGCTTTAGACTATAAATCTTAAAGACGTGTGTTCTTCAGTGAATTCAAGCACTGGATCTCACAGTGCTGTTTAATGGTCGTGTAACCGAGCGTAAACGCATCTGCTCTAATAAGCTCGCGCTTATTAATGACGTGGTTCAAACGAGTAGCGCGGTTTCATTCCGCTTTTGTTGCAAAAACATTATATCAAACTTTTGTTATAATTTTATCTGGGAAAATGATATTGTGATAATTATAGTTCACTTTTTTATCACCACATGTGGTTTAGTTTAAGGTTAATATGTCTGTTGGTCTTATGTTTGTACTACACAATGAAGTGGGCAGCAAGATAGCTAATGTGAGATGTTCCTGTATGAAGAAGTTCATCTGGGCTCACGGATCAAACAGAGCGAGTGTCACTACAGCAGGAGGGTTGTAATCAGCTCAATCTGTCGAGGTGCTTGTGAAGAAGCGGCCCTACAGAGTGGGGTCTACAGAGGGAAGGGAGGAGAAGTAGAGAGAAAGATCTGATAGTGTTTATGCAGATAATTAGCAGCTCCAGGCATGCAACAGGAGGTTGGTTGAGGCATGAAAACCTGCTTAAAAGAGAGAAATGAAGGAAAACCCGAGCGGCACCAGAGGTCACTGAACTCGCTCTGTGTTATACATCCTATCATCTCATGCACATGCAGTCAAAGGCTCCATTTGCACTCGGCATTAACCTCGGTCCCAAGTGATCCCATCACAAGTAGTCAGCCAGAACCGGGATTGCTGCTCAAATCTAGTATTAACATCAGAGAGTATGAGAGACTTACATCAGAGAGTATGGACACTTCTAAATGTTCCATCAGATGGAAGCTTCCTTTAAAAAAAACCCTAGGGGTAGTTTAGTACCTCCAAATGTGGTTTGAGTGATGTGATAATTTAATATTTCAGGATTGTGTGTCAAATTAATGTCATTTTTAAACAGATAAGTAAAGTTAGTAAAGATAGACTTGTTTGTTTTGAAAAATTTAAAAAAAGTCTAGACAGACAGACAGACAGACAGACAGACAGACAGACAGACAGACAGACAGACAGACAGACAGACAGACAGACAGACAGACAGACAGACAGACAGACAGACAGACAGACAGATAGATAGATAGATAGATAGATAGATAGATAGATAGATAGATAGATAGATAGATAGATAGATAGATAGATAGATAGATAGATAGATAGATAGATAGATAGATAGGCAGGCAGGCAGGCAGGCAGACAGACAGACAGACAGACAGACAGACAGACAGACAGACAGACAGACAGACAGATAGATACAGACAAACAATAGACAGACAGATAGATAGATTAGACCGACAAATGAGATAGATAGATGCAGACAGACAGCTAGATAGATATAGACAGACAGACAGAGCCAGACAATAGACAAACAGACAAATGACAGGCAGACAGACGATAGATAGATAGACAGACAGACAGACGAATGATAGATAGATAGAGACAGACAGACAGACAGATAGATAGATAGATAGATAGATAGACAGATAGATACAGACGAACAATAGACAGACAGATAGATAGATTAGACAGACAAATGAGATAGATAGATGCAGACAGACAGCTAGATAGATATAGACAGACAGACATATAGATGAGACAGACAGATAGAGCCAGACAATAGACAGACAGACAAATGACAGGCAGACAGACGATAGATAGATAGATAGATAGATAGATAGATAGATAGATAGATAGATAGATAGATAGATAGATAGATAGATAGATAGATAGATAGATAGATAGATAGATAGATAGATAGATAGATTCAGACAGACAGATAGATAGAATCAGTCCTCTAGTTCTGGCTCAGTAGAAACTGGACCTGTTTGAGAGCAGGCACCATCCTCCCCTCCTGCACTTTTCCTGCCATCTGCAGCTCAGCAGATGCTCACCTGAGTTACGGGGCAGATGGTTCTCAACAGTGCTCTGGCTAAACATATCATCATGTACACACTGACCCGGTTCACCTTCAGATCGCAGTCACTGCTGACGGAGAACGCCTGCCAAAGACCACAGCCATTCAGACCCACAGTCTGCTCACTCGCTCGGTATGTGTGGCATGGGCCTTTTGAGCACTGACTGTTAAAGGGGTAGTTCATATATAGAAAATTCTTGTCATCGTTTACTCACCCAGATGTTTTCCAAATCTGTACGCTGCTATTTTGTTTGTAAAAATGTATGAAAAATCAGAATTTATAAATTTATGAGGTAATATTCACAGGTAAGGAATACAGATAAGTAATACATAGTCCGAGTCATAGACCAGACAATGAGTGTGAGACAATGAGCACAGGTGTGTGCTTATATGCCAGAGGTGAGTGTACTGATGAGGTGCAGGTGAGGAATAGGAGGGATGCTGGGAAATGTAGTGTGCTAAGGTGACTGGATATGGGAGTTTATGACAAAGTGACCACTAGAAATAGAAATATTGTAGAATACTATAAAAGTAGTCCATACTGCACTTAAGTCTTAGTCTTCTAAAGCCATACAATAGCTTTGAGTGAGAAGCAGATGCAAATTAAAGACTTTAATTAAATATAATTAATGTAAAACAGAACAAATAAGACTGGCTTATATGCACTACTGTTCAATACTTTGGGGTCGGTGTGATTTTTTTGAAAGTCTCTTATGCTCATCAAGGCTGCTTTTCTTTTCAAAAATACAGAATAACATTAGAATTGTAAAATACCATTACAATTTTAAATAATTGATTTCTGTTTTAATATAATTTAAAAAGTAATTTATTCCCGTGATGGCAAAGCTGAATTTTCAGCATCATTACTCCAGTCTTCAGTGTCACATGATCCTTCAGAAATCATTCTAATATGCTGCTTTGCTGCTCAATTTTTATTATTATTAAAGTTGAAAACAGTTTGTCTGCACCATATTTTTGTGGAAACGTGATACATTTTTATTTCCAGGATACTCTGATGATGAATAGCAAGTTCAAAAGCAGTCTATATAACTGTATATCTATTTATGAGAAACCAAAATCCTTTGTAACATTTTCTTAATGTTCTTTTGATCAATTTAATGCATCCTTGCTGAATAAAAGTATTCAAAAAAAGAAAAGAAAAATCTCACTGACCCTAAACTTTTTAATAGTAGTGTATATAATAATACATATTAAAAAATATCATCAATCAACGTCATCAATGTCTAAATGGCATTGGTAACACGCCAATTTTGGATACAGCTGCATGATTATGAGTGAATAATGACTTCAATTTTGTTCTTTTAAAGTTATTGTATGACTTCAAAAAAAGACTTTGGAATGACCGCATTTGGACCTCTTTTTACTGTCATTGTAGAGATGGTAATGGCTAGAACTGTTAAACAATTCTTCTTTCTGAGAAAATGAGAAAGGTTTGGAACAAGATGAGTGTGAGTTCATAATAACAGTTTTCATTTCTGATGAAATTATCCCATTAACAGAGGGAAGTGACTGAAAAGAAGCCTGTGTCAGAGCGTGAGTTCAGTGTGTGGTCAGTACAGCGGAGCAGCCCTCTCTGAAAGCATGCATTATTAATGATGACTCATTTGTTTCTGTGTATACACTGAAAAAGAACAGGATGGAAATAGAGGAAAAGTGCTCTAAAGTGCTCTCTCCCTATGAGAAGAACATTTTCTCAACCTCTCAGTTTGTTTGGGGATTTTTGATTGTTTTTGCCCTTTCTCTACAATGTTTTCTGAAAGCACTCTGCACATTTCACTACGTACCCGAGTTTTCCGGGACAGCTGAACCTCTGGCCATTGCTCTCGATGGAAAGCTGCCTGGCTCAACTCAATCTGAGTGAACCACAGAGATGGGTCTTGAAAACACCCTTATCCTCACCCTATCCTGTCTTGAGGTCTGATATTATATACTATGATATTACCCTATATTGTCTTGAGGTCTGGATATTATGTCTCTTAGATACCACCTACAGCAAACACAACCTTCTGCCTTCTGGTTCCCGATGATGATGAACCCACTGTTGGTTATAAAAAGTTCTTCATTACGAATGCAGTACTCAATCAAAATCTGTCTGTTTCAAAGCTTACAATTAAATTTCACCAATAAAAACTGACACCAAATGTCTCAAATTCAAATTCGCCATATTGCGCGTTGCACTTTCTCCCATTCATAGTAATACTACTGCAATGTCTTTCTATATATAAAGTCTTTGCTATCAAGTTTTTTTGTCACATATTGTGATCAGAAGTACTAAAAGGATGTCAATTGGCATACATGTGCAAAGAGCCCTCCATTTAAAAATCACTAAAAAACTGTCACTCATCTCAGTTCATCGCAATCTTACAAAGTTCTGTTATAATCAATGAAGCTGTCTACATTGCACAATGAATCTCTTATTTACATTGTGTCTAAACTTAAATTGTTATAAAGAGAGGATTCGTGAGCGTGCAGTACCCAGCACTAAACAAAAACTCTGGTGTTTAGAGCGGTGAGTGGTGAGACTAACTTAAAACACTTCTGACTGGCCATAGCGTTCAAAAGATAAACATGTCTGTGATTGGCTTCATTGCTCAACGCTGCAAAAACACGTTGTAAATAGAAACCCTTGTGACACTTTTCAGAGCGCAAACACAAATATGCCCTGGGGTGTTTGTCAAATATGATATTATTACAGTTACAACTGAGGGTGCTGTAGAAGCGTGCCTGCCTCTCATGTGGCACCCCCCTGTCATTTTGTCGCCTATGCCATGGGCCAGTCCTGCTTTAGGTCCTGTACGCCATGAAAACCTCAACTTTTTCATTACCTGCATTACATTACAAAAAATAAAAATAAAAAGCAAGCCTGTTATATCAGTGACTGTAAATGAAACAAATGCTATTGTATTGCATTTTTTGCAGTCTCAGTAACAGCATGTTTATGAGAACTGTGTGCATTGGGTCTGAATCAGCTTAAATGAAACTCCATTAAGATGTATTAGACTCTCTCTATGTACCAGCGGCCCACATCTACCACTAAAGTAACACCATGGGGTGCACATGGCGGCATGGACCCGTGCCAGGCGGTGTCTGACGTGGCTATTAATTAAAGTGTTCCTTAATTATCTGCTCTGTTTTAGTGCTTAGCTGAGTAATTATAGCCAGCTCTCAATGCACCAGACCGGGGGTGAATTCAGATAGAACAAAGGGAGGAAAACAAGCGATCGATGGTTTAAAGCAATAGTTCAACCAATAAAAGAAAACTGTGTCATCCTTTTACTCACCCTCATGCCATTCAAAACCAGAATGACTTACTTTCTTCTGTGGGACACAAAAGGAGGATTTTGTAGAATTGTACTGTTCACTCTTTTTAATGCATTTCCAATAAATGGAAACTGAGGCATTTAAGCTTCAAAAAGGAAGTAAAAGGCAACATAAAAGTATGATTAAAATTTGTCCACATGATTCATGCAATATATTCTTAAGTCTTTTGAAGTCATATGACAGCTTTGTGTGAGAAACTTTCCCCCAAGTGAGCTGTTAACCTCTGTGACCGATCAATGAGTGAGCAAGTCAACTCGAAAAGACCATTTAGACCAGGTTTGTGAACTAGATGAACTGATTTATTGAAAAGATCAGACTCAAAAGAATGAATCAGTCATGAATCAGACATAACCATTTCTGTCTGATTCATGAATAATTTATATCACTTCTGTTTTGTGAACTGATCCATCGAAAGAATTAAAACTCAAAAGAATAAATCGTCCTAACCTTGATGAACACATTAATGTGAATGTAAAGATCTTCATTTTCACTTACATTGTCTGTTCCTCATTTTACAAATCTACCATATGTCTTCAGAAAACTTGGAATACAGTGAACAATTAATCTGTACTACGGATGCCTTTTCATCCATTTTGAAGCGTGCCCTCATTTATTCTATATGCATGGAAAAGGTCAACCAGCACAACTCTTCGAAATCGTCCTGTTGTGTTCTAAGGAAGAAATAAAGTCATATAGGTTTAGATCAACATGAGGGTTGACAATCGACACCATTTTCATTTTTGAGGACAAGAAACACAAATCCTGGAAGTGTTATCAGTCACTAAATTGGAAGCAAATGCACTCTCTCTGTCTTTCAATCTGTCTCTTTTTTTTTGTTTAGCCAACAGATGCCTAAAGCTGGCACTGATTTCTCAAAAAGCTTCAACTGGAGCATTCGCAAACCTTGATCACAAAGGAATAAAAGTGAGAGCCAAAAACAGGCAGCGAGAAGGCATGGGCTTTCCAGAACGACCTCAAGGGGAAGAGAAAAAGCAGCAGAAAAGGTGAGTGTAATGTTCACATTGAGGAAGCTGCGGAATGGTAGGGCGTCAGATCGAGTGCGAAATTGCATACAATCAAAAAAAAGGTGGCACTTTTCACTACAAATAATCTTGTGAGGTTAGAATAAAATCTGATTGAAAGTGCAGTGGAGGAGTGCAGCAGTAGAGCATGAGTGATATCAGAGCTGCTGTCTCACCTGTTACCAATCCTCATATTTATAGCAGCAATATAACAGACAGACTCTAGTCATCCATAGCACCTCTCTGGGTAAATGTGCGTGGAGAAAGAAAATGGAGCATGTGAATACTGTGGATTTGAATATAGCTCTGGTTTTAACCGCATATGAATAATTTAAAGCCATATACTGTTCAAAAGTTTGGGGTCAGTGTGATTTTTGAAAGGAATTAATCTTTTTATTCAGCATGAAATGCATTAAATTATGATGCATTAAAGTGACAAAATGAAAGTGTCGGTAAAGACTTTAACATGGTTACAAAAAAAATATATTTAAAATAAATGCTGTTCTTTTGAACTCAATATATTAATCAAAGAATCCTGAAAAAAACTTTAAGCAGCACAACTGTTTTCAACATTTGCACCAAATAAGCATATTAGAATGATTTCTGAACGATCGTGTGACACTGAAGACTCGAGTATTGATGCTAAAAATTCAGCTTTGCAATCACACGAAGAAATAAATTATATTATAATAGAAAACAGTTCATTTAAATTGTAATAATATTTGAGAATATTACTGTTTTACAGTATTTTGATCAAATAAATGCAGCCTTGATGAGCATAAGAGATTCAAAAACATATACAAATCTTAACACCACCAAACTTTTTAATGTGTGTTTATACAACACATCATATATCATTTATCATTTGATAAATACAAATTTTGATAAGTGGAAATTAGTTTGAGACAAATTTCCATGGGACCAGTCAGAAATAAATAAAAAAATACATGAAACAAACTGTATTTTAAGAATTTGTATATTAAAAATAAAAAACTGCAAATGTTAAAATGACAAAGGTCTCAAATCTCACTCAAATATCAAGTAATTTGCAAAATACAATGTGATCATCACAGCTGGTCCACCTTTACAGGTACTCTGCCCTGCCCCATCTGTGAGCCAGAGGCATCGCTCTCTCCTCTCCTTCTCTCCTCCTTTCAAGCACAGTCCTTCTCCCTGGGCCAGCTCAAGGCTTGGCTACATCTCTCAACAATACAAGAGTTTGGTGGCTACAGCCAGTCATCAGATGGGCACCCCCCTTCCTTGGTGTTTTGTCGATTTAAGCCCATAACACTTCGGGAGGGCTCGACAGCAGATCCAGTGTCCTGGATCTATCCCTGCTGACCACCACCCAACTCTGTGCCGTTTTTAGTTCTTCAACAGGTTGGCTCTGCCACCACACCTCCCGCTGTATCCAAATACAATTAGATGCTGTTTCCGCCTGTTCAATGACATTGCCTATCAGCCGTTGCCTGGCCATCCCTTCAATCCCCAACAATCCAAGGGTTCTCCAGAGCGACTGTCCAGCAAAACCTCTGCAGTCGACCTCTACTGACAGATTCCCGGCCTTCCATCCTTTTTGCTGGCTCTCGAGGATAAGGCCTTGATATGTTTTGAGCTTACGCTCATGTTCCTCCTCCATCCTCTCTTCCCAGAGTACTGTTAACTCTATGAGCACCACCTGCTTGGTACCTCTAGGCCAAAGGACAATATCTGGTCTGAGGCTAGTGTGTGCTATCTCCTCTGGGAATTTGAGCTGCTTCTTCAGGTCTGTCCGCATCTCCCAGTCATTTGCTGAGGCCAGGACCCCTCTTGCTCCTCCATCCTGCTGCAGTGCTCTCTCCTGTCCTGACGAAATGGATAAAGTGATGCCCATCGGAAAGTTGTTTACCCTTCTTCCTTGCCTGTTCCACACCATCCGCCAACCGAGACAGGATCTTATGACACCACCGGAATTTCCCGTCTGCCAAGCTTGACCGGCATGCTGAAAGGAGATGCTCAAGATTGGCTTTCTACACAGTGTGCAGCTGGGGCTCTCTGCCATCCCCCAAATATGGAGGTTTGATGGAGTAGGCAGGACATCGTAGACAGAACACATCAAGAACCTTATCCGACGCCCAGCCACCTCCTCAAATAGGTGTTAATCTTCCTCTACAATCTCTCAAAAGTAAAGACAGGTATCTCATAAACAAGCAGAGGCCAGAGCAGCCTAGGGAGTACCCCGTGTTGGTAACTCCAGGCCTTATACTTGCCGGGTAGGCCGCTCTTCCCTAGGGATGTCAACCAGGTATCTGCTTGAATAATCATCTCCCTCACACTCTGCTTATCATTAAGGTCTGCCCTGTACCATTTGCCCAAGCTCTTCACGGTCTCTCTTGGACCGTTGGGATGATGGTATCTTTGATCCTGAAACAGAACCGGTCCTGGACCGGTCCTCAACACCAGGCTTCCGGACTTTCCTGGTTTGAACTCCATCCTTGCCCAATCGGGGAGCTCAACCAGATCCTCCAAGATCCATCTCCCTTCAGGTACTGATTTTGCCGTGATGGTGAGGTCGTCTACAAATGCTCTATAGGTACCCGCTGGATGCCACTTGCCAACTCTTCTGATTTAACGAGAAGGTTCATTGCTGCCGAAAACAAAATCACTGAGATTGTACAGCCAGTGACCATGCCCACCTCTAGCTTCTGCCACTTGGTGGTAAAGTCTCCACAGGTGAAGCGCATGTTGAAGTTGTCATAGTAATGCTGCTTCTGGAAACGCTCTGGGATATGGTAGGTCTTCAACGTCAAATCCACCAGCATGTGGGGTATCGTCCCAAACGCATTTGTTAAATCCAGCCACAGAACTGCCAGGTCACCACGGTTCTTCTTCGCATCTTCGATAATCTTGGTGATTATGCTGGTGTGCTCAAGACAGCCTGCTACCCCTGGAACTCCCCCCTTTTGGACGGACGTGTCCATGTACCCGTTGTCCATCATAAAGGTGGTCAGCCTCTTCGCCAGAATCCCAAGAAAAATTAAGGATTTAGATGGTATGGAACTGCTTAATCCCTATAGAGTTCTCTTCCTTAGGGATGAAGCATCCCTCAGCGACCAGGTTTTAATTATTTAAAACTTTTCAATTTAAATTTCATTCTGTTCTTCACATATTATGATCCAATATGGCTTCACAAGACATGGAATTCAGTGCATGAGTCATATGAACAGCTTTTATTGGGCTTTTTATTCATTTTCAGAGCTTGAAAGTTCCTGACCCCATTCATGGTATGGAAGAGCAGATATGATAAATGATAAAAGAACTTCTCTTTTTTGAAACTTCCCTTTAAAAGTCACTTAAAAAACACTTTAAAAGTTAAAGTGTCCTGCTGCAACCACATTGGCCAATGTGGGTCTTTCATGTTAGATGTCCCTCTGAAACTGTGTTGGATGATATTCATATATTCCAGGTAAATATTCTTCAGAAGACATTTACAATATAATATGCAATAAATACAATTCAAAGAAACAATTGTGGCCTTCGCCTATTCTGAAAAAAAACATTTCCTGTATTCATTCAACAAGCACCTTTGATAGAACTATCACAAAACAACTTATTTCTGTTCTTTCCTTCAAACAAATTGATCAATCACTGACATTTGGATCTCTCTCTGTCTCTTCATTACAGCAGCATCTGTAGCTACAGAATAACACATTGTGGTGAAGAATCTCAGGTTTAGGAACAAACATAATGACTGGCATCTGCCGACCTCCGTGAGAGTGAAGCCCAATTCATCCAGATAATGACTAAACAGTGATTTGTGTTGTGAAGAAAAGAAATTGTATTGTAAAAAAAAAAACCGAGCATAAGTATCTGCTATCTTTGAACAAATCAAACATCATTCTCTCCTGAACATCCCTGATGCAGTTGCTAGGGAACAGTCCTGACAGTAGGGTGAACACTTGATTTCTTCAGCATTATAATGTGTCATGGCTTCCCATGTCAGACATATGATGCTTATGAAATCCTATTTACAACTAAAAGAAAGTTTAACATCAAATGGCAATATATTTAGATAATATGGGACTGAATTAATAAAATATTAAACTGTAATTTAAAAACAAACATCATGATAAAGACATCATGCATTGCCAAAAATCATGGTAGTACCATGGTAACTTAGCAACCTACTTGGGGGGGGGTACACTTTTTTATAAAGCATTATGAACATTCACTCAATTCAATGAGCTGAAATATAAAAATGTCACAGGCGTGCTTGAGATGGTGCCAATGTTCCCTTCAGTCAAACTGAGCAGATTTGGAATGCATGCACACCAGTGAGATGGAGAATGAGAATTTAATTAAAACTGTGGATTAGACAAGTTTCCTAAAGTTCTAAGAGGTTTATGAGAAAAGAAATGCATGCCAAGTAATGACATTAAAGATAATCAGATAAACTTGATCAGAGATATGCAATTGTGATTTCCTTTCAACTGTCCATCACTTCAAACTGAAAATGCTGTCATTATTTACTCACCCTCATTCCATTCCAAAACGGTTATATTTTTATTAATTAAAAACAATTATAACAATTATATGTAAGCAATAAGGTACTCGAGACAAGTGCTGTATCGTGAATATGTAACGGCTGAAGGGCGTTGTTAGGCACGACGTGAAGCGGAGTTATTGCTAATTGCTTTTATAAAACGGTTACCACACAATACAACTATTAAAGCCGAAAAACATGCATCTATGCAACTTTTATGAAGTAAAATCACTAAAAGCCTTCCTTCCGCTGGAAAAAATAGTCCCTGACCGTAAACAGCAACAAAAGTTACATACATTATTTCGCCAATAGATGGCGGCAAAGACCGTCTTTATGAGTGAGTCAGTCAGTAGAGAAGACTTTTACATTGAAAGGAATCAAACTTGTGAACACGGAGAAGGAAGATGCAACTGACAGATGACTATGGGCACGGAAAAACCCCTTAACTGTTAAAAGGACAAGATATCGCAGCGGACATTCAAACAGATTTTTTTTTTATTATGAATATGACTGACCTGAAGGAAAATGCTATATCTACTGTAAATGCAGGTACACTCGCTCATAGATATCATATATAAAGGCTAGATGTCTGGTGCGCGCTGCTGGCCAATGGAGATCGACGTCCGCACACGGCGGCCATCTTGCCACAGTGGACTCGCTCACTCATTTAATGGTGCATATACTTTTAAATAACCATAACTTGCTCAATTTTCTACCGATTTTCAAACGGTTTGGTTTGTTATAAACGTCAGAGATGTAGTTATGACACTACATACATACACTGCATACATATGAATAATTATAACATACATGTTCAAGCATTCGGAATTATAGCCACGTTAATAACGTTTGTAAGAAACCAAACCGTTTGTAAATCCGTCAATATTTCAGCGAGATATGAGGATTTGTGTGCATGCTGATCACTCACCTAATGCACAGCTTCACTGCGGTAAGATGGCCGAACGGTGATGCCGGAAGTGACTGCGCCATAAGACATCTAGCGTTTATATATGATATCTATGCACTCGCTTACTCGATCTCTCACAATACTCTACTATAGCTTCAATGAACAATATCAATGAGATCAAACATGTGTTTAAGTTACTAAGAGTGGTTGCTAGGGGTGTTGTGTAGTGATACATAGAATAGTTGGGTGAAGCGGTCATAGCCGTGTTTTATCGTGAATAAAGCACAGCTATTGACCAATCAGAATCAAGGATTGGAACTAACTGTTTTATAAACAGTATTTTGAACTTGTATGTTATATTCCAAGTTTTCTGAATCCTGAAGTAAAGTCAACTATCAAAAAAATTGACCTGCAACCAGACGCATATGTGTTGTTTTGATTCGAGAGCTGATGTACTTTTGTTCCATGAACTCGCTTTGGATAATATATTTTTGTGCAAACTAAGCACTCGTGTCACTTCATAATATTGAGGTTAAACCACTGGAGTCACATGGATTACTTTATTGATGTCTTTCCTACTGTTCTGGACCTTGAATGTGGTAGTTACATAGCTCCCAATGGAGGGACAGAGAGCTCTTGGATTTCATTAAAATGATCTTCATTTGTGTTTCGAAGATGAACGAGTGTTCACACTCATTATGAAACATTATGACTGAGGAAATATTGACAGAACTAATCCTTTAACAGTAAGACTAAACTATCTTTTAATCTTCTTTGGAGTGTCTGAAAATGCCTTATAATGTAACAGAGGCATGAAAATTTCATTTTTTAAATCTTTATTATTTATTTTCGATCTTGTTTCAACAGTGCTTCGAGCTCTTAAGAACAGTGCATTAAAAATCAACAGGATATATTTTTCCAAACAAACCACATCTGTGCATTTGCTGAGAGCCAGACGAGCATCAGGCGTTCATTAGACCATGGTTAGAAATCAATCTGACAGGATGAGGAAATTTATGCCTGGCCGACTGGAGGGGAGAGCAGAACATTGTAAGTTTCATTTTAATTTGCAGCTCCTGAATCTATTGGCACACCAAGTGACTTGGTGGATGGTAGCCATGGCAACAATACTTGATCCTCCAGATACACTGCATATATCTGAACTAAAATGAACAAATATAATATCATTAAACGAGTGCAAAGAGAGACAGGAAGAGAGATGTGCACAAGCTAAAATAAATCTGAAAGACTAAGGAAAATGATAATACAGTTGCCTGTTGAATGCATACACGTAAATACATAAGCGCTGCCTTTTATGTCAAATGCACTCCATAGCTGTGCATTCAGCAGTGCAGATGCCTTCAGCAGAGGTTTAAACACGAATTCTGCATACATAGCAAGATCCCATGAATCCCAGCGCCTGTTTAACTGCCCTTTTACTAAGGGTAGACGGTATAACCTTAATCTTATATCACGGCATGACTAATTTAGGGTACGGATAATATGTATCCCAATATTGCTTTTTCTGCTGATTATATGTAACTCTTGAGTTAATATTTTATAAAAAATATTTTATTTGTGTATATATATACACACACATACATACATATATATTTTATATATATTTTATATTTTATATATATATATATATATATATATATATATATATATATATAAAATAAAAATAGCTATTTTTATTTTTTATTTTTATTATTAAAAATAAGAACAAAGAAGCAAATTACAAACAGTAGGACAAATACAATAGAGCAAAAATACAAATTAAATAAATGTTATGTTTTTCAGCCACAGTAGGTGTATTTAAAGCTGCAGTCCGTAACTTTTTTGGGTAAAAAATTATCCCAAATAAATTTTTGAGCAAGTACATAACCAGCCAGTGTTCAAAACTATCTGCTTGATTTGACTGATATATATATATATAGCAAAATAAACTGTGACATATTATACCCACAATTCTTGAAAAAACACAAGACCAAAAACTGATTCAGACACTTTAACCTGACCATGTTTTGCTTAAGTGTTTTTTCTTTAATTTCTAATGCGACCTTTTTACACCACAGACTAAATAAAATTAAGCATTGCTTAGTAATTGGTGACCTAAATTTGTATTATCTAATTATGTACTTAAATTTAACAGCTGACAGCTATTCGACCTAATTCATTTGTGAGACATTATATATATATATATATATATATATATATATATATATATATATATATATATATATATATATATATATATATAAGAAATGTACATCTAAAACAAATACAAACTTGAAATTCTGATTGAATGCCACGTTCAAAGCCATTAAATAGTCAATATCTGCATCTATAACTGCACATCAACTGAAGTCTATATGAATGTGTCAAGTTGTGACGTTGCTTGGCAACTGCAAGCAACTAAACTCTTAATATGGCACCCCATAATAACAAGTTCTTCCACATTTTGACTTGTTTAGGATGTCACACTTTTTCACATTTATTCGTATTTCACTTTCACGTGAAAATAACGTAAAGCAGTCCTGCTGACTACCAGCAACACAAATATATCTACTACCTTACCGGATGACACATTCCTACTGTCGCACGGTATATCCCATCATATCGCCCGGCACTAATTGACACTCTCCATCACTCAAACACAAAGCACTTCCTCTTGCGCTTGAAGGACAACCCAACCCTGGCATTATTGCCAATCCAAGCTGTGCTCTGTGAAGCAGGACTCGCCTCTTGCTCTGTCGACTTGAGGCGTGGAAGTGGCGGGGTTCGAGAGCACGGGTCGGGCCCTGCGGGGAGAGATGCTCTCGGTTGGATACCGCGCCCTCCCTGTCGCATGTGTTCTCCCTGCTTGACACTTCCACCCACTCACGCCTGGTTGTGCAACGGCTGTTACGCAAGACAGAGCAGCTTCCAGAGTGATGAGAAGAATCGGGTTGCTGCACAAGAGGGAACGATCTGGCAGAGCGAGTGGACTGCAGATGAAAAACGGCAACAAAAGCAGAGAGAGTGAGAAAAAAGTCGATATTATTCAATTCTTTCATCTACAGGCCAGCTAGCAGGGCAGGTTTTTGCTGCAGGTCAACAGGAACGGAGAGGCCGAAGCCAGGAAACTCTCTTCTCATCAAGGGTGTCAAAGTGACAGATGATAGGTTGAGAGTAGAGTCTGGAGAGAATTGAGGAAACGGCTGAATTGATTACTCATTCAATTACAATAATTAAGCAGCTACTTGAGGCACTCTGTCTTAACCTGCTTTTTGTCATTTACTACTCTTTGAAAGAAGAAAAGACAAGTCCTTAATTTCTCTTTAAGAGAAAAAAAAGAGCTCAACAATGGACACTTTTGTGTTCATGAGCATCAAATTAATCCCTACGACCATATCAGCATCCAAACTGCAGAAAAAAATAATAATTTTGTGACCAGCACACACACAAAAAAAGTCCAGAAACTCTTAAAAAAAATAAAAGGAGGTTCTCAGCCTTTGTAGGTTCTATTTTCTACAAAAATAGACATTTTAGGAAATATAATCTTACTACATTTTGATTAAAAATAATACAAAGAGAAAGAAAATTCCATTACGAAGGGTTTCCTAAACTGGGGTTAGAGGAGGAACTACAAGGGGTTTGTAAATTTATGAAAAGTTTATAATTATTATTAATTAAATCTTATATTATTAAATCTTAAAAGCATTCAATTAAAATCAATAAATCATTTTAAAATAAAAGGTGGCCACTTAATTTTCTGTGTAATTATAATCGTATAACTGGTGGCCGATCTGTGTGTGCAATTTCACAAAACTAGAAGATTTTCCAATCATATAGAAGCAATAGGCTTTTTATTATTATTATTTTTTTTAGATCTCTTCAATCCATATACTCAAAACAGACTAGCATAGCAGAGAATAGCAGGGAACACAACCACTAAATTTAGATGACACGGAACCATGAGCAAACAAAAAGTATACACAGGTTGAACGAGGGAACTAAACAGGAACATCTGAACCGAATAATAATTAATGTGTAGCCATAGAAACTAACAAGACCGACGGACCAGAGCGGCATCCATGGCCCGGAAGCCCAAGGCGGAGCTGCTGGCTCACGGAACTGAGGCGGAGACAGGGACTCGGCTGACCAGAGGAAGGTAGAAGCCTGGTGCAGCCAAGGGGTGGACGGGAGAGGCGCAGCCGGAGACCCGAGAGTTATTGGCGGAAGCTGAGGGAAGATCGACCGACGCTGATCTGAAGGGACGAGGGAGCCCGGAGGAGCACAGTGCAGACAGGCTACAGTGGAGACAACGGAACGCAGAGCCGGGGCGGAGCCGATGGGCCGACAGGCCGAGGTGGAGACATGGGACTGGAGGCCCGAAGTACAGATGACGAGACGCATGGAGCTAAAGGCGGGGGCAGAGCTGAGGAGCTGAACAACACCAGCAGAGCCGACGGGTCCAGGGGACTGGCCATAACCAGTGGAGGAGATGGGACCAGGAAGTCAGGCGGGAACGTCGGAGGAAGCAGATTGGCGGACAGGACAAAGATTGGAGGATGGGGTCTTGTGTGGGAACTGGATCCGCGGACCACAGATCTGTAAGGAACAGGTCCGCTCCTGGCTCTGAGATGGACTGAGCAGCGCGTGTCCATCAATTTTATTTATTTATTAATTTTGATAGATATATATATATATATATATATATATATATATATATATATATATATACACATATACATATAAAGAGACCAAAGCGTAGCCTATTTGTTGAACGTTTAAACCATCTTATAATCAACATGAAACACTGATTCATCCAGTTGCCCAAATATCGAGTAGACTTTGTTTTGTTAGAGCTGGTCTATCATTCATCTGAGTGGCTGTTGAATGATGTTCATTTGAATGACCTCTACCGGACATTACACAGCCATAAATCATGTCAACACATAACAATCATTTATGCTCACTTTCTCAACCAAGCTGACCAGCTCTCTGCATCATTAAGCGGATCAAAAACAGTCTATTTTTGGACTCGGGCGTGGAAAATCAACTGTTAGCCTGTTCCTATTATCTAGAACAAAGACAACAAATTTGACTTCACTGCAACGATCTGAGAAATCATTCGGGGTGAAAAACAGCCGCCAGTGACTCCAATCACAGAAATCAAACCCCGATAATGAGGCGAGAGTCTCAATATCAGAGGCAACCACAGGAACAGTCAAATATTTGCTGCGATACACCATCTGGAGAAAGATAGAGACAGATGATTCAGAAATATAAGAACAAATCGAAATAAGCGATTAACTTGTACCACAAACAAACTGCTGGGAGCTTTTAATTCCACTCAGCATGCCTAATGGATTCAAACCTCAATAGAGGAAAATTGGTTAAACTAAAATGAGATAATATCGAGGAAAATTTCAAATGCTTTCCAGATTGATGTAGATTGTCAAAAACCTTTTATTGCACCATGCTTTTTTTTCTAACCATTTTACCAAAAGCCGTATCACACTGATGTGAACAGTAATTGTAATAAAAGCAAATGGAAATCACATTTCCCACAGTGAAGCGATGGAGAGTCCCATGCTAATGGACGGTGTGCAGCTTGTCTTGCACTGTTCTATCTGAAACCAGTAATGAGGCGTTTTGCTGATGATGGGTAGGTGGCAGAAACACAATGATTGGGCTCCGCTGACCGACTGCAGATGGGAAAAGGCCAAAACCCACACAAACAGATTGGGAGGCTGTGCTGGTTGGCAAGCAGACGGATTAAAACTACGCTGGTTCTAAAGTGTGAGTCAACTGGAGATGGATCAATTTCGGGTGACCCGCAGAGCAACTTCTGTTGCACAGATTTATCCTCCATTGTGCGAGACAGTGCCTCATTTTGGCTTTGAGAGACTTAATTGGGTTATGATACAAAGCATTGTTTGAAGGAGGCATATGGGGAAGTGTTCACGCAGACACAGACTAATGCAACGCAACCATCTTCTACTGTTTTTTGTTCAGCTTTTTCTGTCATCTTATTATTAGAGGTATTTCCTAATAAAAACATCACAATTGTTGTTGCTCCTACAGTACCTAAGGTTAGGGATTTGAAAAGCATGTACATGTACAACTCGCACCGTTTGTGCTACGAACATGAATGATACTTCAAATCATGCAGCTTGTTGAGGAGAGGTGTGCTATTACTGTATAGAGCAATCTGACTTTTTCTTTTCACCTGGCAGGCGATAAAATAAGCGGCATATACTTACCCTGAATGGATCCGAGCTGTAACGGTGTAGAAACATGCTAAAACCATGTTGAACACTGCAGCAACTGCCTAGCAACCACATAGAACACCCTAGCAACAGCAAAGAAACATGTTTTAAGCTATTCAGAATCAGAACAATTTAGCAACCGCATAGCAACTACCGTGGGAGTGAGTTTTGAGCAAGCAACACTTACATTTACTTCAGAAAGCTAGCTAATAATATGATCATTTTGCAGCTGAAGTCAGGTCTAACATGACCTGAATTTTTAATAGCAGCCTATACAAATGGGGAGTACAGGA
This sequence comes from Abramis brama, assembly GCF_963993115.1. Classification (NCBI taxonomy): domain Eukaryota; kingdom Metazoa; phylum Chordata; class Actinopteri; order Cypriniformes; family Leuciscidae; genus Abramis; species Abramis brama. The sequence continues at coordinate 21,924,377 of NC_139981.1, forward strand.
AATTCTTAGCCTGTCAGTATGATATTCTGGCAGAATCCGAGGACTTGAAGAGAGTGAGAAGCAATTAGAAGGTGGAATATAGCCCAGCACAGGGAGGTGTATTTTAGGAAAGGTTACAGCTGATGGGGGACACTTCTTAAGGACATTAAGGAAGATTGGCCACTTCTTCTTGGTTCACTGATCCAATTGCATATTAATATTTTTGATTTCACTATTATTCCAATATCCTTCAATGAGATTGGATTGTAATATCGGAGTGCCCTCCGCTGGATGGAAAACAGTATCATGACTGCACATTTAGGCTGGATGGCAGTCACCAATCCCATCTGAATCCACCGTGACATTAAGGAATAACTTATAGCTCTATTTCCCAGGGTTTGAAGTTGATCTCATAAAATGTGTCAAAAAGACACTGAGAGACAAACCTAGTATTAAATTAACTAGATGTTAAAGAGCTTAAAATAACTAGTCACAACGTGACATCTCGCTGTTAAAACATTAAATCAAAGCTTTTACTGTAAATCCGGTACTTTTAAATCACATTTTCCCCCTTCTGCCATCATGAGAATACAATCTCTGACTGCAGTCTCTATAATACATTGAACTAGATGCTGCCTTTGTGCACTGCACAGTCAAAACACACAGATCTATCAGCAATTAACTGTAAACGTATGGTGGCAATTAACCTTATAGATCGTAATTAACACTTTCGCTGGTTTAAGCCACTAATTTTACAGCATTTTAATTAATGTAGATCTCTCTCTGACAGACTGTGCTATTTGCCGTCTCACCCTTTCGTAATGAAAACCGAGCAAAGCTGCAAGGGTCATTTTCTGCAGGCACGACATCTAACTTCATATCTTTATATTACCAAGACATTGTCTTTCCTCATTGACTGAGCACACAAAACCAAACACTCGGATACTGTATGTTAAAACAGATACAGCAGTACAAAAACGCAATGGTCTGTCGCACCTGAAATGATTTTTATCTCCTATTCAGATTCTGAGTCTGTCTCCTGCTGGTTTACGATTTCATCTCACATCTATCATCATTAATAGCTGCTGCTTCTTATATGCAAACTGTCCTCTGCAAAATCCATTTCATTCTATTTACTGAGTACTCGGCTCATCTCTTCATAACAGACATACAAATAAATATTTAGAACTGTTTGGATCAGGGGGCGACTGATATATAGTCAAGCTTGTATTTGCATGGCCACCTCACTGTAATCGAGAACACAAACAGTTCAGAAAGAACAAGTAAATATCAGACTGTTGCATATAATGGGTGAAAATAGCACAACAGTTGGGTTAAATCCAAGAAGTAAAAATCCCATTCATATTCTCCACAGAGAAACTGATGTTCAACAATAACATATAAATCTTTCAAACAAGACCTACTATGAGCTCTGAGGTTGTTAATGGATGATATATGCTTCTGTAGAAACCATAAGTGTGATTTCAGTTGTTTAATTGCAAAATTCCCAATGAAGAACTAAACTGCCAACATAATTCTGAAGACAGCAATTGCTATTACCATGAAAACGTAAATCGTGGCAGAAGAGATCCAATCTCACGAAGCACCGTGAACGATGTAATCGGGCCTCTCAAGCTACATTACGATTATTTTGCAAAAAACTTAAAATAATGCTTTTGTATTTATACATTTATTTTTTTATATTGTACTATTATTTTTGATTCATTTTTGATTAATTTGCATAGTAACCAGCGACGGTTTATGCGCGCATCTTTAATGGTAACATAATACACGGATTAATGAGCGCTGCTTTTTTCAAAATTTATTTGACAGATTTTCCTTTTCTTAATGGCATAAACAAGCTTTACTCCCTTGAAACTTAAACTGGAATGTCAGTTTCTGTCACTGCGACTTCCCGAATAGGCGAGCACGCGCGCACACATCACTTTTGAAGAAAAAATTTAAATTGAGGATGCGGTGCATCACGATGCATTGTGATATCAAATTGAACTGAATCGATGACATGATAATCGATTGATTATCGATCGTAATCGAACCAAACCGTGAGACCAGTGTCGGTTCACATCCCTACAGCTCACCAAGGCTGCATTTATTTGATCAAAAATACAGTAAAAATACTAATATTGTGAAATTTTATTACAATTTAAAAGAACTGTGTACAATTAATACATTTTAAAATGTAATTTATTCCTGTGATGGTAAAGCTGAATTTTCAGCATCATTACTCCAGTCTTCAGTGTCACATGATCCTTCAGAAATCATTCTAATATGCTGATGTGCTGCTCAATAAAAGTTTTTTTTATTTATTATTATCAATGTTGAAAACAGTTGTGCTGCTTAATATTTTTGGCTTTATAATATTAAAATGTATTATTTTAATATTTCAGGATTCTTCGATAAATAGAAAGTTCAAAAAAACTTTATTAAAATAACTTTATTTGAAATAGAAATCCTGAACTATAAACAAATATAAACAACTAAAAGTATAGAAAGAGTCTGAATAAAAGTATTAATTTATTTATAAATAAGTACTTGTTTGTATTTTTTTAGATTTACTAATATTTATTATTTTTATTTTTGCTTTAATTCAAAGTTTGTGTTGTAGTCATTCATTTCAGAATTGGTTGATTTAGGACATGGCTTAGAAATCTTTACTTTTTTTATTTTTTTTAATAGCAGAGATGATGAATGGGAAGTTGGAAAAAGTACTTAAGGAACTAAGAAATGTAGGTGTTCACAGATCTACAGCCAAAGACTCTTTATAAAGGAGCCAGCCACTGCATGTTTCACCTGAGGTTCACTTATAACATTAGTCAAGGTTTTTTGCTACTAAAGTCAAGGTTTCTTGTCAAAAGAAAAAATACATGACCCTTTTCTGCTCTCCCCGTAGAATTTTACAGGCTCTTTTTGGTACTGTACATTTAACACTTCTATATGTAAACGACCTCTGTTATTATTCGAAAGCTTTCATGATATTCCTCTCTCTTTAAACCTCTCGTCAACCTTCCTATATGGAATGATGAACCGTTATCCACTGACGTTGGTCACTCTGTGGGTGATAAAAAATACCTTCAGGAGCGTCTGCGTCGCATATCTTGGTGATGGCAGCGGAGTGATTGCCCTGTGATGAGTTTGCTGTAGGCACTGGGGTCTGGGGACAAAAAAAAAAGCCCAAAACAATAAGACCAAACTGATCTATGGAATATGACTCTAACTGCAAGTTAACCATATGCAATTTGCTTTAGTTTTTTTTTTTTTTTTTTTACATGAGAATGAGACATTAGCAATTGTCTCTTTTTTCCCATGCTCACTTGATAACTTACTACATTCTGGGACAAATTCACAAGACAGTTATGTGCACATTATTTCAGTGTAAAATCATATTCACTAATCCCCCGCAATCCAGTTTAATAGCCTTGCAGTGTTTAAATTAAGTCATTATCAATCTTTACAATGCCTCCTTTCTATTTAAATTAGACTTATTACACTGCACCTTATTAAAACAACTCTATTCTATATTCCTGGCAAAATGATATGTGAATGGCACTATTAGCGCTAAAGGGAAAGCAAGCAGTAAAAGCTATTTCATTAAAAAAAAAAGAAAAGATGCTTGCATTGATGGCAGTAGTAATTCATCAGATGATGGAGAAGAGCAATTTAACCTGCCACATAAGTAAACGTGTAGTGTTGTCGAGCACACTTTCGTCATTTTAAAGAGACGATTTATAATCAAACCCAATTGGCATAATTCATTAAGTAAACTGGTGCTAAAACAACACAGACTAAAGTACAAACAACACTTATATTTCTAGAACCCTCTCTTACAAGAATACTGAAAACAAAGCAAAGCAAACAAAGTTCTGACTGACTCATTCTGCAGAATTTCGTACGACACATACTAATTATAAGAGGAAGACTGACTCATAAGCTTTTTGGGTTATTACATTATGGGAATGTGTTCAGAAATACAAATACAGTTTTAAATTAGACATTCCATGTGCTTAGAGATAATATATTGCTGTTTATGAGTATGAGTAAACCTCACTTGTTTAAAAGTAAATGCATGAACTATATGTGTTAGTGTAATAATGAGTCAAATAATAAATTTGATAAATAAATTATGCTTGCAAAAATCTGATTCATACTGTCTCCAGATTCATAAATCTCCACGTGTTTCACCATTTAACATCACTAAAATAATACATATTAAATAATACATCATTAACATGAATTAAAACAATACTTTTTTCTATCTACTAAAAATCATTGTTATATGAGTTTCTTTTCATTGCACTTCAGTAAATCACTCTTCCTACCATTTCAATTTAAAATCTACTTCTGCATCCTGTTTGCTCCCTCAGTTCCAATTCAGAAATTCAATTGGAATTTAAAAAGCATTCTCAATTCAATTGTGCATGGCGCAAAACCCTGCAAAGCACATGTATTTCTCGGTTATTCGTTTATGCATGTTTCAGTCTTTACATCTGATGCTGCAGAGGTGCGAAGGACAGATGTAATTGGTCAGATTTCGACACATGCTGTGATGTTTGCTGAGTAGAACGGGGGGTTTGATCTTGCCGCGAGCTGTTCTTCCTATTCTCAGTCCTCCGCAGACGATTTGCTCCATCAGCCTTCTGACAGCTTGTCAAATTATTCTTTATTTGAGCTTGTATTTACGTGAAGGCAACATAACTTTTGGAAGTAATAAAATGGGATAACACGCACCACTGGATAGATGCAGAATGACTGCTACCCTTCCAGGAAGTGAATAGAAATCAGATTTGATCGATGAAGAGTTTGTCAGTTTCAGCCTCAGATGCCCATGGGCCGTTCACAGTCTGTTCAATGACCACATGATGCCTAGCGCAAATAAAAATGGCAAGCACTGACTGAAACTGCCACTATAACGTTTGGTATCATTTAGCAGAAGTGTGGATGGAGGCGTCACGTGTAGGTCTGATTAAGGTCTCTTCCTGTCTAAATGTGGGTGGTTCTTGGCCAGAATAAGCTGCAACTTGGATCAGATTTCATGCTAAAAGTTGCTAGGCTACATATGACTAGAATGTATAGATTCGCAGAAAAGAACACGAGGGCAAGCGTTCTCACTTGAGCAGGTCAAAGATATCAGACAGTTTTTAACATCACATAAATGTACGGACCTTTGAAGTAAAATTAAATAAATAACAGATGCAGGAAGGCATTTAATGGGTTTTGAAGAGAATCGGGAGAGAAGGATTTGAAATGCTTTCAGACACTTGCTTTGTAAAGGGTTGATCATTACACACTTATGTCACCGGCGTGGGCCCTGTTTGCTCAGAATACGACAGCTGTAATGCTGTAATCCTGTAATCTGCATGCTGCGCAGCACAGGGGATTGACTGCTACACAAACAAACCCACATCTCACCTGCAGCAGGTATTTCTGACTGCCGTACATGACGTATTGCGGGGCCAGACTGTAGATCATGTAGCTGGTGTGGAGGACGATGAGGAGGAGGATCATGCAGAGGAAGAGGAGGGCCTGCGGTCGGGTTCTCTGAGGCCTGATCTTATACAGCTGCACAAAAAGAAACATCCTTATATTACTGATATGACTGAGTGCTATGAACTGCAGAAATGTACATATACAATATATATATATATATATATATATATACAAATAATGTTGCAATAAGAGCAACAAAAACACGGAGAGGTAGAGCATCCTCAGTGCTATAGTGGATACTTTGAAAATATAGAGGGTCAAAATGGAAGTGAAAACTTTTTTCCAAGTAAAATGGTCAAACGGTGCCATTATTGCACAAAGTAAAGTTGCTAAAATTAATTATCAGAATTATTCCAAGTAATTTTTTCAAGCCATGAATCATGGTGAGCTGCTTAGGTCTGCTACCCAACACTTGCCCAGCAGTTCACATTGGATTTTGATTTGTAATCAAAAATAATTATTTATTTTTTTTATTTTTTTTTATTAACGTTAAATATGTATTACTTATTAAACAATTATGAATGTATTAATTAATAAATCAACATATGAGTTTATTTATTTATTTATTAATAATTATTATTTTATCAGCATATCTATATTTTATTGTTACACACTAAAATAACACTGTTAGATAGTCAATTTCACATTTATAGTATTTATAGTACTCCAAAAATCGATAATTATATATAAGGCCTAAAATATACCATATTTATATTTGATATATTATATAACATTTTTAATTAAAGTTAAATATGTATTATTTACCTTATTAAGAATATTATGATATATATATACACACAAACATAAATCAGCCCTAACATATACAATAGTTATTGTTGTTATATTATATGAATCGATAACAAAAACCTGCCTTACTCACATACCTTTAAACTACCTTTGGCCTATACAAAGTAAAAGGCTAAATTGAACCACTAAAACTCAATACAATAACCCTAATAAAGCGGGTAAATGAGGATGAAAAAGAAACGACGTTGTGTCTCACCCGTATCCAGAAGAACCAGATCCCCATGTTACGGATCCCGGCCATGGAGGTGAAGACAAAGTACATGGTGATGGTGGTGATGAGAACATAGTCCAGTGGGAAAACCTGAAAAAGGAAGAGAAACATCAACGGCAACTCCACAACTCCACACACACACACAACAAACACTTAGTGTCAGGCTTTAGTATCAACTAAAAGAACTATTAACTTGACAATGAAGATGGCCGGAAGTGTTGTCCGCTTTCAGTGCCTTTTCCTTGTGTGCCAGAATGGTTTTTAGAGTAAGTGATGCATGTTTCACAAACATCACAATGCTGGAGGCACAAAGGATATATATACACTCACATTCTCAGTGGTGGCCTAAAATACTGCCACTCCTGTGCGAGAGACGGATCGCTTCACAACTCTGAGGTGATCTTTCAGCAATTCCGACTATTTTCAATGCATTTCATCTCAAAAGAGCCACAGGAAGTACATGGCAGAACTGTTTGAAAGTCAAGCTAAAAATGGTCCTCTTTTTCCTGGAAGAGCTGCTGGCTCGTACAAATGACAATGCCTCGTCTGTTGGCAGCTTGTCCTCCATAACTCCACTGGAGCTGAAATGCTTTTTTTTTTTAAATGACCAAAACACGCACTGACCTTACCTTTTGCCCTCATATCGAGGATGGAATATGGTCAGTGACATCACAAAGCACAAATTAGAAATGTTTCTGGAAGCATGAGCAATAATTATCTGGCCTGCATGTCTTATCTCTTTGCAAATTACTTTTCTTTTTCCCTTTTCACAAGGCCTAATTGCTGAAATCAATGGTCTGGATTCCTGAACAATTTGGTTTAATCAAGCCATCTTAAGTAGCGAATGAAACAAGCGATCATATTTTATTCAAGCACATGGAAACTGATCACTGCACTACTTGAAGAAGATTGAAGGATTTGAAATCTCATCCGAAAGCACTAAATGATGAAAAGCATACTTATTTCCAATTAATAATAGACCTTAATTCAGAGGTCATCACATCTTTTTATGAGGCAAGCAGCCACAGACCAAGCGCCAAACTGTTTAAGGTCTTATATTTCATTTTGAGATATGTACATTGTTGTAATTGCAGATTGTGGTATTGTGGCAACACATTTCCTGGTTTCTGCTTTGACTAGATAAAAACTAGATGAAACCACAACTGTCAAGCATTATGAATATAAAAAACTGTTTTTAAAATCTGATCGAGGTGAATGTTTAGTCAGATCCAGTGAAATACATATCAAAACTTGGGGATACGGCCTCGGATTGTAACCTGTCTCGCCACACTAAAAAATAAATAAAGTGAGCGAAATTTTTTTTTGAAAAATTATACTGCACTTGCTTTGAAATTTCACTGTCCATTCAAATCAATATATCATTCAAATCTAATCAATACTAATTAATAAAAGCTCAATATTCTGCTACCCAAACCTTGTCCAATAGTTCACATTGGATTTGGGTTTGTAATGAAAAATGACTATTTTTATTGATTATATTTTACTAAAATTAATATTATTTTAATTATAAAAATAAAGAATTATTTTTAATTAATGCTATATATATATATATGTGTGTGTGTGTGTGTGTGCGCGCGTGTGTGTGTATACAAAAAAAAAGGAAAAAAAAAATATATATATATTTTTTTGTGTGTGTGTGTGTGAATATAATTAATATATATTATGTATTGTTGATATATTATAATAAATGCTCAATACATTTTTACACAACAGCAATATGGCCCAATTAGAGGAAGTTAATTGGTAATGTACACACCTGCCAAAGAATTTATGTTTCTCATGATGTTAAAAACCTTTTGATCGGACACTTTTTGCTTAAATACTTGAAATGAGTTTTGCAAATAAATATAAATAGCGCTGACACGCACTACTGTGCAAATGTTTTTTTTAAGAAATTAACACTTTCATTCAGTAATGACACTTTAAATTGATTGACAGTAAAGACATTTCTAAAGTTACAAAAGATTTCGATTTCAAATTAATGCTTTTCTTTTGAACATTGATATAAGAATCCGGAAATAAACATTCATCACGATTTCCACAGAAATAAGCAGCACCACTGTTTTCAACTTTAATAATAAGAAATGTGTCTTGAAAACTGGAGTACTGATGATGAAAATTAAGCTTTGTCATCACAAGAATAACATTACATTTTAAAATAAATTTTATGATATTACTGTTTTTACTGTACCATTCCATTTCACAATATCACTGTATTTTTGTTCAAATATTATTTCACAATGTTACTGTTTTTACTGTATTTTCTTCAAATAATTGCAGCCCTGGTGGTGAACGTGTTGCACACATTACAAGTAATGTGAGTTACGTAATCAAATTGCTTTTTCAAGTAACTAGAAAAGTAACACATTACTTTTAAATTTACAACAAAATATCAGTTTCTTTTTCAAATAAGTAACACAAGTTATTCTGTGTTTCCATTTATTGACAGACAGCTCTCCTGTCCCCATGTTGAGATAAATTGAAAGTAAAGGTGCAGAGGTGTTGTGTGCGCTGTGTAAACATGATGGTTATTATAATTCTAGACTAAACGTTAGCAGGCATTTACTCATCTCACTTGCACAAAACATATTCAATATCCCTTAAAATGAATTAAAAAAGTGAAATGCAAACTCAGAATATTACACAAACCTGCAATAATTAAATATGTTAAATAATACAAATATACTTTATGTATTTCATCTCATTTTATTTCTTAAGTAAGAGTGTTAAACCTTCTTCTCCTGCGTCCTATTCTTCTGCTCCCTCTACTGTACAGGTGTGAATTTGCATTTCCTTCAGCCTAAAGCTTATTCATTTAACTTATGGTGTGAAAGGGCCTTTAAATTATTAAAAAAATAGAACTTTTTTTGTTATTAAAAAACAAACAAGCAAGGCCAGCCTACCCCAGTAATGCAAAAGTAAAGCATTACTTCCCATGAAAAGTAATTAAGTAATGCAATTAGTTACTTTTTAGGGAGTAACGCAATATTGTAAAGCATTACTTTTAAAGTCCCCCTGTAGTCAATCATTTTATCCCTTAAAACTCATCTTGTTGAATGTTTACAACTCTCATGCCTCTCCCCCACTACCACCGAGCACCCTCCCATCGAGTTCGTCAGTGCGTGTGCACCAGATTTTCTGTGAAGTAATCGATCAACACCATGGAGTACTCAGAGGTAGGCTGATATTGTAACGTTTGTGAGGGTGGAGGGGGGATCTGTGGCGTGTGCACAAACTGTGATTGACAGTCAGATCCATAGACTGTAAAAAAAGATGGACGACGCCCCTTCGCTCTCTTCCATTGATGAGAACTGAAGCCGCCAGTGTCCCGATATGGCGCTGACATATTGGAACTTGAGTCTGCGCAGTAGCGATCTCGGGACCAGACCTGCCAGCCCGTTCTCATCCTAGGGCGTCATATATTGACGCTTTTGACATTTCGTCGACATCGAACGTACATGGCACCCTTTAGCGTCAATATGAGACGCAGATAGAAATGGGCCAGAAGGCGCCTCCTAATGGTCTAACCCTAACCCTACACTAGACCTAAACCTACCCATAACCGAACAAAGCTCTGTGCGTGTCATATTGACGCTAAAGGGTGCCATGTGCGTTCGATGTCGACGAAATGTCAAAAGCGTCAGTATATGACGCCCAAGGATGAGAATGCGTTGGACCTGCGCAGTAGTGAACAGGAAGTAAAGCCGCGAAATCAACGCTCCGCCCTCACTCTCGCAGAATGCACTCAGGGAGAGTGGATTCTGCACACTTTTTAAAAAATTTATTGCAGTATGACAAGAGGATTGTTAAAATAAAGTAAATACAATCTCCTCAGTCCTCCGAATATCCCGAAAAAAATATGTCCGTTGGTGCTTCAGTGACTACTTCGCTCTAGAACCTGTCAATCACAGCTGTCAATCATGACGTTACACCACCGCATCACATAACTAACTAAAAACCAACTTATTTTTGAAACAGACACTTTAACTTACATCCGCGTGATAAAAACGACAGCAAATGAAAGAAACCACCTTTGGAAAAAAGATATTTGAAGTGTAATTTAATTGTTTAGTTGGTCTCACGTCCCGTTGAATAACATGGGGAGGCGGGGCTTATGACCTATACTAGGACCAGTCACCGGGGGGCGATCGAGATGTTTTGGCTTCACTTTTCAGGGCTTGTGCGGCACGCTTGGTCAGATCTCACACAGCCCTGCACTGATTGGACCAGAAGAACTGGGAGCAGTGGATTTTTGGCTCTAGGTGGAGGTAGAAGAGCGGGTTTTTTTCTAAAACCGTCTGATTTATGTTGTTCTGTCGGAGCATAGTGTCGGTTTCAGTGAATATGATGAAAATATGATGATATGATGAAAATCTTGCCGACTGCAGCTTTAAAATAGCTGGAATGTAACTCTACACACTTATTTAGTATACGCGGTTCTATGAATATGCACATTAGCCCCGCCTCCACTCAGAGATCCACTTGTTGACGATCACACGTTGACCTGATTGGTTACAAGGTAGTTTGTGACGTCAGAAACACCAGCGATTTCAAACCGAGTTTCTGAGACTGTTTTTTGTTCACCGCAGTTTTAAGGAGAAAATACTCAGCAATGGTGTTGACTTATGAATTTGCACATGGTTTGTCTTAAAGCATATTAAAAACACCACATAGACACATAAACAACATTAAAATCTTGATTTTCACCATAGGGCGACTTTAAAAGTAACTTTCCCCAACACTGCATAAGAGAATTCTTATGCAGAGACTATAATTATTTATAGCAATTTTAAAACATAGGGTCTAGGACTCAAGTAAAGCTTTTCAATACTGCAAAAAAAAAAAAAAAAAAAAAAACCTTATTCGGGATGCCCCTCATGAAGTTTATTCAAAATATATTGGTTAATACATAATACCGGTATTTATACTTTCAATTTATGCTATTTTATAGATTTAATGGCTTTAATACAATTGAAAAATGAAGGAACTAGCGATAATAGGGAATGAGTAGGTGTGTCCAAACTTTTGAATGACAGTGTGCACTTGCCAATTAGAGAATCATGCATTTCTCACTGCTTCTGGTCTCGGCAGAAACTGCCTACACTGAGCAGATCGCATTCTTCACATCTCTTGCGACACATCCACGGCTGCTACTTCTAAGTGTCGTAGTAAAACCAAAGCGAACAATGCATTCCATTTCTGGCACCTTCTCCTCCCGAGCCATTACACAACTCTGGTCGCACACAACTTGCCATTAGCGCATGAGGACACAAATATGATTCTGAGACAAAAGAAAGAGAGGATGCTGCTCACCGGTTGCAGCGCCAGCAGTAGCTCATTAAGAGGGTTGGTTAAGTTGGTCCCAAAGATGATAAATCCAGTGCTGATTCCAGCTGAATGTAAAGCTTTATCCAGACTGCAACAAGACAAACACATTTAACAACATCATCACATAAGAGAGTGAATTAGAAACATCATTAACCACAGTTCTCCAAGGTCTGCTATAGTAAATTATTGTAAGTGTGAGCTAATTTAGAGTGGTGCAGGTGTTGATGAATATGTGTGTAAAATAACAACAGATTTATAGTCACTCCAGCATTGAATCAACACGTCTCTCAATTGCACTGTGCTCTAAGGGGACGGCATTCTTCAAGAGCTTTTCAACAGGGCGAGTCATTTGCTGGTAACATGTGAATGTGTGTATGTACTGTAAGAAAGAGTTTCAGTTTCAATCAGTGTGACATTTCGTGCAGGTTGATGGAACATACTTGGAAATAAACAAGGTCACGAAGAACAAAAGGGCCACCAGGATGAAGAAGACCCCGAGCAAGATCTGACAAGACATAAAAACAGACAATGTTACAACAGTGTTTCGACAAGATAATTTAAAAGTTTAGAAACTATGCAGAAAAAATATGTGGAATATCCCGAAAAAAGATGTATCAAAAATACATGAAAAAAAAAAAAAAAAAAATGGTAATATATTTTCAAATGTAATTTATTCCTGTGATGGCATCATTACTCTGATCTTCAGTGTCACATGATCTTTCAGAAATGTTTCTAATAAGCTGAGTTGGTGCAAAGAAATAGTGAAAAAAATTATTTTTAGGATTCCATCATGAATAAAAAGTTCAAAAGAACAACATTTATTTGAAATGGAAATCTTTTATAGCAATGTAAAATTCTTTACTGCCACTTTTGATCAATTGCTTTAATTATAAAACTAACAGATTTCTTAAATTTATTTAAAATATCAGAACACACACAAAAAAATGCAACATAAGATATTTTTGATGACAGCATTTGTTGTCAACACAGATAACACAGATTTACAAAGTAATTAAAGTAATTGAAAATAATTGACAAAAACATACAAATATTATAAATATACATATTCAACTAAATATATACATATATGACTTTATATATGATTTTATATATAATATATGACTTTAGTTCCTTATACATTCCAAACCCATATTATCATTTTTGTTCTCTACTCGGAATAATAAAGAATGTACTGTTAATGAATGAGAAAAATGACCACTGCATTTCTTGTGTTTTGCTGCCATACAAAGATATAGGATAGTTGTTCACACAAAGCTATTGTATAGCTTAGAATACAGAGACACATGGACTAATTTTTTTCTGTCATTGTGGATCTTGACAGCCTCAGTACTCATTTTCTTTATTAATACTGAAGAGTTGCCTGGATATTCTTCACAAATTCTGAAGAAAGACAATAATGCAGGTTTGTTGCGACATAAGATCGAGTAAATAATGACAGAATTTTCATTTTAGGGTGAACTATGCCTTTAAATAAATCAGTGAATTGATTCTTTTGAAGTGGCTTACAGAAATGTAGTCTAAAGCTAAATGAAATCTGATTTCCCAACATTACTTCACTACTCCTCAACACTGATTTACAAACACACTAGAAAGTATACACAAATACACTTCAGCAGCAAATGTTTATGCAGAGGACTGAAATCTAACCCAGAGGTTGTCACTTTTTACACATGGCCATATGGTGCGGCCCACCTCAGCCTGACACAGACGCCAAGAGTAATATGGACAACATGGTCACAAGCTCTCTAAATAAGGAACAGACTGAACTGCTGAGGAAAGAGTAAATGAACAAAGATGGAGACACAAACACTCACAAAACCAATATGCCAGACTGAACGGCTGCTTTTGACTGGCCTCCCGGAGCTCACGTCTGTTTGACTTGACTTGAAGGAGTAAACAAAACCCTGACGTGTACAGTAATCACTCTCAAAATGAAGTAAGAAGAAAAAAAGAACACAAACAAATTCAGAACAAATGGAAAATACCTTATAGAGATATAAACAGAAGTTCTACCAATCTATCTATCTATCTATTGATTATACACATCTATCTGTCTGTCTGTCTAACAATGCGAATACCGACTCTGACTACTTACAAATAACCACTAAAGCAAGCGACATTCGCATTGGATACAGATTTCCCTCAAGAACAATATGACAGATTGTGAACTGTAACAAGAAGATAGATTTGTAAATGAGCGTGAATCTGCCTCCGAGACATAATCTATAACTAATTCAAACCAATGACTGCGAGTTATTAGTGATGCTGGAATTACGCTTTGTGGTTAAAAACACAGCTGGAGCTATTCTAAGAGTATATTAGGAATTTATGTCTCAAGCTGTTGCTGTAATACCAATAATAAACGCTCGCAGTTATAGACGTAATAACCGTGACAGCCAGAGCCTTAACTTTACAGGAGTACATTAATAACAACAAAAGTTACAGCATCACTCAATTCATTATTCAGCATGCCTTTAGCCACACAACAAAACCACAGACTTCAATCCCCAGCATAAACACAGCTACCTAAAGTCATGTGTGCCTGTTTTAAGTCCCTTTAGGACGGTACCTGCATAAGGTTACATGTCAACATGTTTGAAACGTTTCCCATGTTCTTGTTCCCCTTAGAGAGGTCTGGTGGACTGTCAAAGAGGTTTCCACAAGCCAAAAAAACAGAAACAATATCACAAATATGAGATATAAAGATGCAATATGTGAATTATACACACAAAAAACCCATTAAATATGTAAAAGAACAGCTATAATAAAGTGTTCAGGATGAGCACGGTTAGCGCTTCCAATTTCTTTGTTTATTTTACACTGTGCGCTCATTCAAGCTCTGTTCTTCAGCGGATCGTTTCTGCGATTTGGGCCATAGTGAACCGCTCAAGGTCCCTGGCAGTCAGATGCCCCTGGTCACATTGGCCCGGTTCATAATCGCCCTTGCTCTTAACTTCGCCAAGGGCTGCTTTATCAGTCTGAAAGTGCATTATGGGAGAGATTTTTTTATATCCTTTGAATGATAATGAAAGCCTCTGTAGGTATCACACTCGCTCAGGCTTCACAAATAGGTTTATTTTATTTTATAATTGGGCTCGTAACCACCTGCCACTGCCATCAAACCGTGGTCTTCTGGGTTCTAATGTGCGAACCTCTTGACATGTGTGAAAAAGCGTGTACATCTACTACAGCTCTATGGTTACAAGTGAACCGCCATGATGACTATACGTAAAGTATGCAATATAGATTCAATGTGTTTATTAGATGTCGCAAAGGGAGGAAATACATGCAATTTGCATGGTAAGTGTTATGTTTCCTCCTCTCTGGGCTCATTAAAATACCCAAGCACCTCCAATACACCACTTTCAATTTTCCGAACCAATTTCCACTGAAGATGAAACGGTAAACACAATCATTAAAATCAATCAAAGTTAATCAATCAATCTGATGCAGAATTTAGGTCAATTAACCTGCTCTCTTAATGGAATCAATCACATCTGCCGGGTCCACATTAGAGGGTAATAGAAGTGTGCGTTCATGTGTTGGTGTATGCGCACGTGTGTGTGCGATCTATTAGTCTGTGCTGACAGCTGAATTTATCTAAAATCAAAATCTACAACCGCGCGACTCGCAGGAAAGCGTACTGTGACAAGAAATGTGTTGAATATCAGTACACATGTTGTGTTAACGACAACTACAAGTACATGTGAGACTTCTCTGCAGGGACTTGGAGGATATGAAGAGGAGATGTTGACCTCGAACATATCTGAGTGCTTTGAAAACCTTTGCATTCAATCATTAAATTTAACTGTAAACCAAAGACTGCAAGCAACAAATGCTGAACTAAAACGAGCGCAGCGCTCTCAATTACGTGACGGTGTAAACGAGGCGCAGTGAGTGACGGAGAGAGCAGTTTGGCAGACAGATTTCTCTCAGTATGCGTTTCCCCTGAAGCTCTAGTGGGGAAATTAGTAAATCTCAAGCCTAGTTTAGGTATAAATAGAGTCTGGAGTCTATCATTATAGTGTCATGCTCATGTCTGCTGCTAGTGGGCCACTAAAGACGGAAACAAGGAACCCCTCTGGTGCACAGCATGATGGGAGAAGAAACGATGCAAAGAATTTGAAAACCAGCAAATGAATAGAAGACGGGCAAACATTTTAAAGATAGACTAGAGGAATGCAGGAGTACTACAGAGAGGTTTGGGACAAACACAGCTATTTTGTGCAGGACTAGATGTATATTAAAAAGGACAGTTCATCTAAAATTAAAATTCTGTCATCATTTCATTACCCATATTTTGTTATTTTGAAGCTTGATAGCCTCAGTCCTGTTCGAATATGTTCGAATCCCAGTAAGCACAAATATAAATATTATATATTCAATCTACAGAATGTGGCTTCATTAGCTGGACAAGAACAGAGCAGTAAGTGAAATAACGCATCTAGCAAAGTGGTTGTTCAGTCTGGCGAACCTGTGCCAAGGTGATAAAAACCAAAGGATTTCTTGATTCTCTTAGGAATACGTGTTGGCATTCAAATGAAGTCATAATGTACGTGTTACATCAAAGTCACCATGAAAATTAATTTCCTTTACACCTCCCCCTTCATAGAGTAGACTTGATAGACCCAAGATAGGATAGTGACAATAATTGAAAAATTAATTAGTGACAAGATGACGAAAATGCTTGAAAAAAAATCAAAAGGGAAAAAAGAGAATATAGAGGGTAAGTAATTGTTATACATTATATTTAAGTCAATGCTCATATAAACATTATCCAAGTAAATAACACTACGCAACTGCTCTAAAAAATGTATGATAGTTAATAGCGTGAAAACTTTTAATCGCAAAATCTTTTAAAGTGAACATTGAACAGTAAGCCATTTTACTTCCATAAAGTGGATTTAAAGGTGAAACAGGAAATTCAAGCAGACCTGAATTAGTGTTTGCAGGCAGAATCTAAATGTATCATTATTTACAATTATTGAAGTAACCATTCATTTTAACTGCATTACCAAACTGCCAAGATTTAAATGTACAGCTATTTGCCCCACACTGACATCAGAAGGAAAGAAAAGTTGTTTCAGAAGCAGAAAAAAAACATTCTGATGAAAGCCAGGAAAATGTATTATGGAAGAAAACGGTCAATTTTGATTTCATGACTTTGAACACTTTTGAGAAAATGCAACCTATTTGAATGATTTCAGATAAATGTGGTGCAACAGGGTGAAGATTGCAGTTCACAAAGAGTCACTTTGACTCTCTAGAATCTCTTACTAATGCCACTCTTACTCCATCAGAGAGAACTGTCACCTCTGGATATATCAGTGTGTGGGAAGACAGCTGTTTGTGATTTGAAGTATTTACTGTTTGAACTAGTGTTGTCACGATACCAAAATTATTGTTTCGATACCGATACCAAGTCAAGTATTGCGATTTCGATACTTTTTCGATACTTTTCCTGAAAAGGGAGAAACACACTCAAATATCATTGCTGTGCTTTATTTTAAAACCGGGACAACACTCTAATCATATAACACACTAATAAATGAACATATGAACAGCAGATATATTAAACATTTGAACAAAATATGAAATATCAAAATATAAAAAATAAATTAGAGCAATGACATTCAAGGTAAAAAAAAATATAAATTTAGCAGCATTATCTCATTTATCATAAGAAACATAAGAGCTTTATCTTGATTCTGAACTTTGAATAAAAATATGAACAGCGATTATATTAAACAATGTTTAATATTGGTAACATATGATAAGCCTCATTGGTGATATATTTGGCATGTGGGGAGAGAGTTGTGGAAGGCCTATACTTCATGTTAAACATAAATATATAGCAGCAAAGACAACGTCGGCAGTGTTGACGGCAAAATAGGCTACAGAATAATTCGTTCTGTATTGAGAGGTGCAATATTTGAAAATCGATAATATTTTTTTAAATTACATATATATTGTATTTATGTCAAAACTTTCAAACATCAAAATGTCATTTATTAATATGTATTTGTGTCAAAATGACATAGAAACATATTTTCCTATTCTATTTTGCCTGGAAACGCTTCCAACACGCTTGCGTGTCGCGTGAAAAATAGGCGTCGGTTCTATTTCTAGCATGCACGCGTTTTCCGCGCGTCTCGAGCTGCGCCCAGACGCGTGTGTCACGCAGGCAGTTAACATGGGAGCCGAAATAAAAACGGACAAGACACGCAGCCAGTGTGTCGCCGGCCTTACAAATCTGGAACGCGGTCATTCTTAGAAGTATCGATACTAATAAATTAAGGAATCGTGACGTTTTTAATTTCCGATTTACTTTTGAAGTATCGGTGCACCGTGCAACAGAGCAAGGTAGGCAACGTACTTCCATATGTCACTCCTCTCGTCATCTTTTTCTACGAGTCGTGGACCACTTGTGCTCGCACATGCAGCCATCTCGCTGTAGTGTTTTATCACATGACACTGACAGCGGCAGGTTCTTTGCTGTGTGCGTCAGGAAAAAAACACAGATGTCCATATGGAGGCGTTTTTTTTTTTTTTTTTTTAAGTATCGATACTGATAAATTTAGGTATCGTGACGTTTTTTAATTTCCGAGTATCGCGATACTTTTGAAGTATCGGTACACCGTGCAACACTAGTTTGAACCAATAATTGTTTTATAAATATTTCTAAATAAAAAAATAGCTGTCCTGATATTGAACAACTGCAAAGTTTATCTGCCAAAAAATCATTGTTACAGTTTTTGAGGTTTTTGTCACATTTTAGTCTTTCACTCACCCTTAAAACAATGTTGTGCAATTTTGAAACATCAATGTAGTGATTCTGAGGCAAAACTCAACCAACCTTCATGGGGCGGAGAGCAGAGCCCACTTTATTGCAGCAGTTCCTCTCTGCAATCTCCAGGTGACGGCCCCGCCGATGAAGCATCTGTAGTTTGGCTTCAAGATCCTCGAGGTTCCTCCGGTCTCTCATAGAGAGAGGGCGCCCATCGGCACACTGAAGAGAAAAGTACAAAGGTACATTTTTTACACTGGATTATATTGTTTTTAAAGTGAGAGTGTTTGGTTTCAAATTCAAGAAGTCTCTGTCATTTTGATGGTTTGATTTTCTAGGCAGACAATAAACGATCATAGAAATTGGCATTAACCATTGCTTATCCATTTTTGCATTCATGCATTTTATGATGTAATTAAAGTGCCCCATTATGCTTTTTCGAATATTACCTTTCATGCAGTGTGTAATATAGTTGTATACGCCATCTGTTCGTGTCACTGTGTATCAAGCGCTGAGGAAGCCTCCGAATTAGAAGTTCAGATGGTAATGGGCATTTCGTTTCTGACACGTGCTGTAAGCGGTCGACCAATCAGAGCAGAGGAGGCTCTCGGAAAGGAGGGGTTTTGAGAGACTGAATCTTCAAACAGACCGTTTTTAGATTGAGTAATAAGGTGATGTGAAAAGTATATTATGAGAAAATTGTTTGTGAAGTGTTTGTTGACCTTGGATGCATATAAAACTGTTGTAGGAGACCTCTAAACAAAATTAGGAACCTTTAAAATAGCATAATAGGGCCATTATCTGCCATAATCTGTTACAGTTTTGTTTGTAAGAGAACTTTTATGTGGTCTGGGTCATTTTTCCTTTTTTGTGAAGTTACGTTTATGGTTTATGTGGATGAGGGACGTCCAATAATTTGACCATGCAGGCCTCTACCTAATTTGTCTTCAGCTGTCATTTGTCAACCAAGTGACAGCTGAATATGCACCAAAATACTGTAGAATACTGTAGAGAGTTTTTAAGCCTACTGATTTTGCAATCCTAACTACACTACTGTTCAAAAGTTTAGGGTCTGTAAGGTTTTTTAATACCGTTTAAAAAAAAGTCTCTTAATTATATATACAGTGCCTTCCGAAAGTATTTAAACCCCTTAATTTTTTTGTTCTTCATTGCTACCTTATGTTAAACAATTTTATATGACTTTTTTCACATCAATCTACACTCCATACACAATAATGACAAAGCAAAAAAAACAGATTTGTGACAACTTTGCAAATTTATTAGAAAAGAAATGTTTTTGGTCTTTGCACATTAGCATTTGGCAATTGTCTGCCATTCTTCACCTCAAATTGTCTCAAGATCTGTCAGGTGAACAGCCATTTTCAGGTTTCTACAGAGATGTTCGATTGGGTTAGGTTTTCTTTAAGGCTATCTATATAGTCCCCCAGTCCTTGCCACTGGTAAACACCCCCACAGCATGATGCTGCCACCATCACAGTTTACGGTTGGGATTGTATTGTGCAGGTGATGAGCAGTGCCGGACTTTCGTCCATATTGCACCAGAAAGCCTACCACACACCAGCTTACTGGTGGAGAGGAGACAGAGTGATGAATATATGAATATAAATAAGGATGATTAGGAGGCCATGATGATGGACAGTGGCCAATGTAATTTTTTATGACCACAGAGAGTCAGGACACAAGTTTAACGTCTCATCCTAAGGATGGTGCTTTTTGACAGTATAGTGTCCCAATCACTATTAGCACCCACACAGACCACAGGGTGAGCAGCACCCCCTGCTGGCCTCACTAACACCTCTTCCAACAGCTACGTAGTTTTCCCAGGAGGTTTCCCACCCAGGTACTGACCAGGCTCAGCACTGCTTAGCTTCAGAGGGCAACCAGTCTTGGGCAACAGGGTGAAAGCTGCAGTGATGTTTGTCCTTCTGTAAGTTTCCTTCTCCATTTATGATCATGAAAGAGTCCTGGTTCTTCCAATCTACTTCCATTAAGGTTTATTGAGGCTATATGCTTCTGTGAACCTTCAATGCAGCATGCAAATATTTTTGTTGTCTTCCCCAGATCTGTGTCTTGACACAATCCTGTCTCTGAGCTCTACAGGCAGTTCTTTTAACCCCATGGCTTGGTTTTTGCTTGACCTTTTATTGAGAGGTGTGTGCCTGAAGTTGCCACAAGGTTAACTCCACTCGGAGTGTAGTCACATCTACAAGTTAAATTGGAATGATCCTGAGTTAAATTTCAAGTGTACTTATACAATGTAATTATTGTAGTTTTTCTTATTTTTAATCAAATTTGCAAAAAAGTCAAAAACCTGTTTTTTTGTTGTTTTTTTGCTTTGTCATTGTGGTGTATGGAGTGTAGAATGATGTGGAAAAAAAGTTAAAGTAGTTTAACATAAGGCAGCAACATTACAAAATGAGAACTAAATAAAGGGGTACTAATACTTCGCAAGGCACTGTATAATGATCAACTGCATTCTTTATTTGCATCTCTTGACAATCCTCAGACCAATTTTGGGTCAAGACCCACCCGTTGTGAACCACTGACCTGAAGGACAGCGGCTCATCCTAAATAAAGGATGATCTGATCTGAATTCAGTTCACACACACACAGACCTTGGCTTTGAGCTTGTCTATTTGGTGCTCCACATCCTCCATGTCTTCTGTGTTCTCCAGCCGCTCGTACAGGACGCTGCGCGTGCCTTTAATCAGGTTCAGCGGCAAGACGGACATCCCGTAGGCCTGACGGAGAAAGAAAGAGCTTTAAAGACCAATAATACACCACTCACAATCATTGGGTAAAGTGTCATCACAATTTCACCAAGAGTCCCACCGATAGCCCCTGTGAAAGGAAACTAAATCCATACATTATGGCACTTGATTAAAAGAGCGCTTTCTAAATGGTGTCATTCAGAAGCCCACTGAATCCATGTATGTGTTTTCTGTGGAATGAGGGTGAAGAGGAGGAGATGAGAGACAGAAAAGAGTGTGAGTTTGGATGCAGCAACCATTTTGAGATGCACGGCTTGATTTCTACCAATGCACAGCTTAACAGTGCCCCCATGTGACGACACTCAGCCGGAGCTCACGTACATGTGCACAATGCATCAGAGAAGAAATATCGGAGCTCAAGTAGGGAAATATGATCAAACCTTCTGAGAGGACTTTCTGAGAGCTGTAAATCAGAGGTCACTTCAACGCCCCAAGCTCATCGATTAGTTTTTTTTCCCCTTCTCGGCATTAGGAAGCGCAGCTCTTATGCAGTGAGCAGAGAAAGGCTGGGGTCAGAAGCCCGCTAGTCCTCGCAATATGGGCTTTTGTGAACTTTAATTAAAAATGAAGACCTTCTTCAATACTCTCCTAGTGGTAAATCAATACAGGCAGAGAATAAGAGCGACCAGGTTGTGCATGCACACACACCTCGAGGACAAAAAAACAAAACACCTCATGCACTCTCACTCGTGAGGTTCTGCCATTTTCAAAAGCTTTCATATCAAAATGCTGACAAAAGTCAGCAGCACAATTAGATCTTCAGAAGGCGGCTAAAACACTGGTGACCTTTTTATCTCCTCTGCCGAAGATGCTTTTAAAGCAGAGAAATTGGTGCTCTCGTTGTCGCGGGCGCCTAACACCGTCGCCATGGGCCGTGACACCCCCTGCTATGAATCACGAGGGCTCTAAAGGCCGGACCATGTCCCGAATACCAAGCGCTCCTCATAAAAGAGGAATCTGTCCTGCATCCCCTGGTGAGACGTCTCCTCCTCCTTTGCCTCCTCTTTCCCATTCTTTCCTGCCCTCCTCGCCCCTGCAGTCCATCAAGCGTGAGAAAAATAAAAGAGACACTCCAAACAAAAACAGGTGTGTTCTGTGCTGATTGGAAAAGAAGACCTGAGGCACGAGAGAGAGAGAGAGAGAGAGATAGTATGATAGTTTGAGAAGGAGAGAGTAAGAGAAAATGTGTAGAGATGTAAGATGAAGGGATCGCGGTTGTCAGCTGGGAGATCGGAGGAGAGAGGGATGAAAGTGGGGATTGGAGAGAGAGAGAGAAGAGAAAAAGTGGAGGTGTACACCCTCTTATACAAGGATACTTTTGTTCCACAGCCTGCATAGGAAAATTGACTATGAGTCTATTATAGTTATAATAGATATAATTATAATTATAACTATAGCTTTGACCACAAAACTATGAGTTTCCTCTGACTTTCCTTATACTTTTCAATGTTGCAGGTATTGGGGGGGGGGAGATTGTGTGAATTTTTTCCAAGCAGACTATTATACTCCTCTGAACTCTTTATCAGGGGTTCCACACTTTTTGACTAATAAATTGAGGACTTTTCTAAGACCTTTCTAATTGTTTTTAAAAAAATTCCAATGAATCATTCAAAAATATTTTTTTCTTCCATTTGAAAAAAAAAAAAAAGAAAAAAAAAAATTCACAATAGAAATTTGATTTAAAAACAAAACAAAAAAAACATAGCTCACAAATTGGACATCACAATGACTTACAAGTTTGTCTCCACAAAAAAATACACACACACACACACACATCTAGAACAGATAACAAAACATTTTTTAGACTTTTAGACTTTTTTATATTCACTTAAAAATGTTCATGACTTAACATTCACTTACTACTTGTGTGGCTTTTTAGAAGCATGTAAAAAATTGTAATACATTTAAACTGTGTTTTGAAAGGAATTTCATAATAGGCCTTTTTGAAAGTAAATTCAAAAGAATTAAGTCATAACATTATGAGGTTAAGTAATAAATGTAGCATTATGATAATAAAATCCAGGATTTCCATGACACTTTTTTTTAATCATTTTGAGGAAACTAACAGTAACTTTGTGTCTAAAGTCATTCAAATGAACATCCAATTCATGTTTTCTTATTGTCAATGGACAATAATGCCTGTCTCCAAGAAAAAATCTGCTCACAAAAATAATGAAATAAATGCATTAAACTACCAAAAGATCAATCGTGGATTATTGTATTAAAACACTATCTTCCTCAGTGTCCAATGTTATAATGAGGACACATAGACTAACTAAAACTGACACACAGATGTACAGAGAGTTCAGTAAGCAACAACCTATGGTCTTCTGCCAGATGGTGTCTTTGTGTTTCTTCTGTCCCCTTTGTAGTCTCTAAATTAAATTCAAACGTGTTACACTGCTGGAAATGAGGGGCTAATTTGATTTGTTGTTGCTTTGGAAAATATAAAACTGTCAATTTACACCTCTCAGGCAGGTGTGGAACACATTGTGTGCGGAAGAAACACATCTGTGTCACTTGCCATGGTGAAAACTAAATTAATATAATATCGAAAATGTTTTATAAAACACATACTATAGCTCTGGTTCTGTGTGCTGATTGATCAATACAATGTTTCAGCTAAAATGCTTAAAAAACAGTACAGTTAGTGTGCAACTCCCATAGCACTGTTAGCTGTCCACCGTCAACTTTCTTAAAGATGTGTAATGAAATTGCAAACAATAACAGAATGGATTAGGTATAATGTCATTATTTATGACTTTATTATAGATTTGATGGATGGATGGATGGATGGATGGATGGATGGATGGATGGGTGGATGGGTGGATGGATGGGTGGATGGGTGGATGGGTGGATGGGTGGGTGGAAGTTCCTTCATTGAATTCAATACATACTATGAAACTGAGATAAGCAGCCACAATATAATCATATCCCAAAAACCAATCAACAAACAAACTGAGATAGGACTGAGATATGGAAAATAAACTCTGTATGGAAGATAGGAGAGAAATGAGAGCTGAGAAAATTAATATTGTGGGATGTTGTTGTTGAAGTGGCCCCTCGGATGCACCCGGAATGGTGGGAAGGAGGGAGAGGCTCTCTCGCCAGTCGCAAGTCATTTTTGCAGCACTGTGATTAAATCAGTGAAAATTAATGCGGTCACCCTCTCGTTGGGAATCAGCATCTTTGGACCGCAGATTTAAGAGGGAGAGGAACCCTCCAGGGCTGAACGTCAGCACGCCAGCCAGACTTTTAAATCACCACCGTGTCACGCAGCACAGGGACTGAGACGGCCCACGGTCAAGCAGACAGATCAAAGAGCCGTGATATACGCTCATATGCATATGCAAGTATTACATGCACATTAAAAAGTCAGCGGGTCAATAATTTTTATTGTAACGTCACACCAGTGCAAAATGAGCTTGATATAAGACCTAAGCATCTGTATTACCCAATGAAGGATGTTAAATGGGTTCAAGTGAGAATGCAAGTGGCGTTTTTGATGTCTAAAACCACTCAAGCACAGGAACCGGTTTAGACTTTGGGAGGTCAGGAATCGTTTTAAGCAGAATGGGGCCTGATCAAGCATAAAACACACTTTTGCACCTCATAACATTGAGGGTGATAAAGGCTTCTTGAAACGGCATCTTCGAGCAGGAGAAAGAAGTGTCTACGAGTTCATAAAGGTGTCACACAGAAGAACTCTTTCAAATGATAAACACAGATCAGGTGATGATGAGTTCAAGGTGAAGTAACTGGCGATCATGAATGGGAAAAGTTTAAAATTAAGTGTCAAGAACTGACTGTACACACAATAGTAGTGATGTGAAAGATGTGAAAAATCGTAGGCAGAAGGTTTAAAAGAAGTGTCCAAATGCTTGAATTCACTGTTCTGAGGATTAAAACTAAAATATGAGCCACCGCTTTCTACAGTTCAAAGAACAAACAACATTTACTTAGGAGTTTTTCTGTATTTTTCTGAATAAACGATTCACCCCCAAACAGCCTGAAACTTTTGGAACGTCATGCTGTCGCGCTTAAAGAGCACGATTAAAACTCCCAGCATGATTGTTTTTTAGAGCTGGCCATCCAAGCATTGGATAGGTAAAGTTAGCTTTCGCCCGCCCCGACCATATGGCGCTTCAGAGGCTTATTAACAAGCTGAGGCTCCTGTTTGTATGTGCTTAGGTTGAATATTAATTTCCCAGCAGCTCAGCAAAGTGTGATGTTGGCCAAAAACAGCAAGTGCTGAAGGTTTGAACTGCTTGCTTTAGCGTTTAGTTGAAGCGCAGCCGGCCGTGGTGTTGTCATTATGAGTTTACATCTCGGCCAGCCATATGAATTAAGAGCAAGTGGCCACCTTGGCTCAAAGTGCAGTGATAAATTAACCTGCCCACTCTGGACAACACTGCTGCTGCATACGGCGCCCATCACTTAGATTCCATTAGGTTAATCATGCATAATAATAACACATAGGCCAGTATGATAAATCACCCATCGCCTTGGAAACTTGAGGAGGATGGGTGATTCGGCATCTTTCTTGAGGGTTGGTGTAGAAGGGGAGGAGAGCCGAGAAAAGAAACAATAGGAAAGAGAAAGCGCAATAAGAACAGCCCGAGCGAGTGAACCCTGCTGTTTGACAAGGAATCTTTGATTGATTCTGAGTTTCTGTACCACAACAAAGAAGATCAAAAACAAGAGCGCACTAGGAGACTTTCTTTCTACATAAGCCTCTCCTCAAGATTCTGACAACACGAGGTCAGACAGGGGAACGTTATCATCCTCAGAGCGTTCTGAAAATTGTCAAACCTTTTAATACAAGCACTTTGAAAGCCCTAATTATGAGAAAAAAACTTTGTAACTCAGTGAACTACATAGATATTTCTGGTAACACTTTAGTTTAGGGTGCGATTCTCACTATTAACTAGTTGCTTATTAGCAAACATATTACTAGGATATTGGCTGTTTATTAGTACTTATTACACGGCTCTGTGGAATACTTGATTCTGATTGGTCAATCGAGGAATCCAGCGGTACGTTTTTCCTCGATAACAACCGCTGAAAACAGATAACATCATCCGGGTTACTGAAGTCGCTATATGCTTGCTTGGAATTTTTTTCCCTCGTGGAAGTTTTGCGTATGGTGAGCTAATAAAATATCAAAAATCTATATTTTGTGTAGTTATTTAATTATGCCATCCAGTATTGTGGCCTCGCTCGCTCTTGTTTCATACAAACACAGCTGCTGCCATTTTGCGACTATTGCTTTGTACACTGTTGGATTATAAAATAAAGCACATATTAATGTCTTATTCTGCATGACCATATTCTAGATCCCTTAATCCTACCCAATACCTATACTTAACTACCTTACAAACTATTAATAAGCAGTAATTAAGAGGTTATTGAGGCAAAAGTCATAGTTAATAGTTAGTATTGGACTCTAATCTGAAGTGTGACCAAATATTTATATAAATATATATATTTTTTAACTGTGTGCCACAGGGTGGGAATTATGTAATTTTAGGGGCAAGGCCATTTGGCCTCCACCTTTTTTTTTTTTTTAGGGGCACCAAGGCCATATGACAGGGCACAAAGGCCATCGTACAATTCGATGGTTTTCCCATTCAGATTGATACCATAACATCCTAATTTGGAATAAGACATGGATTATGACTTTATTAATAAAAAAAAAAACATTTTTTAATGAGAGAGAGAGAGAGCGCCATTACATCCAGAAGGTATACACCCTCACACAACAATAGAAACAACATAAATGCCAATAAAAGCATTCAGAAACACCACAAATGCCAATAAAAGCATTCAGAAACAACACAAATGCCAATAAATTAATAATTGCCTGCATTGTCGAACGCTCTTCTTCATGCGTTTCAAATATGGACTATAATGTTCAGTAGAGCGCCCTCAGGCTGCTGGTATGAATTGAAACAGCACATCAGTATACAGCGCTCATAAATTCAATAAAATATTATTCCTGTCAATAGAAATCTGATGTAAACTGAGAATATATCAATATTTCTCCAAATCTGCACACTTTTGAGCTAAAAGCCGTGAGGGACGTTGTTTTGTGACTCGCTTTCATGGCGACAGCACAGGAGTTTATGAATGGGAGCGTCTGACGCTCATAATTCATATTAAAGGTATCGACTCATTTTTGCATTTCATAACTCCTGACACAAATTAAGACATAACTGTCAATATAAATTTCTCAGAATACAATAGTGGTCAAATACTGAAACGTGAGTCTTATATCTTTTTAATGATGTAAGTTATTGTTTGTCAAGGTAATAACATTAAATCTTATAGTAACTTTGAACTATTAAAAAAAAACGCTTCAGTGCGCCGACGCCGTTACCTCTGGAACCTTGCATAGGGCCCTTTTCTGAAAAGGGCACTTATCTAAGTTACTAGCAAATAGATTTTGATATTTTTAGGTCAAACCGTTCTTGTCTGTCAGTCATATAATGCAGGTCTATGGTCACGGTCTCAAACAGCATCCACAGAGTCCAAATTAAAACAATTCCCTATCGTAAGTACACATTGATGGCCTAAGACACGAAACGAGCGGTTTGTGTGAGAAAACGAACAGTATTTATATAGTTTTTACCTCTTGTAACACAGCGACGTCCAAGTGATCTGAGGGCGCCCGCGCTTCCTGCTGTGTGACGTGTGCGCAGACTGGTGCATAGATAGACATATAGATTGCGCCTTGGCTACGGCAGTTCATGAACGAATGCCGTAGCCAAGGCGAAATCTAGTGTATATATCTATGCACCAGTGTCGACAACAGAGTGTCGTTCTTCTGTTGGTGCTGACGTTACATGCTTCTTGCACTGCTGTTTTGATGCGTGAGATCATCGATGTGATTATGACACTGCACCTGCGCGAATCCACAAACTAATTGAAGTTCAGAGACTACTTGGGTGGAACTTGGACAGGGCCAGGGCACACAGGCCACTGTGGCCGTACGATGATTTTTTTTCACGGGGCATGAAGGCCAAAGTGTAGGGCAACGGCGGCCATGGCCGCGTGGCCGCGGTATAATTCCCACCCTGGTGTGCCACATTCAAAGATATTCCACCTCATTTTTTTTCAATCCCTGATAAAGCATAGATTCTCATAGCCCGGTTACTCATGATGCTGGTGATGAAAAATGGATGACATTAACAAGTGTTACAGTACAATCAATTTATCTTATCCGAATAGAACAGCTACAGTATGCTGAAGGAATCAGAATACGGGCGTTTATTAATGGCCTTCAGGCTCAGATATATAAATAGGAGAGAGATAACAGAGCATATACATCACACTGACGTCTCAGGCACACGTCCACACACATTGGTGAAAAATGACAGCGTGTCATTTTGAGCGATTGCAGGCCAAAACGCAAGAATCACAAAACATTTCTAATGTTGAGGGGCCGCTTCATCATCCAGGATGACTACAATCAAAGACAGGCGGATTTTCTATCATACGAGGAACCTACATGTGAAGACATATCCGGGGTCCACCATCAACAACCTCTTCAGCAGAAGTAGTCTTTTCAACATGTATAAATGCAATAATCAGTTTCTAATAGTAGCTGTCATTACATTGTTAAAAGATTGCTGTTTGTTTGAGCTTCCCAATCAACCTGACACTGCAACATTGGTACAACCAATGGTTTGAGTTAGAGGTGGGATTATCTGTTTAACCTATGATGAATGGAGCAGGTTTTGGGATTCAAGTGTTTTTTTTTTGTGTGTTTTTTTTGTGTGCAATTTTCCAGTGTGGTGACACAAGTGCTACAGAAAATAAACACTTCAACCTGTAAAACTGTAGATAAAAACAGAATTAAATTGTGACGACACTTACATTGTGGACAGAAACATCCATTTTATGTCTAAAAGTGCTTTCCTACGAAAGTCTCTTCGCAGTACCCTCGTAAGCGCATGCAAATCGATGGGGCAAAAGTAGCCACCCACCTCAACCAATTCTCTGTTGGCCACTTACCGTGTATGTGATCACTGCCAGCATGCCAATCAAGGTGAGCGAGCTGATGGAGAACGACAGGGCGGCCAGGCCATCTGCAAGACAGAGGGGAAATTTATTTATGACATGGGCCAAATGTAGAGCTCTGTTAAGTTTTGGTCATACGCCAGATATTCAGAGCAGTTCTTGCCCCCAGGGAAATTTCTCAATGCATCTCATCTTCTCTCCACTCTCACTATCATTTCTCTCAACCTGCTCTTACCCTGACATAGTTACTGAAAGGTCAGCTAAGTTTTTGCCCTCTAAATTTTAATAGTCACAATGACATGTTGAAAATATAAAGGACATTCAGTAAAGTTATTCAACTTTTTTTAGTAGTCGATATCAATACCAGTAAAATTTCACAATTCTTGATATTACAGCAAACCAAATATGCTACTGAACATGCTTTATTTAAAATTAAAATATTTATATAAAATTGTATTATTTTATAAAACTAAATTTGTAAATTTTATTAAATTAAGTAAAAATTGCTATAAAAAAGGTAAATAATCTGTAATAGGACAGAATAAATACACAAATGACAAGAAATGCAACAAATAATAAAGTAAGGCTGTAAGTTAACAGTCAAGTGCTTAAGTAAACATCGAAACTGAAATTGGGGGGGAGGATACAAAAGCAATAAAATGTCAAATAAAACGACTTGAATTAATTTGAAAAGCATCACAAATCAATTTGTCAGTGACTGTCATTGTTCAAACTTATTTTGTTACATGTTGAATATATATAACGTGCTGTAAAAGACAAAAAAAAGCTTTATCGTGTAAAGGCTAGCCTACAAAGCCTCACCGGAAACTCAATGAAATAACAACAAAACAGAGATATTTCAGATATTTCAATTATCCGGCACACAACTGTATGGCTTGACTGCTTGTTTCAAAAGAAATTGCTAAATTTTGTAAATTTTAGTATGGACCTGGTAACAAAGTACATTTGACGCTTTGTGAATCACCAGTCCTCAAAATACAGGACGAAACATGGAGCCGAGAGAGTAAAAATGAATGAAAAGAGGAAAGGGCATGATGCCAGCTGTCAGATCTGAAGCCAGCTGAGGCAGATTTATGGGAAGTGACCGCCACAGCACTTCCTGTTAGGATCCCACCTGTCATAGGGAGCGAGAGAGTTGAACACTCACAAACTCACGCGATTTTCCCCATTTCCTCTAGTTCAGAGCTATGGCCCAGCGGAGCAAAACACAGCATCCTGGCAGCCCTGAGCCCAGAAAGCCCCCATCTGCCTGCAACCTACCTCAATTGAATGCAACCTACTGTTCTCTGTTTATTTTCCTCAGGAGCTGCTTTACATCACTCATGAAATGACTTCTTTCCATTTTGTCGAACCACATGAAGTCTGAGAACTGTTTGCTGCGCCACCCACCACGTTCCATACACAAAAAGCCCCAAGACACAAAAGCCGTCGAGAAGAAATGAAGATGATTACACTCCTGCTTCCTAATGTAGCAAACGGAAGAATATAAAAAGGAGAGACGCTTTGATGTCTGATGGCTGAAATGAGCATTTACATCTGAATAGGTGTTTCCCTTTGTGATGTCCCCGCTTTTGTTAAGTGGCGAAGGCGCGATGCCGGAGACAATGGCGTTCGTGTTTGGTACGGAAAGCGGCTCTGTTTATGAACTCCTCACAATGCAGGGGGACCTGGGTTTTCTGTCGCTTCCCCGGAAGACTTTCTAAGGGATTGGACAGAGAATATATTGTTTGTTATCTGCGGCGGCTCTACAGCTGCTCTAGCGCCTGATTCCTCGGCACTCGGAGAGAGTGGAGGCCCTTATCTCGACATGCACGGAGCTCCTCGGGCTTATGCACGCGGAGGAGACCGCTGCCACTGAGAAGTGTATATTAAAGAGCTCTTAGCTGAGGTATTCACAACATGAGCTTACTATGATAACCTCGAGGAGACGGAAAGCAGCTTGCTAAAGCTAACCCACTCACTAGATTCTGGATTACTGAAAAAGAGAAAGCGCACCGCTCCCAAACAATTATTCATAGAAATATGGAGCAAACCACTTTGATTGAGAGAGATTTTATTTATTTTAATCTTATTTGAAGTGTATTTTTTTTTAAAAAAAAGGTTTAAGTGTAGCCATATGCTAGCAGAAAAACCACCCTTGCAACTTTGGGCCGACGGGCCGCGTCAGGAAGTATCGCATGATATAAGGTCTTGCGATGTAACGAATTGCTTTACGGCACTGCACACATTAATTTATATATTAGCCTTCTGTGTATCATACATGCCTCAGTGGACATGGCTCTGTGCGTTCGCCGGCTTCTTTGAAAACAAATGCACATGACCAGAGGGAGAAGATGGGAGGGGGGAGAGTCGCCAAAGAGTTTTTACGACAGTGTTGTCAAATATCTATTCTGAAGCTGTAGGGGGAGCTCTATAGAGAAACCTGCGAGCAAAAAGCGAGAAAACAGTGAAGAAATTGCCAAAACTGCATAGCGCTGCTCTAAGTGTTTTAAATGTTTTACAAGTTTTAATTACAAGATTTGTTGGTCATAATATATATATATATATATATATATATATATATTTATTTTTTTTATGTGTTACTTTTTACATCCTTGTTTTATTCAATTGTTTTCTAAGTGTTTTACAGCTTAATGTTCACTTAAGGTAGCCTATGTCTAAAGAAATTGACTTAAAAAAATAAACCTACGCTAAAAAATTTACTGGAGTGATGATTGTCACAACTATTTTACATTATCGCTCTCTATATGTTTTATTGAATTTATTTTTTACAGGTCTACCATTATTATTCTTATGTTTTAAATGACTACGTTGAGAAAACGACTAAACAAAAAAAAAAGGTTTTATGTTATTTTTCTCAATACTACACGAGGTAATAAAACATTGTTAAGTTGGTGAATGGATCGGATTCTGTGTAAAAATAACGAACGTGAGAGCACAAACATGTGAACGGCCCCTAAAGCAGCTCAGATGAAGTCGGTTATCGTGGCGATATGCAATATCATAGCAGCACCAAAGTAGAGTTAACATTAGGCAATTATTTCACAACCTTCATTATTATGCACTTCGAAAAATTACCGGTGGGTGCGGCCCTGCCTACATCCGCTCTATAAAAGTCCTGGATGGACAGCATTTCTATAAAGCTACTGATACATACGATAAACCAGAAAGAATTAAAAAATGTATCACTGATATGGAATAAGAAAATAGCATGATTACAAAGTCTAACATCAGCCTTTTTTGAACTGTCATTATGAAATGTATTATAATTATAATTTTACAATTGCTCGAATTAATATGAAATAATGTTATTTTCTAAATACTGTATGCACTAAATGATGTACATTAAAAAAAAAAAACACCTGATTTATTTTTAATCTAATTCCCTGACATTCCCCGCTTCTGATTTGCAGACACACTGAGGGGGCGGGGCATTACGTAAACAACGACAAACGAAAAGGCCAATCATTTCGCAAGAACGCAAGTATTTTGCATATGTCTCAGAATGCTTGTCACAACAGTGGTAAACCTTCTTAAAATGTACATTTTTATAATTTTTTTTATGTGCTCAAGATTTCTCATAAACAGCTCTGCGATATAACCTTAACTTACAGCTCTTATCCTTAACTTTGTCTACTGTCATGCACATTGATAGCCAGTATCCAAACTATAAATTAAGGTCTTCCTCGCATTAAAACTGTGCTGTCTAGGCAGCACAAATACTACAATTGGGGTGACAGATTATGAGCGTTTCCAATTTTTGTGTTTTATGCACTTACATTTCTAAATGTTTTCAATGATTTAAAATATCTTTATCAACTGTCATAAAACGGATTTAATGCTAAAGGCATGAAATTAGGAGGGATCAACTGATCATCTGATCATTTGACTGATTTAAGCCAAATATTGTACACAGATTATGAAATGAATTGTATGTTTTAAGGTACCAATATTAAAATTCTGACTGTTATCAATAATTATACTCATGTTATCAGCCAATAAAGAATAAACAAATGATATTAAAATGTTATACAATGTAGTCTAAATAAATAAACAAATAAAAATAAAAAAAATCAATAATTTTTTATGCTACAAGTTAATTTATGCATTACATCGTTTTAATGTACAGTATGAAAAATAGATATACATTTTGAGATGTGTTTTTAATTAATATTTTCAAAGATTAAAATAAATGAAATTAAATTAAACAATAGTTTTCCACACCCTTAAAACAGATCTAACACTTAGCTTTTTTTGCTATTCTGGCTATCATTACAGACTAGCTCTATGTATGTCAAATTATGTCATCAAATCCAAATTAGATTCAGGGTAGCTGACGCCGGATGTCTTCTCGTCACACTACGTCGCGCTAGCTCCAATTTGAAATGTGACTCTCCGTGAAACACATTCGGCTCAGCGGGAAGGTAAATCAGAGAACAAGAGCTGTCTGAGTGGATACTGGGTTTGGGTCTTTTCTGCATAATTAAGAGGAGACTTTTCCCAATGTCTGTGATAAGATCAGATCTCCAGCTGTCTACCCTTCTGCACGCTCCCTCGCTCTCTCGCCTGATTCTTACCTGCTAATGGGGAATTGGCTATTGCATTCAGGTTACATTTTACGTATGTTTCACTCAGGGGAACCGACAACTGAACCGCCACATATCTGCGGAATGGGAATCGCAGACTCGTGATGACGCTTGGTTGAATTTGTCAGCTTGTCCTGCCTTGGATCAAGATGCTCATTCGGCAGCCCAGGCTTCTCAGGGACATCATAAACCTGCTTCTAACACATTGGGTCAGCTAGTTATTAATTTCACATGTGGAGTGGGGATGAGGAGCAGGGTGCCAAGGCCGTCAACCTCAAGCTCTACTGCAGATTGTGACAAACAAGCCTGTTTCAACAGGGGCCTTTTTCTGTTGTTTTTTTTTGCTTGATTCCTATTCATTAGGCCAGGGCTGCTAGGAAAGGGCAATGACAGCTCTAAGACCCCCTCAGAGGAATCAGGCACTGTCTCAAAAAGCCACAGACTTCCTCCAGGCTATTGGATTAGTTTTTTTTTTTTTTTTTTGTGGTGCCATTCCTGCCAGCTTGAGGGTCTTCAAGGAGCAAAAGTCACGACCCAACCTAACAAGGGAACATCTCTGAAGGAACACCATGATGTTGAAAACTCACACTTGCTTTCTTGGAGCAAAACAAAACTTGGCACACAAAAAAAAAGTGACTTGTACTGGAAAAAAAAGAGACATGTGACTTTCTTATGTGACCTTCAAATGAGCCTTTAAAATATGATAAGATTGAAGGAAAGGCTCTGAAGAACATTGACACAAAAAATACTCACTAATATAGCTTGAAGGGAAATGAGAAAAACGTTAAAAAACTTTTTTGGAAAAGGGATGATCCCTCGTCCTCACCAGAGTGAAAGCGCCAATGTTATTTTGTTAAGTTGTTTTAGTATCATTGATATTCTATTGTAGTTTTTGTTACAGTTTTGATTTTGTCTTTATTTTTTATTTTCTGTTGTCATTTTAAAGTGTTAGTAATTTTGTGTGTTTCTGTCATCTTCATTAGGTTTTTTTATGTCAATATAGTTTTTATTCATTTTTTGTTTTCATTTAGTTTGAGTTATTTTAGTTAAATTAAATGAAAATGAGAAATGTTGCCTTGGCAACTAGCTAAGTTTGAATTTTAGTTAATAATAACCCATAACAAAAGCCCATAAATTTTCAATAATAACCCTGCAGTCTGCATGAAAGCAGACTGAGAAAAAAAAAGAGGTGAATGTAAATGGCCACACAGAATCACATATAAAGTGTAGGTGCAAAGATGTGCCTGCCACTCCTGCTTCAAATGGAAGCCTTGATTGACACGTCAAAAGCAGCCGGCCTTTCCTTTTTTTCCAAGACAGCAAATTTAGGTAGCACAATGAGGTCTGTTGACATTGACGAGGCTAAATGTCAATGCTGCCAAACCCACACATCACCTCTACTCGTGGCTCGGAAGCATCCGTCGCTCTCTAAAAAGCACCTGTCGTTTCGGTGTTGTGGCCCCGGAAGGCTTCAATAAAGCTTTTTTTTTTGTGCTGTTTTCTTTGCAAGTGTCAGTAAAACTGAGCTGCAATTTTATTCTACGGTACTTACGGCTACTGCCCAGCTCCTCGAACAGAAACTGCACCTTCTCCCACTGAGTGGAGTTCTGGTTGGGTGGAGATTCCAAGGGAACAAACGTCCTGAAACAGAGGTGTATACTTCTCAATCATAATGTCATTATTTATACACTACCATTCAAAAGTTGTGGGTTGGTAAGAAGTCTCTTGGTGAGCATAAGGCTGTAAAATAATATATAACAATAATATATAATTTTCAAAAACAACAGTATCCACATACACACTGCGACTTAAAGGGATAGTTCTGTCATGACAACTCTCTGAGTGATTGGCATGGTAATGGGTATGACAATGTTGTATGTTTGGTCTTGGTGGAATAGATCTGCTATGCTGCTGCTGCTGCAGAGTAAGTACGGGACTTGCTACTGCCAATACATACACGACACACTGCTGTGAGCAAGTAAGACATGCTGCTGCTGTACAATATAGAGTACATGAATTACCCGTAGCAGATCTATACAGGTGGAGCTGGGGAAGGTGGAGGGTTTCTGAAAGCACGCTGCACTGCTATGGCAAATGATAACCAAGTATTTGAAGGTTGAGCACGCAAGCTCATTGGCTACCGAAACAGCAGGAACCAATCAGCTGTGCCTTATAGAGAATGATGTGATTTCAAACAGGTTGAGATAAATGATCTATTAGCCTGTGCCATCTAGAGTTTCATGACAGAACTTTACCCTCAAGTTGTTCCAAACATGTTTGGTTAACCATATTCTTCAAAATATTTTCATTTGTGTTAAGCAGAAGAAAGAAATTCACATAGGTTTGGAACAACTTGACGGTGAGTAAATGATGACAGAATTGTCATTTTTGAGTGAACTATCCCTTTAATATGGTCATAAAGCAAACACAGACTCAAATGTACAAACAAATGATCAAATCAAATAGAATAGATTAATATAGAATTTTATGAAGCAAAAATAAATAAATAATTTTCAAATATATTTTGGTTTCCAAAAAGACTGTTTTTATGGGTAAGTTGTGGGGGCACATCCAATGAAAGTTAAATTTCTAATTATCAATAAAATACATAATTTATCATGGGAAAAAGGCATGATTAGGCAAGATTTCCTCAAATGTATTATACGCTTTAAAGGTGCATTATATTGACAACTAGTGGTTAAACTGAGAATTACAGTCAAAATTCAAGTTTTTTTTCCCTGCCAACTGTAGATTAGGGCTCACGCGGGTTGCCAGATTGATGACACATAACAGGAAGAAGCATAATTGACAATGGAAAGGCTCGAGTCTTACACTGTTAACTGATCAGCTAATCTATATGTGTTTTATTGCTGGGGCTTTTTAGGTCAGGAAGAATTTGTGATCTCTGACCCAGTTTGTTTGCTGGCTTCCATTGCTGTGTTTTCCACCAACTTGCAACCAGGGGTGTTGAAATACTATTGGGTAAATTGACAGTGGGCGGGATTTCAAAGAACAAAACAAAAACAGACATTCCGACACAAAACGCACATTTTCAAAGTAGAATAACTGGCTGTAGCACTGTTTTACAGAGAGACAAGTATATGTACTTTGCATATAAAGTTTCTAAATCTCTGCAAACATGGTATTTTTATGATTTAGTACGGTAAAAAAAAAAAATTACATAGAGAACCTGTAAGTGGAGTTAATTAGTGCACCTTGGCTTTACCCAAAAGGCTAATTGTTTTCTTGTACATGTATGTATATGTATAGCTGGCTGACGACACGAGTGTGATTACTGTGAACTATCGTGTAGAGATCCATGTACTCAGCTCATGAGATGTATCGCCGCGAGCTTTAAAAGCAACAGAGGACACAGTATGCTCACATTCTGAGCAAATACCTGCAACACTAAGAAAGTGAGTCCTCTCCAATAAGGAGAACACTCACAAGATGAGATTGCATAAGCAAATACCTCAGGCTACAGCTGCTCTGAAAAAAAAACATAAGTTTCAGTTTTAGTTTGTATCAACTCTATAATTTCTATGTCCATCAATTATACCTTATACATATAAGACTCTTTCGCCTAATCACTAATTTTGTATATATATAAACATTTTAATAAAGAGTGCACATGATGTTAATTATTATTATTAGTATTATTAAAGAGGTATTTATAATACATTCATATAATAATAATAAAACACACTATGTGTTATATTTATATTATACAATTTTCCTCATAAGAATAATAATAATTTACATTATCATTCCCATTTCAAAGTTTGTCTGGATATCCAAGCGGCAATATAAGATGTAAAATGTTTATCATATTGCAGTTCAAATTCCAATCAAAATATATAACACAACAATCATGCAGCCCTAAAGAACACACACAATACCTACTGTTAACATCCAGTCAGCAACTTGAGAAAATGCAGCTAAAAGAGACGCTTTTAAATCACAACAGATGCCAATGGCTGCAAAATAGGCTAAATTTAAATGCAGCCACATCATTCAGCATCACTGGCATTATCTGAGTGAGTTCAATTGATGTGTCACTTCAGAAAAGCTGCGTCGTGCATGAAAATGTCATCTTTTAGGGGTGTCAGTAAATTACATTGTAAACTGTACGTACAGCAAGATGCAGTTTCATAAATCGACCAAGGACTCTGTGAGGGTTTATGCAGTGGTTCACAAGCTCAAAGACTTAACACATATCTGACCTCTGTATCCAGTCTCTCTGTTGTTTGTCATCATCAATTATGGTCCAAAATTCTATGTCAGCAGCAAAATTCTATCATTTACTCACTCTCATGTCGCTCCAAAGGAAAGTCTTGCATTCATCTTTCCAACACAAATTACAATAATTGTATAAACCTGAGAGGTTTCTGTCCCTCTTTTAAAAGACAATGCAAATCAAACCTTTGAAGATCCAAAAAGGTCATAAAGGCGTCTCAAAAATAATTAATATCAATCAAGCAGTTTAATCTAAGTCTTGTGAAGAGATATGAACACCTTTTATGAATAGATTTAATTTAGAGGTTTATTTGATTTTTTTATGATAAAAGCACATACACAGAGTGCATCAAATATGGTAAATACAGAAGCGTAAACATGCGTGCGTCACATACAAGAACAAACCTCAATGATTGTTGTGCATAAGCTTGCAAAATATTTACTATAATTGTACTTGATTTAATGTGCTCCATGTTTTTGTGTAGATCTTTATTTATTTGTGAATAAAAGCCTAAATTAAAACTGTTCATCATATAAAGCGATTGTATCTCGATTCATATGGATTACTTTTAGGAAGCCTTTTGACGTTTTTGAATCTTCAAGGTTTTGGTTGCATGAACTTTCAATGGGGGAACAGAAACCTCGGAGGATTCATTAAAAATATCTTAGGGGTTTGGAATGACATGAGGGTGAGTAAATGATGGCAGAATTTTTATTTTTGGTTGAACTATCCCTTTAACTTTCACACTGCCAGTTAGAATGATATCCCATTAGATGTTAACTTAAAAGGTCACAACTTAATTATTGAGCAACTTTTGATGGCTAATTGCAGGCTAACAGGCTAAATACGATCTGTTAACTTAGGATGTGTCTCAAATGTCCTCATGAGCATGTTTTTGTAACCTAAAATGACAAATGGGACACTATACGGTCTCGTGGACTTCACAGACACGCACCAAAGAAGGCCACATGACTGCAGGTCCACATGAAGACACCCATTTGGGACAGGGCCCATGTGTCTAGAGTTTAGAGTAGACCAAGCACTGCATTGATAGAGTGCACAGAGCTCTCGAGACATCCCCACGGGTGTGAGCGAGTGAATTGGACTATAGAGTTTGGGAAGGGTCAGCTCTCCATTTATAAGTCCCATCCTTAGCGCAGACCAATCAGAGCAGGCAAACAAAAAGAAGTCACACTCCAAATGAACAATCACAAACACAGGAACTTTGCGTTTCACCCTGAGAAAAAAGACGATGGAAAAAGCCATCATGTCCTCCCCATCAGGAACCCTGAGACACAATACTCCTGGTAAAACACTGCACTGGTTCAAAAGGTAAAATGAACACCAAATTGCTTCTGTCCGAAGTGCCATCCCCACTTTTAAATTTGGTCCACGGCATGTCCCTCTTCCCATTCTGCGATCAAAGTAACCCATCCCACTGGGTCTATACGACATGAAGGTGTGATGAAGGTATCCTGCCCCACAGGAACACTATTTAATGGTTGAGAGCACATTAAATTATATGACCTGGTGAGCAGACGTGTTATTCTTGCAGCGGCAAAGAAAATCCATTATGTTTATGCTGCACGAGCACTGCTGAGAACAAAAAGTATAAACTCGAGGTTAAATGGGACAAAGCCACAACCATGTATGTTTACACATTTAGACTGAATGGTGGTTTTTAGTTCAGTTAACCACTGGACGAGAAATTGTTACATAGCTTGACCAAAAAAAAACATCCAAGGTGGTGACAATCTTCAGGTTTAAAGATGCCAGATTATTATATTTTGCCTTTTGAGTTTATTCTTTTATTTTTGTGGAAACTGTGATGATTTTTTTTTCAGGATTCCTTGGTAAATAGAAACAATAACAAAATTTATTTGAAATAGAAATCTTTTGTAATATTACGAATCCCATTACTGTCACAATGTATCAATTTAATGCATACTTTCTGAAAAAAGGTAATAATTTTAAATAAAAAAGAGAGAGAGAGAGAGAGAGAGAGAGAGAGAGAGAGAGAAAGAAAGAAAGAAAGAAAGTGCACACTTCCTTTTATACGGAAGTGTACCAATGGAAGAGTTGAAGGGGGATTGAAAATTTGGGGTTTTCTGACGTCAGAAGTATCAGAAGTGGAGAAAGAAGAGATTACAAAGTCCAACATTTATATTAGTAATAACCCACACTGAGGAATCATACACAATACACATAACACCATAACACGTTACACATAACACCAGGAAAATGCATTAGAAAGTTTATGTTGACTTTAACGTACATTTGATGTCCTGCAGTAGATTTTGAGCTCCTTAGAACTAAACTGCGCAAATATGACTTATTTTTAAAGTGGAATATATTGATTTTAGTCTGTTGGCAGAATTGATCTGAAATCCTTCAAATTGTTAGTGTCAATCTAAGTTGATTGATAATCATTCATGATCTGGCTGGAGCCCTTTGTATTCTAAATTACCCAGAAATCAGAGAAATATCATATTATCAGCATTGATGTGCCCACTGCTTGCTTTATGAAACTAATAATAGCTACATGGACTGTTATAGGTGTTTTGTCCAACAAAATGCTTCACATTTTCACAACATTCTGTCCAACCGATGGAGGTTGAAGATGACAACTGAATAATATAATAAAGCTCACATCAACCTCTCCACACACACAAATACACACACACAGAGAATAATACTTTCCCACAAAGCACACTTACCCAATCAAAAGCAGCGCTGAACACACGATCACAAATCCTATTGTATACTTCAGTGCATTTTTCACTTGCTGTAATGAGAGAATAAAAACCAAGTTTACCAAACCGCATTCATCAAGTCATCAATTCATGATAAATCACGATTCATGTGGAGAGGGCCTTTGGGCTAGATATAATTACATATTTGCAGCACTTTGTCAGGAATTTGTCAGCAATTTGCCAGGAACACAGTGTCCTTATTTCATTCTCTATATTACTATACTCATGGAGACATTGTGCTCTATTCCAAAACTTGGATGCTAATGCAGTGTCCTAACTGAAATGGAACCTTAAAAGTGACCGATTTAGAACATTCTACATAGGCAGCAACTTTGTGCCGCTCATAAACAGCTGTCATCACAGAGAGACTCAACTTATAATAGAGTAATTAACATTGTAAAATAAGTACAAAGTTTTCATTGTACACACCAATATTTGGTAAAATTGTACATGTTTAATTTCTGAACTAATCTATTGCTACTTTTGAAATATAAATTTAAAATATAAAATCTATAATATAATATAATATAATATAATATAATATAATATAATATAATATAATATAATATAATATAATATAATATAATATAATATAATATAATTAATATAATATAATATAATATAATATAATGCTCAATAGTTTTTGGAATGCAGCCACTTCTGACTGTTTCAAAGGAAAAGGAGGAGTGTAAAGGAGTGTAAAGATTGAAGAAGCTCCTTAGCATGTAATGTTGCACATCACTGTGGCGTCCTTAGAGAAAATATGTTGATATTTGAAGTGAGCAGCATTACAGTGAGATGGATATGTTTTGTGTCACTTCATCACCTCACTGGAGTGTGGGTAAACTCACTGGGTTTTTTTTATAAATGAACTGCCATAACTGTAATCAGGCAAATTTCACTTAGCAATACCTCAAGGACATTTCTGTTGATATGATTAATGCTAACTTTTCTAACCACAGACAGCAAGCCTTGCTTTACATACTAGTATAGTACACACTATTTATTGACTACAAATAGCTTAACGTAGCTCTTTTCCCACCTAGTTTTTCATTTTGTGTGTGAATTATCCCTGTAAGTCTGAAAAGGCGTTCCGTTTTAGAGTGCATGAGTGTACTAGATGGACAGGAAGGAGTGTCAGGTTTACCAAGCACTTGTTGATGTTGTCTTCATCTTTCTCCTCGTAGTAGAAATACACAAAGGGGATCCAGAAGAAGACGCAGAACAGAATGATGGAATACAGAGCTGTGAAAGAGAAAAGATGGGCAGTTACACACCTTAAGCACAATCAACAACCAGTATCCACATTAAATACAGAACATTACTCATGATGTGTTTTGATGTCACAGGGTCAATGTCAGGGCACTCATTTTATTGTTTTATTTATTTAAAAAAAAAAAAAACATTAAAAATGCAATTTGCACACATGATGACCTATGCCTCTTCTATTTTTAGTGTCAAAAAGTCAAAAAAGTTTGCATGAACTTGTAAAAACGAAAGTAAAAAAAAAAAAAAGGTGTAATTAATAGGCTACAATTATTTTAAAGGAATAAAACAGTCAGGCAATCTGAAAAATAACTAATCTAGATAAAAATACTAAATATTTATACTTTTTACTATGAAAAAAAAAAGTTTTCAAAACTTGCTTATACGACTTCACATTTTCAGCTTTGCTAAATGAAACCCTTCGTTGAAAAGTGTTTACACTGTAAAAAAAAAAAATTTAAGAAACCAATATGAGTTTAAATAAACAGCAAAGACCCCATTTCTAATTAGGTACTTATAAAGATTTAATTTTCCATTAAAACCTTTTTTTTTTCTTTGAGCTTTCTGTATGTCAAGGGCGACAAAAAAGGAATCACAAAAATGAAAGCATGATTCAATTATAGCAAACATCAATTCAAGCAAATATTAGTGGGATTGTTTCATAGCAGTTCTATAAATGGGCTTCATAAATTATCTAAAGCCAGTTTTGTATAGTACACATTGGTACATACTGTATACATGACTTAACATC
This sequence comes from Abramis brama, assembly GCF_963993115.1. Lineage (NCBI taxonomy): Eukaryota > Metazoa > Chordata > Actinopteri > Cypriniformes > Leuciscidae > Abramis > Abramis brama. Next base: position 21,967,464 of record NC_139981.1, read on the forward strand.
TATAAAAAATTTACAAAAATATATGGACTAAGGTGTATGAATACAAATCAAAAGTGAAATAAGTGTCATTACACGTAAAGATTCCTAGAAACCAATACAACTTCCACATGATGAGTCCTAAGCCCCAAAGCACAGACAAGCTGAAATAATCAAGTTAAAGGAGCAAAGATCACTGATATTGCAAGAGTTTACGTAACAGACTGTGACAGGCAGAGAAAGTGATTTTGTTGATTCCTCTCTTTCCCTGTCATGCAATGAATTAAAATCGTCAGCTTGGCCTATTTCAGTCCAGAAGCGGATCACACACTTTTGTGATCCTGTAAATTGTCATCTTTCCCTTCTCATGTAGGTTACTCAGTTGATGCAGGCGATATGAATAACACAATTCTTCTTTAGTTCAGAAATTGTATCATCACAGAGCCCTGGATATATGTTTGTATACATGATTGGAATGGATTAAGAAACTAGCTAGATACACAAGGAAAAAAAATCCTGGAGTACACAAGACATAACCATATGACATCTTTCTCCATATAGAAATGGGTCTGTTTCTCACATAGACTGTATCCCATACTGGCATCACACCAGAACGGCTTGCAATGACCTTCTGTGAGTGAAAAAAAATGATCCATCATTCTGTCCACGGTCATGTAGGACAAAAAGCTCATTTCCACGAACATGTAAACATGCTCTGCACACATCAGTCAAACGTGTACATGTATGTTCATTTAGATAGATGAATTTAGGTGATTTAGGTGAAAAAGGAGAGCGGAGTGCAGTTTTGTCGGGGGGGGAAACACAAATGTTTTTTAACAGCAGGCGAGGAGAAAAACAGAGCAGCCGCAATATATCAAAATAAAAACATAATGGGATGAAAACGGTTTTTGTTATTGTTTTATGAGCCCTGCGGCTGATTTTGCCAGCTGTTCGTGTGCTTTTCAAAACGTAATTTTTTTGATTGCTGCACTTTTTCTGGATTACTGTGAGGGATTTGCTCATATGGCTCATTTCTGTAAGTTCAGTGGATCAAAGCCGCTCACACAGATAAACTCTGCACTCTCACACACTCTAGCTATACAATTTACCTTGTTCCATCCGGCCATTGCTCAATTTCGTGTGATTAAAGCATTTCTCATGGTTTTGAATATTTGTGTAAAGCTTTCAAGAGGTTCAAACTATCCTGTATCCTGACAGAAATACCACACAGTTTGTGTTTTCAAGCCAATGCATCAAACTCTAGACCGATCCAACACACCCGGAATCCATTTGCTGCAATTAGAAACACAATAACAATTTAAATCGTGTCTGTCAAGAGTGTCTGGTTTTGTTAATTAGCGTGTTTGCTAAGGAAAGCATCCCTGTTTCTATAGCTCATACTTAGGATCTAGGTTTTGAACAATCATTCATGTCAGTTTAGGCTATGGACATAAGTGACACATCAAACCATGCAGCTTGCCAATGTGTGGTACTTCAACAGATAATCAGTTTGATAAGAATTTTTACTGATATTCGTACTTTTCTACTTATTGCTTATTACTATACTACTGGTCAAAGCCATTGTTTCTTATGTTTTTCTTATAATTTATATTTTTCAGCTGTGCTTTAATTAGCATGCTGACGATACTGTGCTTTAGCTGTTTGACAGTTTGCATGGTGAACCCTTGTCAGAGAAGATGCCTGCAGGTTGGAGGAAAGCATTTACACTTCGACATGAAATATGAAGTGTAATTCAAGATGAATGTTTCATGCAGCCTTTCTAAAACAATGGAACGAACCAAAGCAGCCATTATCTCACCGGGAGCTGTAATTGCTGTCATTGAAGCGATGACATTTCACTTTCACATTTACTGGCCCTCATTTTCCACAGCATGTTGTGTATTTAACCAGTATGCTCTCGGTACTTCAGTGCTCTACAGGAAGTGTTATTAACGAAGATGCGCAATGTGTTTTGTGAGGAGGGACAAATAAGAGTTTTTTTTTCTTTTTGTTTGCTTCATTTGTCTTAATTAAAACTCTTTGGGATTATTGGGAGGGATTTAATGTGTTAAAAGACAGATATACGCTGAGAGTAACCTATACCGGAGCGCCCACCATGGTTGTGATTGTCTGATTATGTTCTCTTTTTTTTTTTTTTGGTTTCACGTTCTGACTCATGCTAATGAATCACATTATCACCTCAAGAAAGCATTCAGCCAAGAGTGTCTCGGTCTGGAGTTATTTCGGGTTTACTGGGCCTCTTCAGAGACACCCATTAGCTGTAGATAACCCCCCCTCCAGCCTAAAATAGCTTTGTAGCCCCTGTATAAGTGTCCGCTCCTCTCCTTCCCATGAATTTATAATGCCTATGGTGTTATCGTACAGCATATTAGAGCTGTTTCGCTCGCTCAGAATCTGCCAAACAAACACAATATGGAGGCATTTACCATCAGTGCAGGGAGAAAAGTTGCATATTCACTGTTTTTTTTTTTTTTTCAATTATGATCTTAAGGGCAGGTAGATATACATTCAAAACTTCCTCTCCAGTCAAAAAAGACAATTTATTGGTACTATCAAACTATCTCACAAGAACAAGCAAGTTAAAATATAATGCATTTCAAATTGCCTCTGTCAATGCAAGTCCATCCATCCATCCATCCAACATCATTATTACTTATGTTTGACATTTATTTTTTTAAGGTTTTTTTTTTGTTGTTGAGTTAGACAAAAATGTGGTTAATAACCTTTATGCAGAAACGGTATGTATGTATTTGTTTATGCTTGCTATTAACGAAACAATTGATACGTAGTAATCATATTGTCTGTTGACCCATTTAACATTATATTCTAACAAATAATCCACCAAAATTTACAAATCCAAATGTTTATGAGGATACTCACCAAGATGGCATTTTGACATACTTTTGTTGAATGCATTATTATGTGCAAGCGCAAGTACTCAATTCAGTACTCGTGCATGCGCACAGAAAACAGCGTGCAGGCACTGAATTGAGTTCTCTTTCGCGTCTTCTTGCGCTTGTATGGTTTAAAATCACTTGCAAGTTTAAATTGAAAAGACTTAAAAACACGTTCAAATGATAAACTTTTGTGAAGACGCAGCACTGGCCCAATCTGGCAAAGTGACAATTCCGTCAACTGTCCCGAGTCTTCAACGTTGGCCCCAGGCCATCGGGCAGTCCTTATTGTCCAGCCTTGGTAAAAACTATAATAATGTGAAATATTATTACAATTTAAAAGAACTGTTTCAATTTCATAAAGCTTTGTCTGTAAATTTGATTTAGATAATTCAAAACACTTACTCACATATGAGAGCAAGGGGGCACTGAAATTTATTTTCATGCAATAATGTAAGCCAATCATAACAGTGGCCATTTACTGATAATCCTTAAAGGAGTCGCCAGTTAAAAACGAAATGAGGGTTGAAAACAATAAAATTGTTATTAAAATTATAAGTGAACCTCAAGGAATATATTAAAATAATGAAAAACAAAATCCATGTCATGACCCCATTTTGCACATTGACATAAGACAAAACAGCAATGCATTCATTTCAACAGGTTATCATTTTGGCTAATAACAATGGACTGTTTGCCTACAGACAATGAAGCAGGACCATCCAATGCTAGTGGCACACATATTTGCTCTCTGTCCCCAGACTGTGAGATCATGGCACCCAACCAGTGGGTAATATTAATCATAACAACATGAATATTAACACAGCGAGGGAATAGGCCGCACTGCATTGCTGCAGATCATCCATTTCAATCTAACCAGATCTAATGGGAAAGCACCTGACTGGGGAGAAAAGTTTACCATATTAATCCCCCTGACAAAAAGAAGAGGGAGCTAAATTATTAAACGACCAACCTCGGTCCTCCACTAAGTTCAGGTTCCTTTTATAGCACTCTGGCAATTCCCCCTTAGGTGTGGAGATGAGAGGGCAGATGAATCCACTGCAAGACACCCAGTTCGGACTCGTAAAAACACACTTGAGAATTCAGACTCATCTCCTGGGTATGGTTAGTTTAATGGCTATTAGTTTAAGAGAGTTCTGAGTTGTTACGTATTCCTTCAAGCTAAAATAACATTGGTGTTATTTGAAAACTAAATGCGCAAGTGTGTCTTCTGGGAAGAGTCGGTTTATTTAATTTGCTCTTTCCTTTACAACTCTAATGCACTGTGAAGAACTCAATAGCTGCCGACAACATACTTTTGCTAATTAAAGCTTATTTGGTTTGTAATTGTGTTGCTGATAGCAACACTTTGAATAGCACATGATCTTAAAGGGACAGTTCTCCCAAATTGTCATTGTTTACTCTCATGTCTTTCCAAAACCATCTGATTTCCTTTCTTCTGTTGAACAAAAATGAAAAGTTAGGCAGGACATTGTCTCAGCCTCAGACGCCACACCCACGGACCGTTGGCTGAACGTCTGATGCATAAGGTACACAAAATTGGAAATAATTCAGGAGTTTCAAAGTCATCATCTGATGAATACTACAGCATTTCCAAGAGACGCGTGTGCTACGTGTCTTTAATGGTCCACCTGGAAACAAAGCCGTTGTGACGCCAAATCCCCGCATGGAAGAAAAAAGCCATCGTGTTTACAGCTGAGAAAAATGAGTGCTGCTTATTATCACGATCAACTAAACGCTGGGTTTTCAAAAGTATGTGAAGTATGGAACTGAGAGCTAATCAGACAGTGAAATCACAGTGAATCAGACATCCTTCAAACTGTGAAAAGAGACAAATTCCAAAGAGAGACCGACACTCAACACTCATGACCATAAAATAGGAAGGATCCTGTTGTTTTGGTGCACGCTTGTAAGTGATGGTCCCAACTAGAGAACGAACACTTAAGATGTCAACTTTAACAAGACAGTTTGGTTCGAAGATGCCACATCTTGACTCTTCCAAGGAAAATCATGAGTTAACGCCAAAGGTTGCTTGATTGCCAAGACGGAGATCCAAAAGAGACCGTCTTTTTAAAGAATTTTCTTTTTTTTTACTTTGTTAGCTGAAAAGATGTCTAAATAGTCCTTTTGAGATGGGAATTTAAGGGTAAATGAAATTCTGGTTACGTGCTACCAATGTACCAATGATGTAAATCCCACACAATTCTTATGAATGCAGATTACTTTCGATAAACGGTGCTTCACAGATAGTTATCCATTGCATTGTTCACATGAAGTCCACACACTGCACAATAATTATGTTACTTATGTACAGTAACATGTTAAACAGAAATGTATCCACCCAGAAATGTCCTATTTCTAAAGGACTATTTAGACCACTGTAGAGCTCGCATAGCAAAAAAATAAATAATAATAATAATAATAATATCATCATGTTCTAAAAATATAAACATAAAAAATACATAACAAAATTACAAATTATTTCACATTACTGCCTTTAAAATCCACCAGTACATGTGTACACATTAGTCCCATTGTAAGCGCATTACTCTACACACATTTTCCCTTTGTTTTTTACAGTCTGAAGGACAAGTCAGAATAATTTGTACTGTAGTTAATCTAGAACATTCCTTAAATAGTTTTTATGACAGTTTAAACCAATAGACCCTCATTACAGGAAGTTTGTTTTTTTTTCTGGGCAGGTGGCCAAACACTGAACACTAAAAAAGGTTAAGCAGGTTTGTCCAAAAATTTCCTCTATTCATTTGGAGATACACACTTAAACTCCAAGCGTGCTCGCATGTCACAGGTGGTTTATGTGAAGGAGGCGTCTACTCTACTCAACGGTGAACCTGGAACTGATTGTCACCAGATTGAAAATTAGCAGTCTGCGAAGCCTCTTGGCCTACGCCGAGGCCTGTGGATTACAAATCAGCACAGGCAATAATTTTCAATCGTATTGTGCTGTTAGAAGCACTGACCTCTCGGGGCCAAACATTCTCTGACAGGAGCATTGCAAGAATACTGATGGTAATACAGCGCTCCGTCTGAAGAGACTGGCGTTCAGTGATCTTCACAGGAAGATACTTTGACAGAGCACATATTACTATCAAACCAATGCAAAAAGAATGCAAGAACAATGTTCTGCTTTTTCAATCAAGCAGAGATGCGACCTTAAGCTAGCAGGGTAATAATAGCTAACAAACAACATGGACTCACAGATAGACATGATACCAGCTCTTGCAAGAAGTATAAAACATGGTTGTGCATCATTCAGAACTAATTTGTGACTGTCTTTCAATCTCCAATTGATTCCTGAATTTGATTTGATTTAATTTTATGGTACCAGACGGGAAGAAAAATTGCACTTCAACTACCGGCACTGATCAATTGGAATTTCGGACCAAAATAAACCAACTGAATCAATTTGTCAGCACATTTCATTGCATGGCATCACTTAGGAAATAAAATAATAAAACTTTTTTGCAATGAATCATTGTCCAAAGTAATATTTTTATTTTTTTTTTACTTTTTTTTTTTTGATGCTGGAAAGCCAGGAAAGAAAAAATGAAGAGAAAGAAATGTCAGAATTTGTACTGTATTACTTATTCTTTGCAGCTGAGAATAGTTGACATCTGATTGAAAAGAAAGCACTGTACCCTTCGTGGGGTGCATAGACTCGATGGGATTCCTCTGCCATCTTTACAGAAGGGAAAACGGCATCAATTTCTTGAAGAGGTGGTGTAATTCAAGTCACAAATTGTGAATTAATGTGAAAATAGCACAAAAGGGAGGTAAGATCATCTTCATGCAACACGTTACAGAATAAGGCACGGACCCTGAAGACTGGCACTCCAAACAGTTTCCTGAATTGATTTCACAGTTTATTCCCTTCTCAACCCATGCCTTTAAATATGCTTAAAAATGCAGCATTATGGAGCATTTGCTGAATATTGCCTTTAAACGGTCAATGCCAACAAAGAAACTCACGTGTTGCAAATTCAAGATGTTTTATACATAAGTATTGCATTAACACAGACAATATTCAGGATGTAGTCACAACGCAGCAGAATATGGTTGTCAGCCCTTTTTTAGAGAGCTAAATATGGCTACATTCATTCAAATTAAATAAACATTTTGCGCCATTCAGGACTGAATAATCCTTTTCAATTACAATTCAATTCCAGGAATTTGAATTGGGGTAGCAGACAGGATGATGAATTAAAAGATGGATGGATGGATGGATGGATGGATGGATGGATGGATGGATGGATGGATGGATGGATGGATGGATGGATGGATGGATGGATGGATGGATGGATGGATGGATGGATGGATGGATGGCGAGCAAAGAAGTGAACGCCTAGTCTAATTGTCCAGAGTTGTAGATTTAAATGAGCACCGAGCTGGACACCTCAGTGACTCCTCGACAGGTCGATCTGATTATCTTACAGACTCAAACGCATTTCTTGTATCCTTATATGTTCAAAAACCTTCAAGTTAAAATTCAGGAAAGATTTCAGCTTTTAAACAGTCTTGACATTTCAAACAAACACATGGATTGGTAACAGACTCCAGGCTGGATGATAGGAAGCCTTTAAGCTCCAGATACCGGATGTATCCAGGGACTTTTAGGGATGCTTTTCCATTTAACCTTGTACTTTGCAGCCAAACCTCAAGGTAGAGGCTGTCCACTCTAAAGAACACTACATTAAATAGAAATGCTGCCCAAGGACTTGGCCCCAGGCCATCTGAACAAATATATATTTTCCCTTTAATTACTTAACCCACGAGGTTAATCTCCAGGGATGTCTTGGATGGTGGCTTCAGCTGCAATCTATCTTGGTTTACCATCCCAGTCCCGATCATCAAAATCCCCGCCACGAGGCACAGGCACCATGATGCGCCTCTCAGAAATTGGGCTGAGCATTAATGGCAGGCAGAGCGGGGCGACATTTGAATCCTTCCTGTATACGGTTTGGCCTGAGCTCTCATCTCAGCAGGTTCAAGGACCTTGCACCATGCACAGCTGCCCACTTCAATAAATGCACAATCTGTCAGTGTTTGCTGCTGTTGGGCGCCACCAGTGACTTGCACTTTCCATTAGCGATCATGCTGAAACATGCACGAAGAACAGAGAGCAAGCCAAAAAACACATTTATGCTCACACTGGGTCTCTTTGACTAATAACTGTGCAGTGTTATTTCTTAAGTGTGCACAATTTACACCAGTTATATATATACGATAGACGATAGAACAATAGACAGAACGATAGACATAGAACAATAGACAGAACGATAGACAGAACATATATATAACATATATATATACACAGCAAGTCTCCTTAAGTATTAAGTATAAGTATACAAAGTACACAAGTATAAGTATACAAAAATGATATATAGTTAGATGAAAGATAGAAAGAACGACAGACAGATAGACAGAACGATAGACAGAAAGATAGAACAATAGATAGAACAATAGATATAACAATAGACAGATAGACAGAACGATAGAATGACAGAACGATACACAGAACGATAGAATGATATTAAGAATGATAGAATGATAGAACGATAGACAGAACGATAGAATGATATTAAGAATGATGGACTGATAGAATGATAGAACGATAGACAGAATGATAGAACGATAGAACGATAGAACGATAGAACGATAGATAGAACGAATGATAGAATGATAGAACGATAGATAGATAGATAGATAGAACGATAGATAGAACGATAGAACGATAGATAGAATGATAGAAAGAACGATAGAACGATAGATCGATAGAACGATAGATAGATAGAACGATAGATAGAACGATAGAACGATAGATAGATAGATAGATAGATAGATAGATAGATAGATAGATAGATAGATAGATAGATAGATAGATAGATAGATAGAACGATAGATAGATAGAACGATAGATAGATAGATAGATAGATAGATAGATAGATAGAACGATAGAACGATAGAACGATAGATAGATAGATAGATAGATAGATAGATAGATAGATAGATAGATAGATAGATAGATAGATATGATGAATCATGATTTCTACATGAAAGCATGTGCGCACTGGATATACTCCCAAATTCATGCATTCTCAAGGTTAGTGAAATGTGTGATTATTAGGAGGACTGCATCTGCAAACCTCAGCCCTCCTTCAGCCTTCAAATGTATGAATACATGCAAAAAAGTGTTAAAAAAATCCACTCATTTACTTATTTAGAGGGCTCTGGGGGTTTCAGCCTGTTGCTCTGTGGACCAACATGGGAAAATGTGTATAAATGTATGATGCCACCCTTTAAAAGAGACTTTAAAAAGATTACACTTCATAAAAGATCAGGAAAAGAGCTGTCACTACACATAAATGAGGAAATGTAGACTTCCTCTAGGATTTATGAAGTTCACTGTCAGATTCGCTGAACCAAGATGTTTCAGGGTTTGAAAGCAAGTCACATGATTACAGCTAAAGTGTTGTCTTACACAAAGCACAACCCCATTTTCAACTTAACACATGACACAGCACTGCAGAGTTTGATTACAACGGAGCGGCTGTAACAAGCAAAAAAAGCTCTTGAAGGGGCTGTTTAGCATGTCAGTTGATTTGGAGAGGGCTTCACGTTGGGATACGAGTTACGCCTCTCACAAAATGCTGCATATTTGTGCACCTGACAATGCACCACAATAAAATAATTACAACCGAGTCTATAGAGTCCAACTACTTCAGAAGAAAGCCATCTCTTCCTCCTTCAGGACAAGTCTGTGGTGACTTCCACACACTGCACCCGAGATAAAGTTAGCGCTGTAATTATTCTGTTTGCACAGACATGGGCGGACAGGGATCTCAGATTCGGCTTTTGTAAAGAAGCCTTTGAGGCTTTGACCTGCCAGTCTCCTCAAATGCATTGGATTCGGCTCTTGCTGTGATAGATGGAGCTTGATCTCCACCTACAGGCTGCTGGGAAATCTCTTCTGCACATTATGCGGAGATGGGAGGGAGGGGGGGCCCGCAATCAATGCGACTAATTCAAGAACTGCAGCAGAGCAAAAATGCCACCAAGAGGAAGAAAAAAAAAAGCAGCAGGATCATTCCGTTTGAGGCACTGCAGTTATGTCCATGGAGAAAACAATACATACATTCCTTAATCGCAGTATAACGACCTGTGTGTGAGAGACCGCGGGAGCAGCTTGCGGGACGCAGATATTGATCGAGGACAATCTATTAATTACTGTTAGACTTCACTGCAGCAGGTGATTTTAATGCAAATATCTAATAGCTCAGATGGCTGAGTGTTAATGGCGGCTGGTGGGAAAAACAGCGTGTGGCATATTTTTTCTGAGAACAAAGGAACTTTTCTGGATGAGCTCTTGAGAGGCGTCGACACCACACTTTTTTGCAAAAGATTGAAATTAGTTTTTTATTCCTCCTCCTGCTTGGCTTGCGTTTCTCTGGATGAGACAGTTGTTCTTCTCCGAGTCCATCCCCGAGAGGACAACGGGATGAGCTCGAGAGCAAACGGAAAGAAAGACAAACATTTGTCATCAGGAATACAAAAGCAAACAGTAAATATCCGCAGAATAAAGCCCTGCACTCTCAACGACTGTGGCATGTTGAATATGAAAATACAGGAAACTGCACAAGAGTCATTCTATGCATATACCATGTGTGTCCACATTTGTCTCAAAACACAAAAAAACACAAACTCAAACATCTGCTACTGAGCATTTTGAACCTTTAAATGTATTAAATCAAAATATATTACAAACGTATATTCTTTTAAAAATATATATTATTTTACCTGCTAATGGAATAGGTTTTATTTCTATTTTAAAAGGACAATAGATTGAATGGTTTTCCCATTAATTTTAGACCACTTATATTGTATAAATATCAAATAAATGAAAGAAATATTACTAAAACTATTACTTTTAATATCACATAATCTATCCATTCATATCATAAATACACTAAATAAATTATACACATAATTATACACGTAACATAAATTATTATATGTTGTGTATAATTATGTGTATAATTTATTTGAAATGTTTTTGTATTTTAAATATTACATATATTGTTTAATATATGCATGTCTATATGTGTGTGTGTGTGTGTGTGTGTGTGTGTGTGTGTGTGTGTGTGTGTGTGTGTGTGTGTGTGTGTGTGTGTGTGTGTGTGTGTGTGTGTGTGTGTGTGTGTCTTTTTACTGAAAAAATTATAGTGATGTATTTGCTTTGTCATCTGCTACATGAACATATGCAACTATCTGCTAAATGAATAAATGCCTGATGATAGAAGGCCATAAGCTTAAGAGCAGTGTTGCAACTTGCCAAGTTCCCCAGTCACGTGTTTAGAATATCCCAAGATATTGATTTCTATTAATGCATCTTAAGATGGCACAAAGTAATTTAGGTTTGTCTGAAAAGATGTATTAAGTCTTTCTTACAGACATTTACTTTAAAAGTTAGCTTCCCAACACCTGTCTTTTAAATGACTCAGACGTAACACAGCACACACTAGTATAACTCTACAGCGTTCACATCTACTCAAACCCCTTCCACACACAGGTCTTCAAAGCCAATGCATTTGCACCCTATAACCATCTTTCTAGTGAACAGATCGTTCTGCAGCTGAGGCTGTGTTAGTCATAATTACACACGCCATCAGACAGCCATCTCTCCACAAACTCAAAGTCACCAGTATCTTGTTTTTTCATCTATTCCACCTCCACGCATGATCCCTGCACAGAGGACCACACAGCACACCAGAATCACTTGAACGGTGGGGTTTCCTTTTCTTTTCAAATTTCTTTTTTTTTCAGACGTACAAATAAAGCATTCTCTCGTCTCTTTGAGGATAGTCAGCATGGTACAACCCCTGATCTTCCAGGAAACCCAGAAATGAGGCAATCAAACCCTTTGTAGATGCCACAGCAAAGGGAGAAGAGGTGCATCATGGGAAACAAAGCATGGGGAGGACATCATAAGAATAGTGTTAAACAACACAGAGTTGCGGGTTTAAAAGGTAAGTATGAACGAGTGTCCTGTGGAATTTGCTTAATAAAACGCAGTTTATCGACTTGCATTTTGGAATTCATATTCTCAATGTCTACCGGTAGAATCACATCTATCTATTTATCAGTTCAACTTTTTTTGAATCTGGAATAACTTTTCTGTTCTGCTGACAATACCAAGGCTGTGCTGCTGATTAAATAAAGAGACAAAACAACATATTTTTGAAGAATGTTTCAACTTTTTTTGAGCATAAAATGAAAGTCAGTGGGAATAAAAACAACTGACTTTTATTATATGAAAAAAGAAAAAAAGAAACAGAATTTGTTTTCAAAATATCTTCTTTTGTGTTCCGCACAAGAAATAAAGTCATTGGTTTGGAACGACATGAGTAAAAATGACAGAACTATCCCTTTAAACAACAAGATTTTTATGGAAATTTTATGTGAGCTGAACTTGCCAGTGGTTTGCTATGCAGTTTATGTTCTTTGATAGGGTTTTCTGGGTGGTTGTGATTGCTTATTGGTCAAAAGTCAAAAGTCAAAAGCATCAAACCCCTAACCATAATCATGAGCAAATATGTGCCTTAATAAGTGCCATTAATAATATAATACTGTACTGTATAATTACATATTCATGATCCAATCAAATCTCAATTGATGTTTGACACTGAATATATTCACTCATATAAATAAAATTGTATATTATAAGATTGTATTGGTGTTTTTTCGAAAAACTGAACTTTCATATATATTATATTTAAATAAGTCAAGCACTTTTCAAGCACCTCTTTGTAAATACGGCTGTTTTCAAGGGTTTTCCAGGACTTAGATTTCAAAGCACCTTGTACGAACCCTGCACTCAGAAATCTTCCTGTAAATGCATTGCGAATGTACAAAAACAGCATAAAGCTAATTTCCCTCCATTATGTTCATACACAAAACACTCCAAAGTTCTCCTGAAAACAGAAGTTTTGTTGTCAAAGTATATCTAATCGATTTTGAGATTTCTTGTTTCGTTCTTGGAGAACACAGGCCGACAGCTGGACAGGGGATTTGCGGCGTGTCTACCTGCACTGTCATCGTTAATCTTCTGATGCTTTTCTGACGATGGAAGTGAGGGTTTTTGATTGGCTGACAGCTTGTCTCTAGCGCATTTGGCACTGCTCAACAGACGCCGTGCCGCTCTACTACTGACGGCCTGTTCTGCGCAGCATCTGTTTGCAAAATGCAAATTCAAATGATAATCAAGCTACTGTGCCATAACTCAATTTTATGTTACCTTGTCCCAGCTTTCAGCATTCCTAAAAGATATTATTTAAAGTGGAAGCAATGGAGGACTCAATTAAAGCGTGCATGCATGTCACTGAGATATATTTAATGCTATGAAGTCATAAAGAGAGGATGTGGTTCCAAAAAAGATGCGTTTAACCACGTTCATGAGTCCTTCCGACCTTGTTCACGGAAAAGGTCACTGACTAATGCGTTTTTTTACCCTCGCAGACAAGAGATTTATTCAGCTGAAAACTGCACTCACTTTAGCTTGATTTGACCAAGACGGTTTCGCACAAATAAAACCGTCCAGCGACTTAACTGCCAGCTTTTGTAAGCTGATGTCAGATCATGAGCATCCCGTAATTTATAACCCAAGTCAATGGACATTAACAACGAGCTGCAGACTGGACTGTGCCGGCTTCCACAATGAAGCCCGAACAATAAGGGCAGCAGATGATGAAGGGATACGAACAGTACACTTTCTAAACTGCAAGGTAAGGAAAAATTTAATTTACTTCACCAGACCAGTGTCATTTATTACTTACTGTAATAGCCGTACAAAACTGTGTCTTCAATCTGCTGCCTTGTCTCATTGTTTGCCGCCCATTCCTGGATTTACAAAAAAACAAAGTCAGAAAAATATGAAATACACTGGCATACATTCAATCACATCAATATAGATCTAATTCTTCAGATGACACAAGATGCTATAGGGCTGCCAATTGATTAAATACATTTCTGCTGATTCATTAAATCACAATAGAATATGAATATAAAAACTGCATATTTTCTCAGCACATGCTCAAAATTAAGAATAAACATAAAAACTGGCTTCAAATGTTGATAAATTGTTTCCATATCATCAAACATTGATTATTAGGTGGCAGGTCAGGTGGCATGATCAATTGCATTATTTTTTTTATATTTGTATTAAAGTAATAATACTAAATTCATGTGTTAAATTGACAGCCCTACAAGATACACAAACAATGCAGCACAATATATGATGCAGGATGTGTATCTCAAAGGATAAAACCATGACCAACAAATATCTTGTTCTATACAGTGAGGTGAAACATGATTTTTATGACAGGACTTAAAATGGTGCCATGGGATATCGGTGATACAAAGAAGAGGCTCTCCAAGCGCACTGTTTTTTATTCCCAATGTGTCAGAGATTCCATCAAAAACGTGACCTGACACTTTGATGATTCACAGGTTCTCGGAGTAGATCCAAATGCCAGAGAGAATTGCTGTCTGCCCTGCCGCAGTAAATCACTCTCTCTCTCCCTCTCTCTCTCTATCGCTCTCGGTCTCAATGAACTCCATCCTGCATTCATAACCCAACGTTTCATCATGCCAAAAGAGCAAATCCATAATTGCTACACGAGCATTAGAAAAACATAATTCCGTGTTGGATCAAAATGAACTTGCTGTCGGCCCTTACAAATCTTAACAGGTCAAGACGTAACTTATTGATATTTTATCACAAATGATGCAAATAATGATCGACGTTCCTATGCATGTTGACCTATGAATTTCAATAGCGTTCCCAATTACTTGTGATTATTAGACAATCCTTTTATAAAGATCACACTTGAATGACAATGCGTTTTATGTACCGCTCTCTACAACATCGGACACATAACGGTAATTGATATGATTAGCGTTTGGCTTGACTACATTATCAAACAGCTAATAATGCGTTGTTAATGTTACACAAACCATGTTCCCGTTCGCCATCTCAGAGTCAGTCAGCTGCCTTCTAAAAATCAGTATCCTTGTTTTAAACAACATAGAACGTCAGTGGAGAAAGACATATACTTATTAGTTAATCATAACATCTTTATATACACAATTCACCCGCTATATTGCTAAATGCTGCCAGCAGCCATATCACCCTGTTGCCCAAGACTGGTTGCCCACTGAAGCTAAGCAGGGCTGAGCCTGGTCAGTACATGGGTGGGAAACCTCCTGGGAAAACTAGCTGCTAATAGAGGTGTTAGTGAGGTCAACAGGGGGTGCTGCTGTGTGGGTCCTAACGCCCCAGTATAGTGATGGGGACACTATGCTGTCATAAAGCACCGTCCTTCGGATGAGACGTTAAACCGAGGTCCTGACTCTCTGTGGTCATAAAAAATCCCAGGATGTCCTTCAAAAGAGAAGGGGTGTAACCCTGGCATCCTGGCCAAATATGCCCAGTGGCCTCTGTCCATCATCATGGCCTCCTAATCATCCCCATATATACTGGTTGGCTTCATCACTCTGTCTCCTCTCCACCAGTAAACTGGTGTGTGGTGGGCGTTCTGGCGCAATATGGCTGCCATCGCATCATCCAGGTTGGATGTTGGACATTCGTGGTGGTTGAAGAGATTCCCCCCTTCTATGTAAAGCGCTTTGAGTGCCTAGAAAAGCGCTACATAAATACAATTAATTATTTATTATATTATTTTTAAATGTACTAGATTTTTCATATCAACATAAAAATATACCGGGGTAACCTGGCTTCCCCTGCTTCGCAGCAAAGTAATGATGGTATGCTAAAGCCTGCCCCCCTCATGACGTGATTGGTTACAAGGTAGTTTGTGATGTCAGAAACACCAGCAATTTTTTTTTCACAGCAGTTTTAAGGAGAAAACACTCAGCACTGGTGTTGACTTATGACTTTGCACATGGTTTGTCTAATAGAATATATAAAATAAAATAAAAACACAGACATATAAACAACATTTTAAACTTGATTTTCACCACAGGGGGTCTTTAATTTCCATATTTTTTTCTGTAAAAAAACAATAATAATAATTTTTTAATTCTGTAAATATCAACTTTAAAATTCCCTGTAATGATTATATTTGCTTATCATTGTATTTCTATTGGAAAACAATTATTTCACGTTTTTGAAAGAAATCTCTTACACATACTAAGCTGCATTTATTTGATCAAAATACATTAAAAACAGTAATATTATGAAATATTATTACAATTCAAATGAACTGTTTTTTATTTAAATATAATTTAAAATAATTTAAAATAATTTAAAATAATTTAAAATTTTAAAATTATAGAATTAAATTTATAGAATTTCACTTGGGTCAATTGAAAAATTTAGATGTGACTAGAAAATTTTGAGTTGGGGAGGTTAGACATTTTTTACAGTGTTCCTGTGATCCAAAGCTGAATTCTCAGCATCATTACTCCAGTCTTCAGTGTCACGTGATCCTTCACAAATCATTCTAATATGCTGATTTAGTGCTTAAGAAATATTTCATATTATTATGAATGTTGAAAACTGTTGAGCCGCTTAATATTTTTGTGAAACAGCAAAAAGCAAACCTTCTGTAACATTATAAATGTCTTGACTGACACTTTTGAACAATTTAATGTATCCTTGCTGAATAAAAGTATTAATTTCTTTAAAAAATCTATCTGACCCCAAACTTTTGAATGGTAGTATACAGAGGCCAGTCAAATCACACTTAAAATGTCACTGCATTAGATAACAAATTTGTTTGAAAATTATATAATTTTTTGTATTTATATTATAAAAGCTTTTTTGAAATGTTATGCGCGAAAAGTGGGTGTCATTCTTTAAAATAAATGCCACTCTTATCAGTCATATCTGTGACTTTATAAAAGCCTATTTTGCCTATTTAAAAAAGGGGGGGAGGGGAAAGGGAAATGGATTTCACAACAGTCAACACATTAAAAAAAAAAAGTGTCTTTTAAGTGTCCAAATACTTCTTGAGGCCTCTGGTGTCATAAATCTGTCTCTTGGTTTAAGCAGATCAGCTTTGTGGGTTTCTAAAAAAACACCCACAGGATAACAAAGATCTGTAGAATAAAACAAGCCTGATTTAACAACAATTTATCTAGTAACTCTAGCACCGCTACAAGTTTAACGTTCAAGAGCGCATCCTCATTAGCCAAACCCAGGTCTGTCAATCATTGCTGTAATCTCTTTAGGGCAGAGAAACAGAAATAAACCTACAGAGTCCTACGTGCACAGGCTGCATTAAGAAGATGTTTAGACGAGAAGGTTCCTCTGCCCATTAAGCCAGCTTACTCGACTGGAGGAAGAGAGATACATTTGATCGTCACATCAGAAAAACGGATTACCGGAGGGCCGGAGCCAAGGAGATCGCTGCCATAATCTTGCGTGTTTATCCAAGACTTGATGGTTCCTTCCATCTCAACCTCCTACAACAAAAAGCACCTGTCTGCCTGATTTATTATGCAACGTGAATCACAGCGAGCTTCAGACCGACATTTTCCCACCCATTCGGGTGAGCGTATTTCATCAGAATCTGTTGCAATCTTCCTAGAACAGTTAGAATAAATACTGTTCTGTGCTCTTTAACAAAGGCAAAGGTGGCTTACACAAGGTTCTGGTTCTCTCTCATCCTTCACTATCGTCGCTCCTCCTTTTATGCCCCCGCTACTCCGTGAGAGATACGAGACCGGTGCGTCGCGCAGGTGTCGCTCATCAGCAATCACGCCACCGGCCTCGCGCCGTTCTCTCTCGGCCCTTGGCCTCGTGCTGCTCGCCACAGTTGTATATGTCTATGTGTTGTTTTTAATATCTGACGTCACAAACTACCTTGTAACCAATCACGTCAACGTGTGATCGTCAACGAGTGGATCTCTGAGCTGGTGTGAGTGAGTGGAGGCGGGGCTAATTTGCATATTCATATACCCACGTATTCTAAATGAGGCAAGAGTGTAGAGTTACATTCAATCTATTTTAAGGCATTAATTAATTTTTTCTTTCAACAATTTTTTTTTTTTTTAAATGTCATTTTGGTGATCAAAGATGAGTTTTAAGGGATAAAATTATTGACTACATGGGGACTTTAAGGTAATTAGCTAACCTAGCTAGTTATTTTGATGCCATTTGATTCCATTTTAATACCCAAATGTTAGTGAGAAGAAGAAAAAACTTTTAGATATCAATATGCATAAGCGATGGACATCGGTTACAGTTTCCGAATTTTGTACATTTTAAAGTTAAATTCATCAGTCTGGTGCACTTTGAGAGTTCAAAATTGAAAGCTCCAACCCATATTCAGTGCTCAAAAAGAAAAAGTCTGTGCATTGACTGAACTTTAAATGGGACTCAAACCTCTTTTTAGTTGTGATATAGTGTATCAGTCCACATTACACTACATAATACTAATATGATAATGTTATAAAATTATTCCTATGACAGTAATAGCCATATATTGTAAAACAAATGCACTGAAAAATAAATGAAACTTTCATAATTCGTTCTAATTTCTATACATGCAAGAGATAAACCCTTTTATTTAAAGTTTACAAACTCGTCTCATTACAAATCTAGTGAAATGCTGTAATCGTCAACAAAGCAAATGTGAAAAAATGCGTAACTGCGTTCCCACATGCACGCTAAACTCAGCACATGCACAGATGGAGTTCACTGCATTCATTCACTGTGAACCGGTATTGAAAATCGAACCCAGGAAGCTGATCATGTGCTGATCGCGTGAGCACTTCTCTTTACCAGGTAGCTCCTTTTGTTGGCATCTTGAGTAAAACAGCTCTATATTTAAAGAAGCACATACAAAAGACCTGAACCAGAAGAGACGCAACCTGTTTTACCAAATTCAAAAGTTTGTTGTGCATAACCCATATACTTTGGGTTAGGGCAGGGGTACTCAACTCTGGCCCTCGAGGTTCACTTTCCAGCAGAGTTGTCCTCCAACCCCAATCAAACACACCTGAACAAGCTAATCATACCCTGCGTCCGAAAGCCAATACTTCCCTACGTACCCGGATGAACTACTACTTCCACGCCCAAACTGACGCTAATAGGTCACGTGAAAGTAACAACATGGTAGATGTAGTACATCTGAATTTTATTCATACAACCCATATTCATACTATATAGTACAGGGCTGTCCAATCCTCCTCCTGGAGGATCACTGTCCAGAGTTTAGCTCCAAAACCCCAATTAAACACACCTGAACCAGCTAATCCAGGTCTTGACAAATTCCAATCGGAAGTGAACATCTCATTCCGAAAGGCAAAACATTACCATAAATGATTAAATTACTTCCTTGAAGAGACCATTACATATACCCTTCACTAACGGAATTGTGGAAGGGATTCGAAGGGATCCCTTCGTGAAGGGATTCAGTTGTTCACTTTCGTTTGGAACACGCCTACAAATGACGTCCCTTTCCCGAAGTGCCCTTCAAGGGTGCAAAAACGCAGTTCACCCATACTAGAAACTTCCAGGCATGTGTGTTGAGGCAAGTTGGAGCTAAACTCTGCAGCACAGTGGCCCTCCAGGACAGAGTTTAGACACCCTGATATAATACAAACGGTAGCAAAGTAAATTCAAATTTGAATGTAGCACCTACTAAGACAGTATGCGATTTCAGACGCACCAAAGGTCTTCAGGATTACATGCAATTTACAAGCAGGTGAGTTTGATCAAGGTTGGAGGAATAAACGTTCTGCAGGAAAGTGGACCTAAGTTTTATTTAAATCTCTAACTTTATATAAGCAAACACTAAAAGGCCAAATAATTACATATTTTTGAACTGCTATTTCAGTAGACAATATAACGATTATATAACTTCAGTGTACAGTGCTGATCTATTCACTATATTACGCTACAGTGCTCTACAACTCAAAATCATCTATGAAGTTTAAAGTGTTTCAAAGAAGTGTGGTACAGAAAGATCAGAGATCTAATTAACCCGATAGAGTCACTGAGAATCTCTTTAGGTTAACCTCCTCCGCCTCGACAGATGATCTCTGATATGATCGAGCAAGTCTGTCTTCTTTAGAACACTTCAAAACCCTTAACTTCCAATTAACGAAATTAAACCAGTAATGAATCTTGTGTAACTCTGATAAAGTCAAATCTTGTCTTGACCTCTACAAGCCCTTTTTAACAATCCTAAGGCTGATCATTATCTCAAATGAAAACCAGGCCAGCACTGTCTGCAGACTTCAATTTATTCTGGCCAACACACACTTGAGTAATGTTTTACACAGCCAGGGGAAAATACTACCGGTGTGTTCTGTAATATTTCTAATGTGTTTATTCAAAGATCAACCGTTTTGGGGGACAACAGGATCGCTGCTTATAGTCAAAACATGTTTGACTAATGGACAATGGAAATAGTCTCATGCTCAGGCTCTATTCCACATTCTATGTGTTTTGTAAGGACATCAATAAGTTGTAATCAATCAAATAGAAATACTGGAATTAAAAGTCTAAGGCCCTTGCTCTCCAATTAAAGGGACAGTTCACCTAAAAATGAAAAATGATTCAACCTCAAGGTTTAAACCTCTATGATTTTCATTTTTCCGTGGAACACAAAAGGAGATATTATGCAGAGGTGCTTTTTCCCATACGAGAAAGTGAATGAACATCCAGATTAAAAAAGGTATTATAAAAGATTTATTTATTATAAAAACTGTATATTTGGCCACATTTTCAAATTTCCATTGGGTCCAATGTCAAAACCAACTGTTAAGCAGCAAGCTTGAATATATGTAGAAGTGCAAATTAAATTTGAAGGCTACAGAAAAGAATAGGTTTATTAGTGAATAACAGCTTACATTTCAGTTAAAATTCAGTTTCAGAAGACTTGCACAAGTTGTCTAAATTACTTTTATGCTACTTTTTTTCCATTTTAGAACTTGACAGGCTTGGGTTATGATATGCTTTCATAGTATGCAAAGTAGGAACAAAGTTTCACGGAAGTTCTAAGTGAAGCGCTCATTAAAGATCTCATGTCAGAGAAGGTAATTCTATGCTTAATTATTCATTATCCGAAAGGAAGAATGGTGGGCCCGTGGTTACATTAATTACGCCATTCAGTTGCCATAGTAACCACTGTCTCATTAGATCATTTAAGTCTCAATGTAAAAAAAAAAGATGTGTTCAAATGAGTCTTTGAACTCAAACCTGAAGTATTGATCTCTGCGTCGTATTGCAATTGACTGCATCATGGGATGTTTTAGGAAAGAGTGCAACAAGAAATGCCATTGTATTCACAAGTGGTGAAAGTAAACTACCATTCATGCAATTCATCCAAATCACTTATTGTGCAGAGCTCTCAGTCTGTTTGGTTTTGAATAATGGAAAAATAAACCATGAACGAGAACATGATATGGCATCAGCAAAGCATTTAAAGCAAACACAACATCAAGGTCAACGCCTAAATGTAATCTGTTCAGTGTATAAGTGATCGTGTCTCTTCAGAAAATTTGGACTAAAGATCTTCATTTGTGTTCCGAAGATGAATGAAAGTCTTTGAGGGTGAACAATTAATGACAGCATTTTCATTTCTTGGTGAACTAACTAACCCTTTAAAGCTGAAGATCGGGATTATGGTAAGGGCTGTTAAATTTCCGGCACATGCATGAGGTGTTTGGCCAATAACAATGCACTGGGTCTGCTGGCCAATCAGAGCACTTGGAAGGAGGGTTTTTGTAGAAATCACCGCATTTCAGACAGACAGGGAATAGAGGAGCTGCAATAATGTACAGTATGTGAAAAATTCTAATTGTTTTTTTGTTTTTTATATTAAATCATGTTGATCGATTTCATTACACCCAAAAAACAAAACAATGAGCTTTTAAAATAGCATCATATGACCCCTTTAATACTATTCTTTCCAGGCAGTGCAGCTGCCTGAAAAAAAAAAGTAATTTAAGAAGCAAAAAAACATTTTCTATCTTTATAATAACACAGTGAATAATAATATAATGCACAGTGACTTTAATAAGAAAGTAAATTGGATTTCATGTTGCATTTAAACAATGCAAGACAGGTTTATCTGTCACACCTGGAATAATGGAGCTACAGGACTGAATCAAGCACAGAAATGTGCAAGTTATCATGTACGGGAATATGGTTACCTTGTAAGTGCCATTGGGATACTTCATAAAGGACACTAGGAAGATATCCACAGGAAGAAGAGCCGATGTGATGAGGGCAATGGCCAGAGCACATATCGCTGTGATGGTGGAGATAACCTCGCTCTCCTGCCGGCTCTGATACTTCCGAATGTAAACCCAGCAGAAGGCCACGATGATCTGGAGATACAGGGGGACAAGATGAGATGTGCAGCAAAATGATGTTAAACACAGTACCACCAGTTTCATGACTATGATTAAATGCTTGAAATTTGATTTTTAGACAAATATAACTTTATGTCTTTACAAAACGTATTTTTTTATTTTATTTTTAATGTATGACTTCTAATGTACGATATCGACTAGTCATAAAACCTTATCAATAAAGTATACTAAAAATAAAACTTTCTTTCAGTTTTTAAAATCATACAAACTTCCACAAAAAAAAATTGAAAATAAAAGTACATGAAATAAAATAATAATGTAAGAACTGCTAACTAAATTATGTCAATCTGTACTCAAGCCATGCTCATGATAAAAAAATTTTTTTCGTTTATTTATCCTAAGGCCTGATATTTGTGACAATTTATTAGAACTGTGTTAAATTTGTGTTAAAATCTCTCTGGTGTCAAACCGATGTGTGTTATATCAGACAGTTGGCTTTCACATAACACAAACCCACTTTAAACTCACCATTAAATTAAAATGGACAATTCTTATGTTTATGAAATATTGCAATAGGCTATTTATTATTAATGATTTAACCATGCTCGTCATTGTTTTTGTTTTGTTTTTAAATATGGGCCTTTTTTCATGTGCCTTCATAATCTTTAATCTTAAAATAACTTCCCCTCCCTTTTGCAGTGACATTTCTTCTCTGATGATAACCTGTTTACTGACGCGAGGACGGGACAGCCTGACACTCACATGAGATCACAGCAATAACAAACCACAACCATCCAATCCCGATGGACAAAATCAAGTCCCGCCCTACATCTTTTCTTGTTCGAGAAGCCGTTACACTCAGATATACAGTACTAGGCATGTTAATATAGTGTGTCAGTAGGAAATATTACATTTCCAAACATTCTTTTTGCCATTAATTGTAATAATCCAGTGAGATTTGTGTATGCACAAGGAATCTGACAACAGCCAGGATGATCTGATCTCACCATCATCAAGTCCGTCTGTGATTACATGAAGAAACAGGAAAAACTGAGACAAACTAAATCCAGAAGAACTGCGGGAATGTCTCCAAGATGCTTGAAGAAACCTATCAGCAAAGCTACAGTACTGTGAAAAGTACTGGCACTTGTGTTAAAATGCTGTAAAGTGAGAATGCTTTCAAAAATAAAATCATAAATTGAATTTATTTATGATTAACTTCTATTAACGAATTCAAATCAATATATGGTGTAACGACCCTTTGCTTTTAAAACGGCTTTTGTCCAGGTACACTTGCGCATAGTTTTTCAGGTAGCTTTGCAGGAAGGTTTCTTCAAGCATCTCGGAGACGTTCCCACAGTTCTACTGGATTTAGTCTGTCTCAGTTTTTCCTGTTTCTTCATGTAATCACAGACGGACTCGATGATGGTGAGATCAGATCATCCTGGCTGTTGTCAGACTCCTTGTGCATACACAAATCTCACTGGATTATTACAATTAATGGCAAAAAGAATGTTTGGAAATGTAAACTGATATTTCCTACTGACACACTACAGCAAAAGATATAAATAACTGACTTAAAAGGGATATTAACATGCCTAAGACTTTTGCACAATACTGTACATAACAATAGGGAATAGGGAATAGAAAAGTCAATCGCAACTTCCGTTTCAAGCCGATAACTCGTGTGCTTCTGTACTGCACTTCTGATCTAGCAACCAATAGCACCTCACCTAGAAAGAAAAGAAAAATCCTGCCTACAGATTTAAAAGTCTCTGAGACAGCTGTCTCTGAAAAGCATTACATTGCATCTCATAAAAAAAAATAAAAAAAACATAAATAGAGTCCAAATTTTAGGAGGAACTTGTATGAGAGTGAAAGGTTGTAGGCTATTCCAAACACATCCTCTATAAGCTCTCAGGACACCACTAAAAAGAGCTTGTGATTACGGGATGCTATTTTCAAACAGGATCAATTAAGAGCCACTATGCGCATTAGATTCTGCCTGAATTGTTGGTCAGATAATGACCCAACACTTTGCATTTAAATTAGGATGCTCCAAACAAACGGGAAATACTGCTCTCTTTACACGTGTTAAACTTGAGCAGGCTGCATTTTAATTAGAAAATTAAGGCATAGAAGCCGCTTTAATTAAACACCTCGGCCAGACAGGATAAAAATGCCACTAACGTTAAATGAAATTGCAAAAGATAATGACTATTTGTAAAGTTTCCTGAACAGCCATTGGTCACCAAACAGAAAGTCCTGCCTCAAACAAACACAACAACAAAAATCACTGACAGTGTTTATGATTTTAGGGGGGAACAAATACTTATAGTTGATTCTAACTCTGAGAACTGTAAAATCAATCAATTAAGGCTTAGAAATTAGTTTCACATGTAATTGTGGACATAAAATACGATTAAAGTTAAATGTTAGACGTAAAAATGTTTTTATATCAATAACACATGTAGCTGCTACTTGTAGTTGGAAAATGAAGTGTTATCTCTAGTAAAACAGTATAGTGTAACATTTTAGTAAAACCTGCCAAAAAGCCTCTAACTGTAAACATTAACAGGATTATGAAATGACGTATATAACTAGGGTAACGTTAGTGCGGCGTGCCAGTAAATGATACATACCAAGCTACAAACCAGTATAGCACGTGATAGAAACGCGGAAATACCGCGTTTAACAATATAATACAAGTAAATAAAAGTTATAGCGTATAATTTATGTATCTCACCAGTAAAACGATAGTGAAAATAGACCATCCGAGCACAGATTCAGAGAGTAAAGCTACAGGAGTCGCCATGACTGCTTCACTTCCTGCAACACAGCTGACGCGCGCCATGTGACGGGTGACGTCACACAACACACTGGCGCGGAGGACTGGGTCAAATACAAAACAAACTGAAAATTAACTAGCCTAAAGATTTTTGGTCCAAAACTTCGAAATTATGCAATTAACAGTGTAAATGTTAATTATATTCTTACACTAAAATACATTAGAACTATTTTATATTTTAATTAAAAGATAGCTAAAATGCTTTTGCCTCTCAAGTAAAGACAAGAATATTAGCTTAAACTGCAGGTTTTATGTGTTTTTCCACACCAATATGTATACAGCCGACTCTGATGTTGTTGTGTAGAATTATTTCGTTTTAACAGATGTCCAACTAAACTCTGAGCTGGCGGAAAGAATATGCAAGAACAAAAGATGTGAATTTCCAAAAACAAATGACCACCTGTCTTGATTCTTGCCTCATGAGAAATAAATAGCTTTCCAGATTTAAAGTTTAATTTCTTTAAATCCCTTAGCCCTTCTGCTGGGACAACTATTCATCCAAAGTCTTCTTATATTTAATCTAGCCCAAGTGTCTCTGAAATAATTCATGATACGTGCTAAATTTTAATTTCCCCTTTCTGAATTTGAGACCCACCATGTATGAATTCGTAATCCAGTTGTCCTTGGTGATAACCAGCGAACTAAACCGTAAGGGTTCAATCTTTTTCAAGTGTATGCTTGCTTGCCAACTTTTGACTGAGTGACACATTGGGAGCCATTAAGCCCTTAATGTAATCAAGACTATTTCCATCTCTTACACCTCAGAACCAATTACCTAATAATATCGACCTGTCCTTAATGCAGCTTTTTTAACCTTTGAGTTTAATTAGCACATATATGATTGGCAGAGGTTCAGTGCTGTTCCAGAGATGGAGAACTCAGTGTAGAGGTCATCCACAGGTCAACTGTGATTTGAAGCAGGACTCAAATTTTGATTTCTGTATGTTTTTAAAATACAACAAAGGAGTCAAGAAATACATAATCATTGTCATACATCTGGATTTTAAACACACCACACCAAAGCAATGTATGTCTAAACATCCACACGGTGATCTATGATAGCACGTTTTTCCTATAATCAGTTTAAAAACAAAACCGCTTCACGTTCTGTGAACAATGAATGTGTCTTTACTATAGATTAAGTGCAGAACGATAAATCATGTGAGAGTTTATTCTAAACAGAGCACAGACATTATCAATTACACACACACACACACACACACACACACACTATCCATGCATTCTAACACTGAATGATATAAGCTCATAACAAGCAATCTAAGATTTTCCTTTTGACTGTGGAATCAGAAAATGTCTAGCTCAGCTTCTTTTCATTGAGATTCATCAAACATAATCTGCTTTCTGTCACTATTTCTAATTATTTTTTTATCTCCTCAAATGTCTTGGCTGTACATCAGGAGAACGAATCCGGTTTGCTTTAATGAGGATAATTACCAGTGTAAAAGGTGTAAATGAATAACCTTCTCAGTGATAATCCACACCAGAAGCTGGTGTCAACAAAAGGCTGACAGGACCTTAAAGGAAAAGGTATTTTACTGAAATCAACATGAGATTTGCTTAAGACTGTTTTAAATTTAATGTCAACCATGCAAAATGTATAATGCAAGTTGAATACTTGTCTCTATTTTGTTGTATACACAAGACATCAGGCACTTTTAAAGGGACAGTTCACTAAAAAATGAAAATGATGTCATTAATTACTCTCACCCTCATGTCGTTCCAAGACTTTCGCTCATCTTTGGAACACACATGAAGATCTTTTTGATGAAATCTGAGAGCTTTCTGTCCCTCCATTGATGGCTACACAACTACTTTGACTTCAAAAAGTTCAAAAAGAAAAACTAATCCATATGAATTGAGCGGTTCCTAATTTTCTGAAGAGACTTGATCACTGTTTATGGTGAACAGATTGAATTTAGGCTTTTGTTCACATATACCCTTTAACAATTTTTGACAATTTCATCCTGTTTTTTGTCAAGTGTGTTAATTCTGCAGCTCATTTATTCTCAAGAACCCGGAGCAATCCCTTGATTGCTTATGGAATGACAGTGTATGCACTTTGTTTTTTAATAATCAATGGCTTAATTATAGCTGTTTCTGTAATTTCAATTGAGATTAGAGAAAGTATTTTAACTAGTGATGGGAGAAGCAAGTTTTTTCTAAACTTCGAGTCAATCGAACCATTTGTTTTGCAAATGAGTTGCTGTTTTGAAATAGATACGCTGTCAATAATCCCATCAGTTGCATTGCTTGTTCCGGTGAATGTTGTTTTTGCCGCTCAGGTATCTGGTTTTTATATAAACATGGTATCACTTTACACACTTTGGCACATTCAAACAGTTGCTATAGTGATTAATGAGCAGTGCAAAGTGATCATGCAGGAGAGCAAGTGGCCACAGGATAATCACTGATATATGATACTGACCATGAGACCTGGGTCCTCGTGCAAACTGTACTGCATGGAAATGACACGCAACACTGAATGTTTATTGTAAACTCAAGATTCTCATTTATGCATTTGGCACACTTACTGTAAATCCAAACGGCAAATCATAGTGCATCAAGGTTAAACTTTTGGCCAAGCCATGTGGTTCAATCAAACCCCTGACTTTGGCATTGCTAATGCTGTAGTCTATCAGTTGAGATACAGGAATGAAACTGATTGATTATCTAATAATAATGAACAACTAAAGGGGACAAAAACAGTGAGTAATAAGCAGTAGGCCTTCTATCGACTTATGTTCATGTTCAATAGCCACTAGTCAAAATAGCCACACGGACATGAGTTATTAAAAAAAAAGATTCTCTCAATTTACTCTTGAAAAATAATATCTGAAAGGTAAATTTCTCTCAGGATCCTTTAAAATGCACACTCAGCACTGATATGCACTCCCATTCTCTTTATAAGTGCAGTACAGACTGTATTGTCTAGTCTCAAGGAGACTGATAGGCACCAGGCAACTTCCATTAGCCGTGAGATACTGTGAGATACCGAATCTAATACCCTGCTTTCATTTAGTCTCTGGGACTCATTTGCAATCGTTTTATCAATCTCATTTGTCCTTTCTACAATAACCTGACCTAAAAAGACAGAAGTACAGAACAGAGAACATGACGGCAAATCGAACGGTTTTAACAGCATGAACTTCGTGAGTCCTTAAATAAGCTACAACCTTTTTTAATTGTATTAAATCAGATTTTCAAAGTGACCCATTTATTGTTTGATATACCTACTTATATTTACTTCACAGAATGTCTCAAACACAAATTCCTAACAACAACAAAAAACAAAGTTTAATAGAGTGCAACACATTCTACATTCTACATTCACTTTAAAGATTGTTAATTCATGGTATTTGCTCCAATGACACCAATCAGAGAGTCGAAAAAAGTGAAGCGCTGGGAATGAAGTAATTGAGTCGATCTACACTCTCAAAATACTTAAAATGTTTTGCAGAAATATGCATATAATATATATATATATATATATATATATATATATAGTTATAGTTATAGTTATATTTATTTCCCTCACTAAAGCTGTTAAAGGGATGATTTATGAAAATGAAAATTCTATCATGATTTACTCACCCTCAAGTTGTTCCAAACCTAAATGAATTTCATTCTTCTGCTAAACACAAACAAAGATATTTTCAAGAATATGGGTAACCAAAAATTTAATAGGCCCCATTGACTTCCATATTATTATTATTTTATACTATGGAAGTCAATGGGGCCCATCAACTGTTTGGTTACCAACATTATTTAAAATATCTTCTTTTGTGTTCAGCAGAGTAATGAAATTCATACAGGTTTGAAACAACGTGAGGGTGAGTAAATCATGACAGAATTTAAATTTTTGGGTGAACTATCCCACACAGTCTTGTACCTTTGTCTTTTTGTCCGATTTTTGACTTATAACTCTTTAACAAAGACTTTATTAAAATCCCTATGGGAAAAATGAATGGAAAAAATACTTCCTGAACCAGTGCAGCTGAAAAAGGGGGCAGACGCTAATGCACTCTATTCAACTAAAACATACCTTGACCTGCAAATCGAAATATGCTAAAATGAATAAAACATAATAAATCTAGTCTGCTCACACAAGTCTAATCGTCTAAATTTTGCCAGAAAATCATCAACCCTTCAATTCCATGTGAGCTTTTACAATAATATATCTATCAAATTCAATTTCAGTGAATGACTTTGGCTTTCCAAACATTGGCAGCCTGCATTTAGTGGTTCTTCTTTTGTATTAGACCTGCATAAATGGATATGAGCTCACCACTGCTGCAAAGTGAATGAGGTTTTCAGAATCTCTTGTTCTCAGTTGTTTGCTATATTTTGTTTTCACTAGCAAACTGAGCAACATGAGATGCAGGAATAGAGCTATTGTTTGAGAAGCTCTTTGGGGGAACAAAGCATGTGTGCAAAACATCCAAACCATATTGCAATAAGAAAGAGTAATACAACCTATGCTCTGGGTGATGCATTGAGCTAACAGACATTTAGATAGTGAGAAATATGCAACAACTGAGGAGAATGTAAATAGTGTTACCTGTATTTCAACAACAGGTGTGTTGGAAAAACAAATGTTCTGTCTGATATCAGACGATATCATGTGTGGATTGGGATGTTTGCTTGCCAGGAAAACAGCCTTTGAGAATGTTTCACAATCTGAATAAGTGAAAGAATACAGAAAGTGTGCAATTTGAGAGCCAAACAGCAGCACCTGTGGAGCAAAAGAGAGGTTTGTGTGTTCCTCTGCTATATATAAGAGAGGATCTTAAAATCCATGTAAGAGTTTGTTTGAAAGTGAATTAATTACTGTAAGACACATCATCAGTCTAGCAATGAACATGATGTCTGCTGATAAAACTTGTGTATAAAGATTTAAAGGGGTTACGGAGGGATTATGATAAATCATACATGACTACACTTTTTAATTTTTTAACAGATTACTTGTGCGTCTTTGCATGCGTAAACAAGTGAATGTTTTTCAGACTTCTCAGCCGTCTAGGCTCTGAAATGTGAACTTGCTTTGAGAAAACCCATTCTCATTTTTGTTTATGGTTTGTTGTACACGGTTACTCATTTAAATCTGGAACAAACAAAAGAGACAGACATATATATTATTTTCCTTTCTATTAAATCTTACTTTCCCCAGACTTTTGAATGTTAGTAGTATATTATGGTTTTCTCAACAATGTTAAGCAGAAAAAATGGATTTTAATAAGAATAAATGTTTCTTAAGCAGCAAATCAGTGACTGACACTGAAGACTGAGTATAGGAATAAATTACATTTTAAAATATAAACAGTTATTTTTAATTGTAATAATATCTGACAATATTACTGATGTTACTGTATTTTATTAAATAAATGTAGTCTTGGTGAACAGAGACTTACAGAATAGGCCTAATCATATAATATAAGCATTTTCACTGTATACTCAAACTGTATTCGTCATCATCCAGGGTAATAAGCACAACAGATATTGATCTTCATACTGATCTAGGCCTTGTGTGAACTCTCGGGTGTCTTGGAGCTGTGGCAAGTGATAGACAGGCGACCAGGATGATACAGGTAGACTAGTGAGCCTCCAGAATGGCACCATCCATACAGGGAACCAGGGAGGTGCAGGTAGCTTATGGAGCTTAGGAGGAACAGATAATACAGGGAACCAGGGAGGTGCTGGTAGTTCAGGGAGCTTGACGGAGATCAGAGTGGCCTACTTCGATGAAACGAGGGAACTAGGAGCACTGGATATCAAAACGGCCTCCTTGGCCGAAACGAGTATACTAGGAACACTGGAGATCCGAATGGCGTCCTTGGCTGAAATGAGGGAACAAGGAGCACTGGAGATCAGAATGGCCTCCTTGTCCGAAACGAGTTAACAAGGAGCACTGGAGATCAGAATGGCCTCCTTGTCCGAAACGAGTTAACAAGGAACACTGGAGATCAGAATGGCCTCCTTGTCCGAAACGAGGGAACAAGGAGCACTGAAGATCAGAATGTCATACTTGGATGAAACGAGGAAACTAGGAACAGTGGAGATCAGGATACTAGATTCAGGATTTTTTTTGTGGGAAATTACAGGCATGTGTGCTGCCCGAACACACATAATAGCCATAGCTGTCAGTGACAGAGCAGATGTTATTTCTGAATCAGTGATCGCTGGATCCAACAGAGTTCCTGGCTGAGCTCTGGGGCATAAGCGGGCTCCTGGCTGGACGACCGGAAGCATGTGTGTTAGTGATGAGTCGTTCATGAACGATCCGTTCATTGCGTCTGTCACGTGACAAATGAACGAAAGACTAGGAAGGTAAAGTAATTATTTATGTTCCCTGTAAATTATTTTTGACTGCATTTTAATGATTTCTAAATTTAAAATATGATCAAGATTGCGTAGGTGGATGTGTTCTGGGAATTTGCCTGTTAAAAATATAACATTTAAAGCCCCTTAAATGAACGAAATGACTCGAAAAAGATTAGTTCATTTTGATGAACGAGATAGAACAAGAGAGTCAGTAAAATGATCCAAACTTCCCATCACTAATGTATGTGTGGCCTAGACACACATCTACTATGTGCATGCAACATACAAGGAAAGGACCAGGCTCAGGAAGAGAAAGATACAGGAAGAGCAGGCTCTAGAATTTCACTCTCTGGAGCGGACTCAGGGATTTCACTCTCTGAAGCAGAGTTGGGGATTTCACTCTCTGAAGCAGACTCAGGGATTTCACTCTCTGGAACAGACTCGGGAATTGCAGTCACTGGAACAGAATCAGGAATTGCACTCACTGGAACAGACACGGGAAATGCACTCACTGGAACAGACTCAGGAATTGCTCTCACTGGAACTGACTCGGAATTTCACTCTCTGGAGCGGACTCTGGAATTTTACTCACTGGAACAGACTTGGGAATTTCACTCTCTGGAGCGGACTTTGGGATTTTACTCACTGGAACAGACTTGGGAATTTCACTCTCTGTAGTGTTCTGTCAGGCGTAGCTGTGTTGAACTCTCATACAAAGGCACAGGAGACAAGAGTCCAAAGAAGGTTATCTTTAATTCACAAACTGAGATACAAGTAGTCACAGGGGAAATGCAACTTAACACAATGAAATCTGAGTATCTGACTGTCTAACACCAGACAATGAAAGAACTGAATCTGCAGGATTAAATAGAGCTAGCAAACAATGATAATCAAATGAGGAACACCTGAACTGAGTTCTAAATCAGTAAGTAACCATAGCAACAGATCATGAAGGGAACTGAACGAACAGAATCATTAACCAAGAATAATCAAGAAGCAGTATGTTTCCATCCAAAGTTGCGAATTTAACTTGTGTGCAAAATGGGAAATATTTAGAAGTAGGAGAAGCCACTGTATATAATAATTTTTTATATAATAAATGACTTGCACCTCAGAGCGTGCAGACGAAATGCAATAAATGCGATCATGCTATCTTGCTTTCGCATGCCTGCTGTTTGGGAATGCAGTTGTGTAAGACTACATTCCTGAACCACTTTGACAACAGACTTTGCTCAAGCATTTCAGAACAACCAAAACACCATTTCAGATGCTTTGCAACAAGATTGGTCATTGGCGCAAAGTCACAAAACTTTTTTGATGCGCATTGAGGAATTTATTCTTTAAATGTGTTTCCATTGTAGTTTATGTACATGATTTCTTAACGGATCTTTTTTTTTATCCGACTCAACTGAGCGCATACGTTTTTTTATGCGCATTTTTAGAATTTATGCACATCTTGGCGTTTCCATCCAGCGTTTTTTAATGCGATATCCCAATATGCACGTAAAAATAGGTGGATGAAAACACATCTAATGACAACAAACTAGAACAGAACAGGAAAACCAAATCAAGCAGAGTACAAACGTGAATAAAACTAACTTAGAATATGACAGCAGGGAAGTTTGATTCTGGATCAGCAGAAGAAAATTTGGTCAAAATCTCTATATATAAGCATTTTCACTAGTGTTTACTCAAACTGTATTTGTCATCATTCAGGGTAATAAGAGATATTGATCTTTCATACTGATCTAGGCAGGGAAGTTTGATTCTGGGTCATCATGGCCAGCATGTTTTCTTATATGTTGTTCTAGTGCCGAGATTCCCATCTGCAGGCTTAAGGTGGTTGTTTCTCGATGGTGGGACATTCTGTAACAGAACACAGGGGACATTATGATGCTATCACAGTCGAAATGCAAGTCTGCAAGTGAATCACAGCTGAGAAGTCTCATTGATTCCTTGTCTGAGAAACAGCTGTTCTGAAAGCAGCTGGGTTGGGGTGCATGTGGTGTGGAGACACACTAAAAAGGCCAATACAAACACAATCCTAAAAATGTGTCTCATTATTCATCAGTGTTGAGGGCCTTGGGTAAACACAAAAGTGGTGATCAGAAGAGTCAGATGGTCAGGTGAAATACTGCAATGCACTGCAAATCCCTGCTTCAAATAAATAATGCTTTTAAAAGTAGTAGATTGAAATGAAAGCATCCAGAGGAATAAACAGGTTGCAGACATATAGATAACTCCATAGACTGTGCTGGAATTAATTTCTTGAGTAACACAACCACAAACACCGTAACAAATCTCCCACATATTAAAGATTTGTGTTCAATATATTGGGGATTTGTAGTGTTACTGTTTGTGGTGTTGCATTTCAATATCAGTTTTGACTCAGATCTTAAGCTTTTTTGTTTCAAGCATTGTGTGTGCAGTGTAAACTCCCAATTAATAATTTATTCATTCATTTCATGTTTTATTTTAATTATTTTAATAAGAAATTGTTATTTGTGGTATTTATAGAATGAAATACACAAGATAACAAGCCCAACTGAACAAAAAAAAAAAACTGGGGGAAAAAACAAACTAATGAACAATGACACACAGTAAGACAGGATTAATAAAAAGTGAAACATGGACAAGACAGAGCAAGATACAAAATAAAAGCTAAATTAACTTCAAAATAAAAGAAAATACTTTTTTACTTCAAAACTTAACAAAGTTTTTACATTTAATTAAATTTTTGTTAGCCAAACCGCTGGCTGATATTTCCATATGTTAGCTTTCAAATTTCTCTGTTATGTGTATCAAACATTGTTTTTACCGTTTAGCTGAGATACCTTTTTAAGGTTGCCTTAAGATTTTTAAAGTATGTGCTTCTCATGCTGAGAAATGGAGTAAAGTAATCTGGTTTCATTCATTTATATAATAAAAAGGCTATAATATAATAGGCTATAATATAATATAGTATAATATAGTATAAAACAATATAATATAATATAATATAATATAATATAATATAATATAATATAATATAATATAATATAATATAATATAATATAATATAATATAATATAATATAATATAATAGCCTATATAATATAATAGCCTATATAATATAATATAATATAATATAATATAATATAATATAATATAATATAATATAATATAATATAATATAATATAATATAATATAATATAATATAATTTAGTATAATAGACAATAATATAATTTAGTATAACATAACATAACATAACATAACATAACATAACATAACATAACATAACATAACATAACATAACATAACATAACATAACATAATATATTAATAGGCTATACTATAATAGGCTACAACTTCCCATTAAAAAAATCCCATCCAGAATCCCATTAAAATACTGTAGATATTAATATACCTATATATTAATGGACAAACAAAATCAATGTAATTTTTACATTACAAAATGCTTTTTTAAAAGGTACTTCAACTATTTCCCACAACATTTTCATCAAATTCTATTTTGTTAAATTATATTATAAATATTATAGTTACAGTTGACATTATATTAACAATCAAAAATGAAAATTGAAAAAAATGAAAATAAATGTGGAAAAACTTAAGCACATAAAATATAAATGTGCTCACTTTTTATTTAAAGTCTTTCTTAAAATGTTGACCTCTAATTAATTAAAAAGAAAAGTTAGTATCCCTGCTATTGGTGAAGTGCCCTGTGTGTGCTGTAGCGTGTTCCACAGGGAGCCCCTGAGAGTGTCCTGTCCGTCCTGATGTGTGCTTCTCTAATGAGTGGGTGGGAGGGTCAGGCAGTGCGACAAATAAGGACACGGTTCCTGCACGAGCTTTCATTCTCACTTTTATTTGCAAGTGTGCTTTGGACCCATAGCTGCCTAAAATGCGCTAATTAGCCCAACAGGATTTTTGCTTGTGCTGTGTGTTTACGCTGGAATTATAAACTTTCTCAGCAAATGTAAGTAGCCGGTGTTCATTTGTCTCGGTTGCTGTGACTTTGTAGGTGTTTTTGCACAGTATGCGTGCGGTGTCATTTTTTTTAAATGATCATGTTTGATGTCATCTGAGTTTAACACGCCACTGTGAGTCCTGTGCTGTCGGCGTTCGTGTACTTCAAGAAGAGAGAGAGAGAGAGAGAGATAGAGAGAGAGAGAGATAGTCATATCATCATTCGGTTACACAGAGAAATTGCAGTAAACAGTAGCTTTTGACCATGCACGTGACACATTTAGGCATCAGCTGTATGTTTTATTGTTGTTTATTGATAGACAGTTTTGTTTTAAGAAGCTATTTTGATTATATTCATTCTGTATATTAATTATTAAACAAGTGCACGTGGAGTTTGAGCACTATTATTGATGGATAATACTGATCAGATATAGACCAGCTTTAGCTTCACATTGAATACATGCATTGATAAAATTATAGCGTTTCTCTCATTTAGATTACAGTTTTTAGTGTGTAGCCTACCAGTTAGTTGACATAACATGCAGATGATCTTTTTTAATCACCAAGAGTTTAGGTTTAAATGTGTATGAAGAAAGCATATACAGTGTTTAATTCCTGTTTAAAAGTACAAATATTCCACATAGCGCAATAAGAATTGCTTGTATGATCAGAGTACAGCATAATTGGTTTCCATCTATCTTTTACAAAAAGTTGTGATTTTTGATTGATATAAGTTTTTGCTGATTTTTAGCTTGATTTTATTAATTAGTAAAGCCTTTCAAAGTGGTTAAATAAGTGCAATGAACTCCAATATATATATATATATATATATATATATATATATATATATATATATATATATATATATATATATATATATATATATATTATATATATATTATATATTAGTGGGTTGAATTTTTTCATTCACTACATTACATTGTGTTCTACACTACCCATGTAGTACTGCATTCTATATTCACAAAATATACCTAGCTTTAATTAGATGTCACAAATTTCCATCATATTGCCTTCTTGAAAGTTCAAACTTTGAACTTGAGTTTGAAGCTCACAACAAACCAATTTATTCCACGTTTATGTACAAAAATGCACTAATGATTGCATCCTGCAAAACTGCATGTGTTTTAAAACTCCATAGCACAAGTGTTTAATTATTTAGTGCAATTTGTTTGTCCTGTTACTTAAGAGCTCAATAACAACAGTCAGCGGTGGGTAACGGATCGTATTAGTTTACAGGAATCTGGCACTGGGTCCCCAGAAGCACCTCATGCTGGAAACTTACTCTGGCCTGGAGTTTATTCTGAGGAGTGAAATGTCACACTTGACATTTTGTTTTAAGATGTTTCACCACATAATTGAAGTGCTAGTTGAATTTCACACAGAATGATCTGTTCCTGCTTATTCTGTCAGATAGAGTAGCTAATATCCATTTGATAGTGATTATCCTTGATTATAGGACATTAAAGTTAGTTTCAAATGTTGTTTATCAGTAAAACCTAATGAAAAGTAACTGAATTGTGAAGGCATATCAAAAGGAAAAGCAATCAGTCATGATACAGACAGTAACAAGTGGTGTTGCGTTACCCAGAAGAGCATCAAAGAGTTGTAAAAGTGACGTTGTTTTCTATTTGTAGGTTTTCAAGGGGCCCTTTCTCATGTGCCAAAGACGACATGAATCACTATCTCAGATGGACTGTTTTCCTGTGGATCGTAAATTCCATTCCTTTTACTTCAGGAATGGCAGTGAATGAGAGAATGGGTATGTATGCTGTCACTGAGATGTTTGCTTATTCTTGTCCGTTTACAGAAGGTTTGATTAGAAGAGATTACGTCTGTTTGGTTTTTCAAGCCTTGTTCGTCTCCGCACGAGAGGTCAATGTTGACACCGCTCGGGGTGCAGAGCGCCGCTGTCATCGACTTTAATTAGCGCTCTGTTTCGGCTTTCTTGTTCGGGATCCTTGTATGCAAATGAATTGTTTGTGATGAAAGGCGTCTCGCCCTTCTTTAAGAAGCAGGGACTCTTGCACAGCTATTTGAAATTCCTTCTTGCGAGGACATGGCGTCAAGCCCTTGACCTGGGTGGCATTCAGAAGGCACCAGGACACATCCGCTGTGGTGTTATGTGTCCGATAGAATTGCTTTATCAGCCCCATTCAGATTAACCTGGGGCGATTTAAGGAATATTATTGCACAGTGTAAATGCCCACGAATTAGAGTCCCCTGAACAAGAGGACAGGCAAGCAATATTTTTGCCAGCTGAGTGGATTGCTATCTTCCGTGATCCACTGTGTGAGCGTGACATCCAGGAAGAGATTTAGAGAGGATTTACAGCATGTGCTCCTTCTCCTTAAGAGTCGGCAGTTTGCCAGCAGATGTGCTGATTTTTGGAATTTCCTGTTAATGCTGTGTTTTGTGGGTGTGCGGCTCTGGATGTAGATATGTTTGTGTGTTTTTTCATTTGTGTCTGTGTGTGAGCATCCTCTTTATTTGGTATAATTGTTCTTTGCTGAAGAAGAATTTGTCCTTCAGCAATGTCAGGCTGCCAATGTCATTGGTGGGTTGACCGGGCTAGGGGTCATTGGGGTTTCAGTATATGCTACTACTTCAGTAACTACTAAATTATTAAATCAGCTATATAACAAAGGTGGATTTTAGCCCTATTCGGCCGGGGGCACGGGACTAGTTTAACATGGAGAGGTGGGGTAAAGTAATAATTACAAGAGATTCTCTGTGATTTTAATCCCGTCCAAATGTGCCATTTTATGGACAATGTAAGTAAAGATTACGGCGACTTTTACCTTCAGTAAAAAGTAGTGGTCAACCGATATATTTTTAAAATATCGGCATCGGCCGATACGTTTTTCTGATTGGCCGATGTGTTGGAAGCGGGACTTTTATTTTGACGGCGCTCCTGACTTTTATTTTGACGGGCGGCGCTGAGAACACCAGCGCCTGATCACATTAGTCTTTATTAGTTTACGATCTCTGTCAGTCATATCTAATACTTTGTTAGACAGAACTGGTAAACAAAGAAAGTAAATGGTATACGAAAAAGTAAAGTGTTGCTTTTATATTATTTGTTACAGAAAAGGCAAACAATTAGGCTAAAATACTTTCTCATTTACTGTCAACATTCAGCAAATGCGCATCTACATCATTTAAACAAATATCTGAATATCTAATAAACATTTAATTTCACAAACCTTGCACATTTAATGGAATCCAGCTGTGATATCTTGTGAAGTGTGCATTTGTAGCCTGCATAAACGTGTTACTGCGAGTGACGGTCGGTCCGTGCGAAGTGACTGAATGCAAACAGAAGATCAGCTTCACAGGAGACGCGATCGAAAAACTTTAAATCCTTCATTTTAAAATATGCTGTGCTATATCCAGTTGCCCACTGTGTCATATTCATATCGTTTTCACTGTGTGCTGTATGTAATATTACCCAGACAGCAACATAGTATCCGCCCAGATACGGCCCACATCTGGGCCGTGTGTAATCCATGTGTACCAGATGTGGGCCGGATCTGGGCCGACACCATGTTGCTGTCTGGGTAGCGTTACCTTGTCTTTATTTGAAAAAATATGTTTACCAGTGCGCACAATATTACAGATTACAAAGTGCAATGTTACAGTGTTTACTTCCTTTTTATTCACATATTCATATATTTTTAAACAATTACTTTATTTGTGAAAAATACTGTAATAGGATTGCAGATTCAAGAAGTTGCCATCTAAAGTATAATCATGTTTATTTTAAAGATTTGTTTTCTAATTTATTTAAAATTTATAAAATATTGATTCAAATAAATATAAAGTATATAATAAAAATATCGGCTTTATATCGGCCATCCTGCTCTCTAAGATATCGGCATCGGCCATCAAAAAACCAATATCGGTCGACCACTAGTAAAAAGGTCCGAAAAAATTACCTCAGGTAATACTAATCCC
The DNA here is from genome assembly GCF_963993115.1 of Abramis brama. Classification (NCBI taxonomy): domain Eukaryota; kingdom Metazoa; phylum Chordata; class Actinopteri; order Cypriniformes; family Leuciscidae; genus Abramis; species Abramis brama. Next base: position 22,006,871 of record NC_139981.1, read on the forward strand.
GTGCGAATAAACCCGCTGTAAATATGTACGTAAATATTTCGTCATATCGTGTTTAAAAGTAGTTTCCCGCGGTTTTTCAAGTGTGGAGTCGCTTGAAAAAGCATTCAATTGCGTTCTAGACGCTGGGACAAGTCTGTGGCAAAACTCAAGTGTTTTCCACACACCATTCAGATCAGAAAGAAGATCGAAAGCACTTGTTAGAGGCACAAAACATCTTTTAGCGTTAGGAAAGTGCCTATTACCAACACAATCCAATCTGAAGTTAATTAATACATCGTTGACCAGATATAGGTTATATGTGTATGCGCACGTGATATGAGGAAGCAACGTAATACGCACATGACGACAGGAGGGTAACGGCGATGTGCAAATCGAGTTACCCCTCCCACTTCTGCTAGTTTTACTGAGATATCTTATCCCGTGCGAATTGGCTATTAATATTACAGACGTCCTGTGGTAAAATTACATTACTCTATCTACCCTTGTAAAGTTAATCCCGTCCGAATAGGGCTTTTGACTGAAATATTGAATTGTGTTCTCAGGATTGGGGTGGTTTAAATAAATATAAGGTTGGGGCAAGTTGTCACACATTTTACATTTTGTAATTTGATTACAGTTTATTAATTTACAATATCTGTCAACCAAAGCAATGGTTTGATGGTTTTGGATGTTACATTTTTATATGTTTGCTTTTTCAAAGTTGTTTTACTGGTTTAGCTTCAATGAAAAGACTGTAATAGAGTAAACAAGTGGGGTTTCAGAAATAAAAATCATATTTATTTTCTCCATTGGAGAATTGTTTTTTAACTTTAACTTTATAAACTGTTCAATACAGACCGACTGTGAGAGGTTGTTGATTGATGTATGTTTTTGTTTGAAGCCATCAGCTCATGTTATTTCAAATAATCATGTATAACAGCAGAATTATTGATGAAAACCTACATTTAACCATGATTCTGAAGAAATTCCACTGGGAAATCACACCAAAATAACTGCCATGAAGCTCTGCATATTATTGTTATTGTCAGTCTCCTTATGCTCTCAAACTACTTAAGTATTTATATAAATATGCATATTTTCCAATAAATGTGAAATATATTGTTTCAACATCTTCAAAACAATAGTTTTATATGTATCCATCATTTTTATCTGATTGTCATTTGCAATGCTCCATGGAATTGTAGTTCTTTCCTTCTTTAAAGCAACCTTTTGTCTGATTTTCAAATACTTTTTTTTTTTTGCTTCAAATCAAAGTTTTTAGTTCATCATTTCCTGTGTAAGAATTTTTGGAATGGCTTGTTTTGTAGCCAAGACTTTAAGGTATGTGTCATACAAAAAAAAAAAATAATAACTGTAAATTAAACAAGCTGAAACCCTTAACAGTTCAATTGCTTCATTAATGTATAATATTCCTTTCTTCTGCAGATCATACATGTCCATCTTTAAAGCTGGATGAGATATGGCATACCAGTGTGAACATTCACAGAGAATTCACAGGTACAAACAAAGATACACTGTATATACAAACAGAAATCAAGCACAGTTCATCCGTATGCAATGCTGTTAACATCAAACTGCAGGCTGTTTAAAACATCCCTAATGTTGTACATGGCTGAAGCTGACAGAGCAGTTTGTTTCTATGGGACACTATACGTAAGCCGCCCGCCATATTGGAACGGTCAAAGCCGGTACATGAACATTCGAGAGCAAGTTGACTGTCTGTCTGCAACCGTAGTTAGAACCATGTATGATTTTGCTAAACTAACACAATACAACAAGATGAAGGCATCAGCTAAACCAACATTAAAAAGTGCCATAGTAAAAAGTTCTAATACTGAGTTAATACATAAAAAAACACATTCTCACCTGTGAAAGGTTATCCCATTTCTTCAGGAATTTTAATCTTGGCCGTTTCACAACCAGAAGCTATGCAATGTTGTGGCATCATTGATTTTTACTGTGAGTGACATGTTGACAATTCCAAGATGGTGGGCGCGCAGAAGTGTCTGGAGCGGTCGGAAGTGGCTTCTACCTATACATATCTATGTATTTTACAATGTAATGTTCGTGTGTAATGAGCCATTACTCTCAACTTCAGTGTCTCGTGATTCTTCAGAAATCAATCTTATATGCTGATTTGGCACTCAAGAAATATTCTTATGTTAAAAACAGTGCTGCTTTATTTGAAGTAGAAATTTTGGATCAGTTTGCTAAATAAAACTATAAATTTCTTCCAAAAAAACCCAAAAAACTTAAGTTTTACACTAACGTTATTGTTAATGGTTCAATAGATAGCATGAAAGAAAAAAACAATCACTATTTAATATACGAATGAATGCAAGAACATTGTCCAATAACGATTTGGTATGCAAATATCACAATGCCATGGACTGTGTGTTATATTTGCTATTCTGACTTTAAGAGATTATCAAAAAAGTATAAAGTGTATCAAAACATGTGTCTAAAGGCTGAAATCATCTACAAAATAAAGATGGAATCGAGTCTGTACAAGTTGCAGAAGTTTAATACTTAGAGGTTTATGACAGCCCATAAAACCAGAATTTTTGATGAATAACAATACAGTGATGCCTTGCTAACTACAAACTACAGACTACAAATGTGTGTTCAGCAGTTTGTATGGGACGACATTTAGTAAAAATCTCTTTAGCCTGAAGCTAACGTTGTTCCTTTAGCAGAACATTGTGCTAACAGCGCTAAGGTCATGTTTTCAATTCCCAAAATGTTTACACTCAAATGCTTTGGACTGGCAAATGCATAAATGTAATGATTGTTTTTCTTTTTCTCCTCGTTTACAGGATTTGATTTAGCTGAGAAGTTCCTTCTGAGAAAAGGCATGGTGACGGACGACAGGCTATTGTTTAGACTGGGGAGCAAACCCCTGTTTAAACCAACTGAGTAAGTTCGGCAAATATTGATGAGGTTTTGATATTGTGCCTTTTACTTTTCCACTCGCACATCAGTCAGATGGTCGTTTTGTCTGAAAACGACGTAGAGCTAACCGTGATGGCTAAGCTGGAAGTTATTGCAGCAAATGTGCATATCCATATGTTTACATAGTTTGGATGTGATCGATGATGTGCAGAATCTTCTCGCATCTGGAGAGCAGAAAGTAGGACAGTTCCTTGCAGAATCAGTGCTGTGATGAGCATGTTATGATGGGAGTTTGAATTAATGCCCACATCCACATGTTGCGTGTTCTGGTTCGCCTTTCTGACAGCTTCTCATATAAATCTCCATGAGAGGCCGGTACGGGACAGAGCGCTGGTTGCCTAGCTGAACAAACTGCATTCTCAAAGCGGTTCGCACGAGCTTCCGCCTCTCGAGTTTTGATAATATGCCAGGCCGTTATTGGGTTCCTGCAGAGCAAACCGATATTTTCTCATGGTGTAAGCTTGCTTTCACTTCAGATGATATCCGGTAGAAAGACTATGTAGATGTCGCGGATGCTTTTAATGGTGTGTTGACATGGAATGACCCAGATATCACGAGCTCGCTGAGATAATTCCCCTCACATTGGCTAATAAGGATAAACTGTGAGGTGAGCCGTGAGACATGTTGAATAATTTGGACAGAATTAATTTGCAGACCGTGGGCTGTGGGCTCGACCAAGGAGAAAGAGAGGTGACTGTAATGGACTGCCGCCTAGAAGAGAAATCCAGCTGTAATGGGGAATCATGTCCTGTATATTAATTGCCTTACAATGACTCTAATAACTTACAGCTCAAGGGTGACACCAAGTTCAAGGAAGGCTTCTAAGTTAGTTAGACATTGCAGGTATGTTTAATCTACATAACAGCCTTGGACATCTATGCATGTTATGTACGCTGTGTTCCGGCAAAATCAAGTTGTCCAGACCACATGAACCCACACCATATTCATGAATCCAAAGAGCTCATATGAGTTCAAATTGATGCTCAAAAGAACTCCTTTGTATTCCACTGAAAAACCGGTGGGATTGGCGCGCTCCAGACAAAGTCAGATATGGGGGAAGACTGAGGTTAAAATTCACCACTTCCGACTTCAAAGCGTTCCAGTCGGTCATACGTCATGCTCAAACATGACTAATTATGCTGATTATGACACAAACATAAAAGTGTAGTGTTTGCACTAAAAACATCTGACAAAAAGTGAAATAAATGTTTCTAGCAATGCCTAGGTCTTGGGTTTGATTCCTAGGTAATGCATGAACTGATCAAATGCAACTTGAATGTAATGTAAATCGCTTTGGATAAAAGCATCTGCCAAATGCATACATGTAAGAAATAGGCTGTATTTGTAATTTTGGTTTCCTTGTGATAGTGAGCGTTCCATATTTTTTTTGACTAACAATTTGTAATATTTTTTCTTAAATAAAAGAAAAGTGCCTCACACTCCCAAATCAGCCGTAGGTGGGATGAGTGAAATTACAATATAAATATAAACTAGAAAATATTTATTATTAAAGTCCTCCTGTAGTCAATAATTTTATCCCTTAAAACTCATATTTGATCACCAAAATGATACATTTTAAAAAAATTTCCTTGAATGGCTTAAAATAGCTTGAATGTAACTCGACACCCTTGCCTCATTTAGTTCTGTGAATATGCAAATTAGCCCCGCCTCCACTCAGAGATCCATTTGTTGACGATCACACATTGACCTGATAGGTTACAAGGTAGTTTGTGACGTCAGAAATTTTGCGATTTTAAAGGACAAATCCAGTGAAAAATGAACCTGGGGTTAATTAACACATGGTTACCGAGTCGATCGTTCCCTGCGATGCGTTTTCATGAAAATCGAATGTAAAGAGTTTTATCTTTAAAAACAGATTAGCTCATAACACTAGTATATGGGGCACAGAGTAAGTAAAAGTAAATCGCTAGTTAATACCACTAACAAGGCTCAAAATAGCCTCACACTAACACGGTAACATAATGAGGGTCCCTACATGCAAACCGAAGCATTGAGAACTTTGTAAGTGTACAGACAGTTTAATAAGAAGATACTTTATAAAGACAGTACATTACGCGTTTACATGCAGGAGCCATCTTGGAAAACAGTCTCGACTAATCGAGTCACGAACGCCGTGCTACGTTAGATTTCACAAACGTAATTCCTATCAACAAGCTCACTGAGCACGCCGTTTGTGGCTCGATTAGTCGAGACTGTTTTCCAAGATGACGCCTGTCTGTTAACGCGTAATGTACTGTCTTTATAAAGTATCTTCTTATTAAACTGTCTGTACACTTACAAAGTTCTCAATGCTTCGGTTTGCATGTAGGGACCCTCATTATGTTACCGTGTTAGTGTGAGGCTATTTTGAGCCTTGTTAGTGGTATTAACTAGCGATTTACTTTTACTTACTCTGTGCCCCATATACTAGTGTTATGAGCTAATCTGTTTTTAAAGATAAAACTCTTTACATTCGATTTTCATGAAAACGCATCGCAGGGAACGATCGACTCGGTAACCATGTGTTAATTACCCCCAGGTTCATTTTTCACTGGATTTGTCCTTTAAACCGCGTTTTTGAAACTGTCTTTGGTTCACAGCAGAGTAGTATGTGGGATTAGTTTTTCTAGTTTATAACTTTTTTTTTTAACAATAATATAGAAAATAAAATAATTAATTAAATAACAGTAATAGTTTTCCAAGCTTTTTTTTTGTGTGTGTGTTTTTGAAAGACATCTATTTTGCTCCCCAAGGCTACATTTATTTGATCACAAATACAGTAAAAACTGTAATATTGTGAAATATTGCTGAATTTTCAGTCTTCGGTGTCACATGATCCTTCACAAATCATTCTAATATGCTGATTTGGTGCTCAAGAAATATTTCTTTATTATTATCAATGTTGAAAACCGTTGTGCTGCTGAATTTTTTTTTTGTAGAAACAGTGATTTTGTTTTACGATTCTTTGAATACGAACTTGAATTCTTTGAATCTTTTGTAACATTATAAATGTCTTTACTGTCACTTTTGACATTTAATCAATGTGTCCTTGCTGAATAAAAATATGAATTGCCTCCCCTTTGAACTGTAGTGTATATATATTTTTAGGTTGTCACATTTTTTCTTGTGATAAAATCACTGTACCACACAGCCTCTCCTTACTTATTGCTTTAGGATACTGTTCAAGATTAAGACAAAGCATTTGGACACTTTCAGTATGTTCATAGTTAACGTGATGGGCTACATCTGTGTGAACTTAAGGAGAACTGACTACATAAATCCATTAAAAATGTCCCTGGGACCAGTAAGTTAAATGTAATTGCTAGAAGAGGTTCTGAGAAAAGGTCTAGCATAATTTGATTTTGCAAATACCACTTGGTTTGATAATTCATCTAAAGCAATAAGATTAATACATTAACTGACCGAAAGTCTAAGATTTTGGGGCCACTTCCTAGTATGGAAACACATGGCGCATTGCTCACTAAAGTAGTACATTGTTTAGCATTTGTAGGTCATTTGTTAATTTGTGTTTCATCATAGTCTTATTCTCTGTGGTTTCAAGCACACCTGCTGGGTTGGCCATAGAGATTCAGCAACCCAGTGGATGTCTCTTGTACCTCCACACGTTTCACCAGTGGAAAATAACACTCAGTCGTCTGCACAGGGAAAGGGAGGATATTTTTAGCGTTTTTTTAAACAACTGTAAACGCATTGTTTGCTCCCCGGGACCCTGAAAGGGCCGTGGGTCAGATGATTTGCGATCTGTTGCTCTATCTAACGCTTGGTGGTCAGCGGCCTGCTGTGGGGCTTTCTCTCTGCTGCTCAGACCGGCCCTCGGGGACCAACTGTGAGTCTCCCTGGCTGGAGGTGGAGTGCGGTTTTGGGGGACGAGAATGCCATGTTGTCTACCCGGACCCCCATACAGACACATGCACACACCCTGCCATACCTCAATTAAGCTGATCTCTGACAGGTGATGGTGTTAGTCAGCTGGATGTGTCAAAGGGGTGCAGAAGAGGGGTCAAAGAGTCCCCAGCACAAACACCAAACATCTCTCACTTTACTTGCAGGAAATGATACCGTCACATGGAAAGAGAAGGCTCCACTCCCCCAGACTATTTTCCATTAGTTGTTTAACAGATGATTCTGCTAAGATGTGTTAATTGCATGTTTGGTATTCATTTTTATGAGAGAAAAGGAGCGTGGGAACGATCTGAAAAGCACAATATAAAGCTTATGAGCTTAGCTCATGAATATTAATTGCATGACATGATGTTCGCCCAGTAGTCCTAACTGAGTGGTTGATAAAAGCCACTACCTAGAGTAGGCATACCACACATTTATTCAGCTTCTGACCAACTTTTCTTAAAGTTGTGAGCTGACTAATTTCTTTCTTTCCTTTTTTTTGTGACCAAAATGAAACTCTTAAAGGTGAAGTCTGTAATTTATGTGCCACTATTGGCACAAAACCACCAAACACAATTGCAATATATTTATTTGAATGGCCAAAATGAAACATAATGCTGGCTCAAATAATTGTATAAGTTTGGGGTAGCATTGACAATGGAAGACTTGTGGAATGTTTTATTATTATTATTATTAGTATTTAGTGCTGTGTAGTAGTCTTCACTGATTTATATTGTGTTACGTTATGTTACATTACATTACCATGTCAATGTCCCAATGTTAAGCATGGTTGAACAAACTTATAGCAAACGTGAGAGGCTTTTTGTAGCAATGGCACCATTTATTTGTTTATTCATCTGAATGTTCAGAGATTAGTTTAATATGGGCTGTGTTAGAGTGTTGCATCCCATCATATTTGACATATGGCCTCTGATGTCCCTATTTAACAGCTCAGTGATGAAGTGAATTGATGTCACAGTGCCCAGGTTGGTGCGCTTCGAAACACTGCCCTCACTTATGAGGTCTCACTCGGCAGAAGTCCATTCCACCGGCTGGTCGTATTAAGTCTAATTTAGGGTTGTAGTCATGAAATCAATTACTCAGCAAATCCATAAAAGTCATTTTTAAGCTATAATTGTAAGCGTATTTATTTCCATGTCGAGATAAATGGACTTTTCAAACCTTCATGACTTTATTTCTTCTGCGGCATGGAAAGAAGAGGCTATAAGGATATTCTTTCATTGTATGAACATAGTAATCACCAGTGACTGTCAAATTTTATAGAAAAGCATCATTTAAGTTTGGCCACCTACACACTGTCAAGTTTCAGGAGTGATGCTTTTGAGTTATAGGATTTTTTTTTGTAATACAGCTGTGTCATAATTATTCAACACTGCTGTTTTTATGTCACTTATTTGTATGGTATGGTACAAACTTGTGTTGAAACACAATTAAGGCTTTGGAAACTCTATAACAAAACTGAATTGGCTTGTGCTGTTACACACATACATTTGGCCCATGCATGTGAAGTTAGCAAATATGACCAAGCCAAAAGAGCTCTCATAAAAGTTGTAGAGAACAAATTGTTTTATTACATTACAAAGTCTGGATACAAGATTTCCAAAACACTGAAAGTGTCTAGAGACACAGCTGGCAGTCTTATTCATTAGTTTAAAATTTGTTGTACCAGAAAACCTTTGAGGGTGTTGAAGATAAAGCACAATATCATTAAAGGGAATAAAATGTTTGATCGGAGCAAATGAGAAAACCCCTCAATTTACTGCCAAATACTTGCAATATGACTTGATGAAAGGAAAAAATATTTCAATGAGGATTATAAGCGGAACACTAGACAAGCATGGACTTCATGTTGGGACGTCTTGCTGAATGCCTCTCTTGACCAAGAAGAACATAAAAGGCTGACTTGAATATGCTAAAATTCATTTGGATAGACCTGTGGAGTTCTGGAAGAATGCTTTATGGAGTTATGTGACCAAACTTGAACTTTTTGGACCCATCAGCGGTATGTCTGATGCAAAAAAGGCAAAGCTCACGAGCAGAAGAACACCATCTTCACGGTCAAACATGGAGGTGGTCTAGTCTTGTTATGGGGTGTTTTGCTGTTGCAGGAAGTGGAAAGCTTGACTGTAGGAAGGACATCATGAATTCTTTGAAGTATCAAGCCATTTTGGCAAAGCAGAGACTGAAGCTTGATGATCAATGGACTTTCCTGCAGGACAGCCGTCCCAAAGTATACATCCAAACCTACTTGAGCTTGGTTCAGGGATCAGTCGTAGAATGTTGTTGAGTGGCCTGCACGGTCTTCAGATCTGAATCTAATTGAAAATATTTGGTGGTATTTGAAGAAAGCAGTGGTAACGTGAAAACCAAAGGTTATCAGTGATCTGGAAGCTTTTTCAAGTGAGTAATGGGCTGAGATTGCAGTAGAGAGTTGACAGAAGCTTCTAAGCACTTACAGGCAGCGGCTATTGGAAGTTATAAAGAATAAAAGATTCTGCACAAAATTTGGGGGTTCAATCATTTTGATAATAATTCATATCTGGCAACACGAATGAGTCGAGGCTCGTACCGCTTTCCCTGTGATTTCTTGCGCGGCACATAAAGAAGAGAAAAACATTTCTGATGCATGCTAAATTACGTCATTCATTTTTGTAAATGCGTTTTTCACTACCTGCATTTTGGAAGTTAATTCCATTGTAGAATGCGGTTGTCACTCCCGTATATGACTGAACTGTGTGTGCACAGAACATGATTAAGCACTAAAAGATGAATTGACAACCGAATTTAGCTGCAGTGTGTACATTGCCAACGTGATTCTTTTTGCATTGCTGCATATCTTCCAAAGCCATATGATTTTTTTTTTTTTTTGAGAAATATATTAAAGTTAAAGCAATTATTTAAGGCATTATTCATCTACTCAATTGAGTGAAGCATGCCTTCGAGTAAGCCAACCAAGTGATTTTGAAAATGTTGTGGTCAGTTTTAGTAATAATCCGGCCATTGTCCTATAATAGGCTACATCTAGACTAGCCTCTCTCCTGTGTCTTCCTCTTATCCAAAAGCATTTTGATCTTGCCAGCATGTAAAGTAAGAGTATATATCATTTTAATAATTTTCCTCCACTCTGCCTGTGAAAGCAGGAGACAGACGTGCCTAGAGAGAATCGAGAATGATCTATTTGAGCAGAAGCTAATTTTCAGCTTCTTGCAAGTCTGATCTCTCTCTCTCTCTCTCTCTCTCTCTCTCTCTCTCTCTCTCTCTCTCTCTCTCTCTCTCTCTCTCTCTCTCTCTCTCTCTCTCTCTCTCTCTCTCTCTCTCTCTCATCCTTTTAAAGTATTCATACATGAGATTTCCCATTTGTCAGTTTTCCTGATGGTGTTTGATGAAGTGCCAGTAAATTACCAAATAGTGTGTGAAAGAAATGAAAAAGGAAAATGAGGAGTAATTCTTTCTGTAACACGTACAGTGTTATGTGATTCACTCAAAAATTTAATATTATTCTTTCAACAGTTTTAATAACCGGATAGAAGCTTCACAATTTTTTTGTAAAACTTTTTTTCAAGCGTCTTGTTTCTTGAGTTTGACTTTAGTCACAGCTACTGTACTACATTTAGACCAATGAAAACATCTCAGTGGTTTCAAACAATAGCCTGACAGACAGGATGATCTCCGGCTGTGAATGGACACATTTTTGGATAAACTCGTCTGATAAATTGTTCAGGCAAGACTAAAGAAAAAATACAAGGAGAACATGGATGCCAATGCACTAACACCAGTTAGTGAAGCTAAAAACACACATTCAGATTCAATTTAACTGTCAGTTCATGTACAATATGGTGCTTTGAATATAAAGTAAGTGTGTTAAATGACAAATTACTGAAAATAGCACTTTACTGCTGAACTGAAACAATAATCATGCTTTTCTAGAACGTTCTTGTTCCCTCATATGGAGTGTTCGGAAGTCTGATTCATTTAGTCATTTTGCTTGGGCAGTCGATGCACTATTTAGTTTCATTTATTGTCACTGTTGATGTCTTTCTCATTGTTTGAGATATTTAATTAGATGCATATGTTTGTCACTGATTTTCTTACATAAAGGGTATTTCTGGTGGTATTTTATTTTTTAGAATTAATTTAAATAGCATTAAACCACCCTGAGAAGTATTTACTGTGGTAAAGTGTGTAACTGGGGTAAAGTAAAAAAAATAAAAATAAAAAAAATAAATCAATACTTTTATTTAGCAAGGATATTTTAAATTGTTCAAAAGAAATTTTGAACATTCTATTAATCAAAGAATCCTGGATTTTTTTTTTTATCACGGTTTCCACAAAAATATTAAGCAGCACGACTGTTTATTAATATTATTTTGCAATAACAATAATATTTCATAGTTTTACTGTTTTTACTGTAATTCTTTTTCAAGCCTTAATTGGTAAGCAACTAAGCATAAGCGGCTTACTGCCAAACTTCGGAATGGTAGTATTTTTGTTTTGCAATCTACTTTTTATTTTGATAAACATTAATTATAGATGTTGGTGTTATGTCTCTTGTCTAAAGATCTGTGTTCCCAAATGGACTTTCTCATGAATACTCCATTATTGCCACGTTCCGGCTCAGAAAAACCACAAAGAGAGATCGCTGGTTTGTTCTGCAGATCTTTGATAAAAGTGGAGATACACAGGTGTGTAAAATATTTTAGATTTCATTATTTTTTTATCTGTAAAATAGACATTGATCAATCAGGGTATGCTCAAAACTAGGGATGCACCAATATGAAAATTTTGGCAGATACCGATAACTGATCATTCTTTATATTTGAAAGCCGATAACCAAAACATTGGCCGATAAATAAATCCACATTTTTATTTGCTGCACATGCTCCATTTAACTGTATTTTTCTTTTTTGAAGTGATTCTAATCATATTTCAAGCAATTCAAAACCATCATGGCCATCATGGCTAACAGTGCGCATCTGAAGTGTCTCAGCTGAAAGAAATAATTTATTATTTATCGACTTTAATATATCAGCCAATAACATTAAAAAAGAACATTTCAGCCGATGATATGGTGATATGGTGGCTGATATATTGTGCATCCCTAGAACTCCTGCAAGACAAAATGATCATTATTTAAATAGTACTCTTTTGCAATCTCTTCAGACTTCATTCAGCTTATCTCATTAACTGTCTTAAGGAACCACTAATGTTCATATTTTCTACTTCATTTAGGTGTCATTAATAGTGGATGGGGCTAAAAAAACAGTAGAGTTTTTAGCTCAGAGTTTTCTGAAGAACAGCCTCCTGTACATCTTCAAGAACCGAGACCTGCACGCCCTCTTCGATCGACAGTTTCACAAGCTGGGCGTTTCTGTCGAGAGCAACGCCGTCTCCATCTACCTGGACTGCAAATTAATTGAACGTCAGGTGACCGCTGAAAGATCTGGAATGGATGCGAGCGGACGCACCTTCATCACCACTCGAGTGGAGGACGGACGTCCAGTGGATGTGAGTTTTGGACCGAGGTTCTCATCAATGGTCATAAATAAGGCAACACTCAGTTGCTAAAGCTGAATATGAATGCAAACACTTGGAACATTTAGTACAGCTAGTGAATGTGAAGGCTCACCTCAAACTATGATGGCAACCACTAATATATTAAGGGAACTTCACTAACTTCAAGTCTGAATCTGATGCAGGTCAAAATAGAATAAGGTTTATCTGTTGTATTTGTTTATCAGTTATGTGTGTTCATGCCAATAAATGTCAGTTTACCTTGACAGATTGAGCTTCAAGAGATTCTGATCTTCTGTGATGCTAGAATAGCCGACCTGGACAGATGCTGCGATTCTCCTGGAGTTACGGTAAGATTGAGGTTTATGGTGCTGCAGTGTGATGCAAATCCTAACCGACTGTAAACCCAGCCCATCATTTTTGCACTAAACTTAAAGTCCCCCTGGCCTGAAGTCAATAATTGTATCCCTTAAATCTCAAGTTTGATCACCAAAATGACATATGTCATACCTTAAAATAGCTTGAATGTAACTCTACACCCTTGCCTCATTTAGTATACACGGTTCTATAAATATGCAAATTAGCCCCGGCTCCACTCACTCGTTGACGATCACTTGTTGACGTGATTGGTTACAAGGTAGTTTGTGACGGCAGAAACATTTTTAAGACTGTCTTTGGTCCACTGTAGTTTTGAATTTGTGGTATATTAAAATACCACATAGACAAGTAAGGGGTAATGTAGAGAGAGGCGGTTGTTATAGCGAATACAACCCCGACAGGCTGATCAAGACCCCGACGCGAAGCGGAGGCTACCTACCTTATTACATGGCTACCTACCAAATAAATCAATAATTTGACACAAAATATTGATTTAAAAAGGAGTTTATTGATTTAAAAACAATTGTATTGCTTCCGCTAAAGAAAATAGTCTGTTCCGTCTCTACGGTTAGAATCCTGCGTCCATAGCAACGCTCTGTTTTTCATGGCAATGGTGTGTTATACTTCGCAGCGGTCTGTTATCAAGAAATAACAGACCGCATTCTACATTAGAATTCAACCAAGCCATGTAATAAACAACATTAAAACCTTGATTTTCACAACAGGGGGACTTTAAAGTCTTGACATATTCATAAAATAATATCTGAACTGGCCAGTCACATTTTAACACTGCTTTTTAATAACCTTATTCTTTCAGGTAAAGATTGAAGTGTCTCTTTTTGTTTTATTTGTTGTGGTAGTTTTCAAAGGCTCCGTTCCAAAATCAAGTGAGCTACCCTTCCATCTGCTGCCTACATAGACAGCTTCCTCACAAGTGCTCATGTGATGGTTTTGTTTGAGAAATAGACTTAAGTTTAAGATTGATTTTATTTTAAGTAGGGATAGTTCACCCTAAAATGAAAATGAAGTCATCGTTTACTCACCCTGGTTTAGTTTGGATGCTGTATGCCCTTCTTTCTTTCTTCTTGTCCCTCTCGCGCTTGTCCATATAATGGCAGTGAATAGCGACCAGTATCAAAAGTATCACCGAATGGTCCCATGCAACATGTGGTGTATTCCAAGTGTACGGTAGAGTTTAGTTAAAAACAAAACAAAATGTAATGTATTATTTAAAGAAGTTCTTGACTTTGGCCGTTGGTCTTCTGTGCTCGACTGCACAATATGAGTGTTTGTGCGACTCTATTAGCTCTGCGGTTTGGTCCGTCTTGCCCAGAAAAAGCACACAAGTTGTTTGAAATCAAGCTTAACAACGGCTGTCCTGATAGGGCTTGGAAGATCATTCCACAGCAAGAAATGAAAACGTTCTTGAGATTGATTTTTGTGCCTCTCTGTAATGGCACTAATACCACAAGGCACTGCTCACTTACCGACCGAAGGTTCCTGGAGGACATGTAGACTCGTAAGAGAGGGTGGAAGTAGGAAGTGGTGGTTCCCGTGTGACATGGGCTCTTTTGGGTTTGTTGCTTCAGAATTTGGCCTAAAGAAGGCATTCTACCTTTTGAAACTCTTAAAATGCTGTCCATGTAGGCAATGCAGTAGGTTTTGGAACAGAGCCATTGTAATTTCCATGTATTGTTGTTGGACTGAATGTTTCCATTGTGGAAAAAGCACTTGAGGACATCCTTTTAGCTCGAGTTGCTGCAGGCAATAATCTCTGATTAATTAAAGGCAACATATTCTCTTAAATGATTGGATTAGAGAAAATCCACATCCCTGCTCAATGTTGTAATTGGTACATGGTCTTTACATTTGTGGAATGGTCCAACGGTCACGTAATTGGGCAACACATTCGATTGCCTAAGGCGCCATCACTTTATTAACAAATATTGTAGGGCTTTGAAGAATATATATATATATATATATATATATATATATATATATATATATATATATATATGTATGTTATGTATGTATGTATGTATGTATGTATGTATGTATATATTTATATATATATATATATATACAGTGCAATGCATAAGTTAATACACCCATGCTAAAGTTGACTAAAAAGAGGAATAAAAAATCATATTTTGGAAATTGAACTTAATGCCTTAATTTAAAAAATTAGGAAAAATCCAACCTTTTAGGACACCAATTTTCTTTGTGAATGAATAATGTATCGTAAATAAATAAATGTTCTTCCTTAAAATACATGGTGCATAAGTGTGTACACCCCTATGTTAAATTCCCATAGAGGCAGGCAGATTTTTATTTTTAAGTATTTTTTATTTATTAATTTTTAGGATACTATGCATCCTGATAAAGTTCCCTTGGCCTTTGGAATTAAAATAGCCCCACATCATCACATAGCATTCACCATACCTAGAGATTGGCATGGTTTTATTTCAGTTAGCCTAAAAGCTAGTTTGATTTGCATTGAGAGATGATCTTATGGAAAGTACCCCATGCCAATCTCTAGGTATGGTGAATGCTATGTGATGATGTGGGGCTATTTTAATTCCAAAGGCCAAGGGAACTTTATCAGGATGCATAGTATCCTAAAAATTACTTAAAATTATTACCTAAAATACTTAAAAATAAAAATCTGCCTGCCTCTATGGGAATTTAACATAGGGGTGTACACACTTATGCACCATGTATTTTAAGGAAGAACATTTATTTATTTACGATACATTATTCATTCACAAAGAAAATTGGTGTCCTAAAAGGTTGGATTTTTCCTAATTTTTTAAATTAAGGCATTAAGTTCAATTTCCAAAATATGATTTTTTATTCCTCTTTTTAGTCAACTTTAGCATGGGTGTATTAACTTATGCATTGCACTGTATATGTATATAAACAATACAATTACCAAATGATGTGATAATTTAAATATTACATTGTTTATATTCAAAATTGAACTACCTTTTTTGCAATTATTGACTTTTAATAATTTTAGAGTTTAAATAAATGTATTAAATAACAGTACTCTGTATGTTTTGGATTCACTAAAAAACTGCCTCTTAAGCATAATTTATTTGGAAATCTAAGGAACCCCTAAAGGGACATGGGGAAGAAAAAACATATGAAATGGGAGGAAAAATAATTTGTCAATGCTTTTGTTGTTTTGCGTTCCCTCGAGAAACTTTGAGAAAAAATGTTTTGCGAACAAACGCAAAGTTTCTCGGAGGAACGCAAACTTTATGCGAGCGAACGCAAAGTTCCAAAATTTTGCACAGTAATACTGAAGAAAATGGGTAACATTTTACAATAAGGTTCATTAGTTAACATTAGTTAATGTATTAACTAACATTACCTAACAATGAGCAAAACATTTGTTACAGTATTTATCAATCTTTGTTAATGTTAGTTAATAAAAATTTAGCTCTTCATTGTTTGTTCATGTTAGTTCACCGTAGATTAACTAATGTTAACAAGTGCAACCTTTGATTTTAATAATGTATTAGTAAATCTTGAAATGAATATTAACTAAGATTAATAAATGCTGAAGAAGTATTGTTCATTCTTAGTTCATAGGTAGTTAACTAATGCTAACTAATGAACCTTATTGTAAAGTGTGACCAGAAAATGCACAAATGCTCTTCCCAAATTCTTCAGAATTGAACTCATATTAATATGACTTTACAGCGCCAAATGATATATTTAGCATAACAAAGTTTGCCAGTGTTATGCATTTCAGAAGATGAATATGCATGCAGTATGCATGTAGAAAATCCCCCACATATCCTATTCAAAGCATAATAATTGATTATCTTGGTCTACAATAATTGTCTGAATACTTTATCACAGTCTAATGTATTGCCTTATTTTCAATCTGACCAGTGTGAACCTGTAGTAACCCACAACCCCACAGCGGCCCCGCTGGTCACAGGATACCTCCACAGAATGCTGTCCATGCCAGCTCAGCTCCCCACTGACCGATGCCACTGTCCTGCTCTGAAGGTAAAGTTAAACCATGAAAGCATTCTTAAAATGAGCGAGTTAGCACTCAACAATGGATCTTGAGGTAATGCCGCATGCAAAATGAATGGCCAATTAAAGCACATTTATGCCAGTCCGTATACCTGGATGACAGCCAGAGACAGAAATAACAGCTTATTAGAAGCAATTTAGCACAAATAAGGGGGTGTTTGGGCACAGACATGCACTTCATCAGCGGGCGATGCTCAGCTAATCTCTTCTGAAGTACAAAGAGCCAGAGTTCAGGCTAGGACTCCTCTTTGAATTTTGATCAGTGTTTTAGACCTCAGCCCATTTAGCATATTAACATTGCATTATGTAACTTATGTGTATTTAAAAGGGGGATCAAGGGCTTCCAGTTTTGGCAGGACATTCTGGACAAAAGGGAGATAAAGGAGACATGGTAAGGAATGGGTTTCATCAATCACGCATTGATTCTAAATACTACAAAATGGCTTAGTTCTTTGTTCAGTGACATTTCATAGATTTGTCCTTTAAAAGATGTGACAAGCTGGTTTTCAGGACAAGTTGCTTTATGGCAGTTTTCTTGACATTATTATCAAATTTTTGGTACACTTTAATTCGTTAGTTATTATTATCCAAACATATTTAAAGTGATTTTTGGCTTATCTGTGAGGCGTTAAGGATCTTGGCAGTAAATAGATCTGTTCCCTTCCTTGTGTCACTTAGAGTTTGGAGCCTCTGTAAGAATGTTTGGAATTCACACAAATGAACAGCTGATGATATATTTGTTAAGGACAAATGGTCTTTAAGGTCATTAGTCAAATTAGTTTGTTGTGTTTTGGAATAGAGACGTTTCTTGACAAGAACCACTTGCTTAGTCCGGGGTGGGAAATTCGGAATACCTTTTGGGAACGAGCAGCCAATAAATTTGCACTCCTATAGGACCAACTTCTGAGAAATGTTGCTTTACTTTCTACATAATTAATGCGGCTGCTGGCAAAATTGTTGTTTTTTTGTTTTCAAATCCAGTAGGAAATGAGACTACAGTTTTTCTATTGATCTCTTTCAAATTACCCTGCACAACAAGTCACATTACTGTAGCCTTTGTTGCAAATGGAATTGTTGTCTATGTGTATGAAATTTATCAGACAAATGTCTGTTCAGTTAATTGCTCAGTCAAACAACAAAGCTTCTTTTATATCTTGCAGTAGGTGTCAATTGACAACTGGAGTTTGTTATATTGTTGCATTTTGTTGCTCCTGCTGCTTCAGATGTCACATTTTTCAGTGATTGAATCCTCAACGAATGACTGTTCAATGTCATGCTAAATGTGTTTTATGAAATATTATGCAGCGTTTTCTCAATGTAATAGAATATACAGGACAAGTGTAATTACATTTGGAACAAGAACATGGCCAATAGCACATATTGAATTTATGATGCATTTCCAAGACATTGCATCAGAGCTGTGAATTTAACATTTTAACAGAGGCCTGCTGAAGGTGAAAGTGAATTTTATAGTTTTCCAGGTGCCTCTATGCTTGATAAAATCATTGTTTTGGCTACTGGAATCTCAAGTATCGTTACAGTATACGGGCAGATAATTGGATAATTCAGCATTTCATGACACTCTAGGCTATTGTTTTCTTTTTTTGTGGATCGCTATACTGTGTATGTGCATGCTTCGGTTCTCAAGTTGTCATGGCTGGAATGCTACATAGCTCCCGTGGAATAAGTGGACAATCCCATGGGATATTCTGGGATCGGGTTTAACGCTTGTCGGAGACTCAAATCTCCATTTGCAGTAGTTTAAAGTCAATAGGTCATCACAGAGAATTTTCTTTCTTCCATTGTCCTATTTTAGAATGAAACACGCTTGCATATCTGCCTCTGACTTTCGTCTTGTCACAGGAGGGCGGTCGTTAATCAGCGCTCAGTGTCAGAACTGTCGGGACACACTTAAATTGTTGCCCCTTGATCGTGATGATATTAGACGAAGGGACATTAACATTCCACTAGAAAGCATTTTATTGGACAAAGAAACTATATAGACCTTAGTGAATTCAAAACTCATTCATTTTCTTAAATTTGACTTTGATTTCTTGGGGGACATTCAGACACTTATTTTATTGCCATTTTCTCATTTAATTTAAAATATTTTAGCATATTTGTCTTTGGACACAGTGAGCTACTTCGCCTGGACACACTCAGAGCTCACAAATATGGACTAAAAGACAAAAACCTCACATTTTCAATTACATGAGGTCTTTTTGAGTGTTATTTTGTCAGCAGTTATTTTCTAGTATCAATTATTCATACATTTTTTGTCTTATGGCTTTTGTCTTGTCACTCACTCATTAAAGGGGCATTCCACCCATAGGAACATTGTTTTTTATTGAAAGTGGGTCATATATGTAGTCGAAATGTAAAATAAATTTTGAATTTGGTGCCTTTGTGACCAAGGAAAGACAAAAAATAACTTCAGGATGCATTTGTATGAAAGACAACAACTCCCACAATGCACCACATTGCACAGCTCTGCAAGCCACTCCCACTAATCCAGAACATATCTGCATATAAGAGAAATCACTCTTCCGTCTACAAGGCTAGCTACCACCAGAGCTTGAAATTAATTTCACACAAAATGTCTAGTTAGTTGGCGAACTCATTAGTGCATTACTCCTCGTTTGTATTTCTTTCGAAAAGGTGAATTATTGCATGGTACCTGGATGTTCAGTCAGAACATATGCGGTGCGAAACTAGGATAGTTCACAACACAAACATCCGTGTCCTCGTCTGATTCAGAGATTTCGTCCAGGCGAAATTGTTATCGTTGAAATTCTTTGCCGCAGACGGACTCTATCTCTGTGTTCGTAGTTGCATAATGAGATCACCGGCGCCACCAGTCCGCCCTAACTCGAGCCAGTCCGGGCTCCTCGTCCGCGGCAGGCAGGTCTTCTGCCTCGGCTGCTCTTCGCTATAATGCGGCTTGTAAAGGTAGCCACAAACACCTGATTCAAGCATCAGACTTCCGAAATCCTCTTCTTCTATATCATATTGAGCACTCTCCTCCGCTATTGTCATAACTTTACATCTGTCTCCACAGCGCCTGTTAGCTTAGCTTCAAACAAGATGGAGGATATTGCTTTCAGTTTCAGAGAGTAAAGTCTCACCCACTGATCTGTAATAGGTCTGTAGCGTGAGCGGGTCCCGCCCCTGGGAAAGATTGGAGAGATGAGGAACTAGTGCTTGTAGTCTCAACAGAAATCCCCCCCTCTTACACTTCCTCCGACAATGACGCAAAATGACGATTTTTGCGTCATTGTGGGAGGAAGTGTAAGAGGTAAATAACGGATTTCTCCCGTCTCAGGGGAAAATGAGAGAGTGTTGCACGACCATTCAATAGTATGACTGGGTTTCTAACAATGCAAAGCTTAGTGCAAATGGGTGGAGTGTCCCTTTAATCAACATTCACTGTCAAAATAGTCTGGACACACTTAATTTGTTGGCCATATTATTACTTTTCTGAATGTGTAGATTAGAAAAGTTTGCACTCATTGAGTGGGTGTAAAGTTTTGCAAACAGAATATAATTAACTTCTGTCCATGCTCATTTATTTTTCATAAGACCCCATAAAACTGATTGACAAATGCTTTATGGTGCAGCAGTGTACCATTTTCGATTTCTAATGCTACACAAAAAAAAGGCTTTTTTTAAAAAATATTTACGAATGTCAATTACAATTACAACATTTAAAATTAAATGGAATAATCCGTACATATTATCAATTAAGAATTTGTATAAGAAACTGTTTTATTAAGCTCTAGTTTTTTTTTTTTTTTTTTACTCATTTAATATTCGTAATCCATAATATGAAAAATATGTAAGGATTAATCAATTTAATTTGGAATTTTACTATAATTGAATCTTAAAAACAGGCTGAAATATTGTTTTGAGCGCTGTTTCAGGTGGTATAATGGGGAGGGACACTCTCATCCTAGAAGGAATTTTATTGAACAAAACATTTGCCTTGGCCCCTGTAAAGTCATTTTTACATTTTGGTTGTTTTTGCGTGTCCAAGTGTTTGTCATCTTTTAGTAGTGTGCGTTGGCCTAATAAACGGCATGGCGTCTTTATGTAAATTATCATTGTGGTTACATAAGCATATTGTGTGTATTTGCCACATTTACATTAAACTGAGGTTGTTTAAGCCAAAAGGCTCATATCCAGCATTGGGGGAAGAATCGGGCCCACTTTTATTTTTTTTTGCAATGTGGGAATTCATGGATGTTGGAAACTGAAAACGCATTACAGATAAACGAAGCACACGCATTTCACGGCCGGCGATATTTCCGGCGTCTCCTGCTGACTCTGTTCTCTTATTGCTTCCTCAAAGAGAAACATTTGAATATCATAGACGAGCAAGCTGGTATCAAACGGGCATTTCAAGCTTTGTGTTGGCGATGTAATTTGTCAACGACACACCATTCTTAGTGATGTTTTTTATTTAAAAAAAAAAGAAGTGCAAAGTTATGGAGGATGGGAGGATGGGAGGATGCATGCATATGTATTAGAGCACAGGCTAGATTTACTGCAGCATGGTGAATGGAAAAGGGGGGAAATAAAATCTTATATTTATAGACTGCATGCAGAACTTATTTACTTACTAGAGTGTCTATTTTTGAATTGCCTGATAGTATTTTTCACTATATTGAATTGCTTGGCGTCTTGTGTACCATTCATGTATGCTAGAGGATCTGTATTTTGCTTTTTGCAAGCATAATGTATGCTAAAAACCAATTGTGTTTAAAAGTTTTAACCTAAGTATTAACTTAAATCCGGTTACATTAAACATTAGATGTATAAACCAGCCAATAAGTGTAATATGTTGTAAGACTACTAACCAACAGCTATTTAATGCACTTACAGAACATGGTCACGAGAGCCAGGTGTTTAATGGATGTATTAGTGATGTGTTTCATTAAATATTTGTAGTCTCCGACTGTGAACACGGTCAACCCCAGAAGAGAAACCGAATATAAAATGCAGCCGATTTTCAAGGTAGTGTACGGCTATTACAGCGTTCTGAGCTATTAAGCTCACCGAATGTCACCCAAAGGTTAATTGCAGTGACCTACACAAGAACCCTTTCTCTGGATCACTTCGAACGTGTTTCTCAAAAGAGTTTGTACCCAGCGATGAAAATTGCCAGTCGCAATCGTGTTTCATGGATTGAGTGAAGTGGGATTAATCGCATGAGGAGTTCTGTTCAGAGCGAACCAGCATTTCTAGATCCTTAATACTAGCCGATGCACAACACGTCCAAAATGCAATTACCTGGGCTGGTTTTGTTGTTATGGAGATGTACTTTCTGACCACACTGCCTCCCTAAGAGTTCTCTCTCTCCCTGTAATCCAATATTCGACTAGGAACCAAAACGACATGAGTGATTTTTGGACAGCAAACCTAAATTCAGGGGCCACCGGCATGCCTGAATTATTTATGAACCGGAGCAGTTGTTTTAATGGCCTCGCAATTCATTAAACCTCACTCAATATTGTTCTTTGTAAACGGATTAAAATCGAGGGAATTTCAAGGTTATTTTTAGGTTGAATTTGACAGCATTAGTGTAGTTTGATTGATGGACCCTATTGCTTAATAACAAAATAGGAAGTTTGTGTTTTATTGTTTTTCCCTCCACCACTTAATTTCTTTGTGTGTACTGCAAATTTCAGTGAAAAACTTTCACTGTAAAAAAAAAAAAAACTGTATGTTCAGCACATTATCAAGTAAAAGAAATGAACTCAACACTTAGGGCCCTATCATACACCCGGTGCAATGCGGCGCCAGATGCGATCCAAGTGTTTTTTGCTAGCTTCAGCCCAACGCAGTTATTATTTTCACGTCCTGCGCCACGTTGTTTAAATAGCAAATGCATTTGCGCCCATCTGTTCGCTCATGGGCGTGCTGGTCTGAAAACGAGGTGTGTTCAGGTGCATTGATGGCGCATTGCTATTTTGAGGCAACTGAAATAGAGTTGGCGCCATTGACTTTAGACCAGGTTTCAGTTGGTCAATGGTGCCAACTTTATTTCAGTTGCCTCAAAATAGCAATGCGCCAACAATGCAGCTGAACACACCTTGTTTTCAGATATTAATTTTTTATTTAAAGAGCGCATTAATAATATGCGCCTATAGGCGGGTCCACAACGCGCATACACTTTGTCCCGTAGATGGTCTGCTTGCGCGCTTTAACCTCACGCACGAGCAGATCCATTTCCTCTCTGGAGAAGCGTTCAGTTTTTCCGCTTGCAAATTCTGTCATGTAAATAGCGAATCCGCCAACTGGCGCGAGCGCAGCTAGCTTTTAAAGGGAATGTGAGATGAGACTCTGATTGGTTTATTGCACGTTACACCCAAAACACACCCTTTTTCTAAGAGAATAGGGACAACCCTTTTAGACCATGCACCGGGTGCGCCGACCATTTTTGCCGTCGTTAAACTGGCAAAAGTGGATTCGGACACGTCCTAAGTGCACTTGCGCCCTACGCTTTAGATCATGCGCGTAGATCGTTAAAATAAGGCCCTTAGAATCTAAATTGTCTTCTTTGTTTTGATTTGACTTTTTAATTATTCTATTATATAATTTTATATTTAAGCAAATAAGAAAGTGCTGTTGTATGGAAGATTTATTTATTTAGTTATTTGCTTGTCTTTATTTTTATTTTTTTTATATTATCATATATTTTTATTTATATTTGTTTGTTTATTTGTTTGTTTGTTATTATATAATAGAATTGGTCCCTACTCAGTTACAATTTAAGACGATATTCCAAAACCATGGCACACTCAGATTAGCCCTGCTAGTACTACACGTGGACCACAGACTTGCAGTAGTTTTACTCTATTAACCTTGACTCTAATGTTCTCAGGCACGTCAAACAAGGTTACTGTGGGTCTTGAGCTTGTAGCCTCCCAATTATCGAGTAATATTATCCAGCTCTGCAGCTGCCGGCCAGTGTGTTACAAAGAGCCCCAGACAGCTGTAATGGTGCAGAGCACTATAGACCTCACAACCCACTGCTTAATGTGTCAATACGGGATTGTCCACCAACATGCCCATCTGCCACGTCTTCTCCAGGGGGATGCAGAGAAAGACAAGGAGAGAAGGTATGACTATTTGAGTGGCATCGCTGTGGCGGATGTTAACGGAGGCTTTTGACTGTCTCCTTGCTGTAAGCTGGATGCCACACTAATAGATTTGTATGATCTCAATGATCTTGAGAAATCATTAGTCTGTCATTAGTTTCTTTCCAGTGTCTTCATGGGCAGCAACGGGACCAAAATCTGCAAACCGCACTGTTAGACTTTTAGCATAATACGCAGGGTATCATAAACTCATTTTAGGAAGATAGATGCAGAAATTGCCAAAGCATTCCTGTGAATTTCACTGTACAGTGTGACAGGTGGTATATGTAGCCTGATGTTTCTCTGCAGATGTTATGAATATCTCTCATGAAACTATGGTAATGCAAAACAAGTGAGCTTTATCGCCCTGTAGGATTAGACGAAACCTCTTGGAAGTATTGAAGGATTGCCACTAGCCAAATTGGTGCCCTTCACTACAAAACGCTTTCAAAACTTAGTGAGCTACATATCTAGACAGTATTTTAAGGCATCATATTCATGTCAATGCTGCCTTTAACATTACATTATTTTGACCAAGATCCTTCACATATGGCAAGTCCCAGATTGCACTGCAGCAACTCGTTTTTGTTTTATCGAATATTGTAGTATTTATTGTAAATAATGTATCCAAGCATATTTTTTTTTATTTAAATTGTAATCTTCAATCATAACTTCCCCAGTCGCTTGCAGTGACTTCTCTTCTCTGATGACACGTTTTTAGGCACGAGGGCGGGACAACCTGTCACTCACATGACATCACAGCAATAGCAAACCACAACCATCCAATCAAATCCCAATGGACAAAGTCAAGTCCCGCCCTAGTTTTTTTTTTCAGTACCAGTACCAAATCAAAAGTACCAAAAAAAAGGTTAAAAACAAAGATAGAAACACCTACACTGTTGTTTTTGTTGTTGTTGTTGTTTTTGAAAAAAAGTAATATTGTGAAATATTATTTCATTTGAAAATAACATTTCCTTGAAGAATACAATATACAATATATTTTTTTAAAAATCCTCACCCTAAACTTTTGAACGGTATAGTGTTAATGGTTCAATATAATTAAAAATTGATTACTTTACCCAATATTTTATTTGTTCTAGTTGTATGCATTAGATTTATTGTTTTGTTAGGCTCAGGTAACAAACTCTACTGAAGTCAACTGTCAGGTGAGTTATATAATTGCCAGTTTATAGTGTACCAAATCAGTAATTTGAGTATATATTTAGAGAAGAAGGCAGAGCAAGGCAGTTCATTATGTTTTGAAACCAAGCTAAAGTGTCTATTGAAAGATTCACACGTCACATAAATTTTAGCACGCTTTAAAAGCTTCTAATCGTTCCAAAGCAGCAGGGACGCATACTATAGTATTTTATTGCTGTTGTAAAATTTTTAGAAAACTCTGTGGAGAAAATTAGCCCATGAACCTCGATTATGAGACACATCATTACCCAATGGTGCTTATACAAATCTCGTCAGCTTCAGACTTGTCAATTTCAAGCAACAATTTATACATCAAGAACTCTTGTTATAGATCACTGATGAACTGTAAGAGCTGTCAGATCTGGCCAGAGTATTTGGTGTTTTCTTCTGTAAATGAAGTTGTTATTCTTCAGGGTGACAGGGGCATAGCTTCTTCTCCTGATCTGGATGGTATTTCTGGAAAGGTACGCATTTATCCACCCTGACTGTTTTATAAATGCTTAAAGAAAGGATAGGTTGTCTGGAAGACTTTGAATAGCACCTTGCGATAGTAAGTGGCATCTAAATAGAGTTTCTGTCACTAGTCTGAAGTGCTTCTTCACAGAGAGGTCCGATAGCACACTTTCAGAGTGCCATTCCACTCTTTCTGAGGATGCATTGGGTGAAAGTATTTTTTGTCTGCCAGTGGTTCTTCACCAGATGCATATAATCTGCTAGAAAGGTTTATTTTATCCTGGGCTGTCTGAAGAGTCTTGAAATCAGATTACGGCGAAGGGATCTCTTCTATCAGTCAGATTGGGATTAGACAGTGACAGACCACAAGGGACGAAGTCTGCAAATGTATGACTCAACATGCTTGTATCGGACTGCGCTGTACACTTCTGGAATCTTAATTGTAGAGTTGCTTTGTGGGAGAAAAGGCTTTCATTTTAAGGTACTTACTTACTGTAGCTACTGGAGATGGGCTATACAATGTGTATGAAGATTAACAGAATCTGACTGAAGACATTTAGTTGTTTTAGACTATCAAGATATGAAGGTCTTGCACTGAAATAGGTTTTTTTTGTTTAGTACACATTGTTTTTTTGGGTTAAGTAGTGCTTTCAAGGCAACACTGTATTAACCTGTATTTAGCGACCCGGATCTATATCTAACATGGATGGATCTCTACCAGTTGTGATAATATAAAACTCTCCTGATATAGGAGTAACAATTATAGAAGAATAAAATAAAGCATATTTTGTTACCTTTTGGAGCTTGGAAGGGTTCAGTTTGAGCAGATGTTTTATCATCAGAGCTCATTTCCCAGTACATTCAGCATCTGGCTCATATTCGCCATCTCAAACATATTCTCAAAACTATCATTTTCAACATCTTCAAAATCAATATTTTGATTGCTGACAGCTTATTTACCAGATCCACCATAAGTGACAGTGACACTAATATTTGATTGTGTTCAGTTCTTGCTCTGCAGTAAATCACTGAGACATTTCAAGTTTTGCTGATGATTTTTCCTATTCTTTTGTTTTCTTCCTGCGGGAACTGTGAGTAAAACGTCACTTCATCAATGTATATCAGACAGTGCCAACCTGTGGAACAAAGGTGAATTGCAATTATTAAGTCATCAAAGATTCAATTATAGTTATGCAGAAAAAATATACCTACACCGTTACACACCCACAATTAAAAAAAATAAATAAAAAAAATAATGGGAAAATGCATTCATTTATAATTTTATTTTCTTATTATATTGTTTATAATGAATTGATTGAGGAATATTAAGAAGGTTGATGTCTACCTTTAAAAAAAGAATGAGGATGGTGGTAGTAAATGACATATCGGGTCACTAAAGACCCAAGGTATGTGTTTAAGGGTTAAACTTCCTTGTTTTCTTTTCCACCCTTATTCAGATTAATGTTCTTTTTTTATAGATCATTTCAGACTTGGATGTGCTCTCTGTATTTTATAGAAAGGCTGTCAGTTGATTAAAAGTTTAATCAGATTAATCGCGTGTACAATATCTGTTAAGACAAGCCCCCAAATTAATAATATTCAAAAACATTATGTGCATTTTATGTGGCATGAAAAGTGACTTTAGAATTTGTTCTCTGTAAGAAAAATCTGTTGAAAAATAAGCAATGTCCTGGCAGAAAAATACCAGTACATTTTCCATTAAGTTTACAGACATTTCTTTTAATCCTAAAATTCATATTAACATGGTATATTGTCATATTTTATTGACTTTTCTTAGTGTTTTCGTCATATAGCAGAATTTTCTTTTTCAAAATCCCCAAATTCTCTGTCATTTCGCTGCAGACTCTGAAAAAAAATGGCATGGCAAAACTTGGCATTTCAAGCTTGAATTACTCTGAATCACATTTTTATGAATTTGTGCAGAGCCTAAAATAAAGCCTAAAATATAAGCTTACCTTAAACTTTAACACTATTCTTTTACTGCCTTGCAGGCACTGGAAATTGTATTTTTGCAAAAGTGAATCTAGTTTAGTTTTTTTTTTAAAGTTTTTTTGGTGAACGGCATGGCAGGGCATTGCAGGTGAAAAGGTAAACAGCTTCAGTTTATCACCTTGAACTCAAGGAGAATTCACATTTCTGATTTCCATTTCATGCTATTAATATTTGATTCAGCTGCAAAGTCACGGATGTAGTGGAGTCTGAACCCATGCTGTCAGTACTTCTAAAAAGCAAACACTCTTTTCTCTTACCTTCTCTTATTGCTTTACATGCAAAAAAACAAACACATTTGCATAGACATGCTGTAGCTTGGAAACCAACGGTGTTCTGCCTAGAGTGCATTGGCTGCATACATATTCATGTGTATATAAATCCCTTAATGTAGATGGGCAATTTAACGTGCTGTAATTAAGACTGTCCAATTCGTAATCATCTCACCATGATCAGACCAAAAAACAACCGACTCGTACAGTGAAAGACAGAGAGATTGTGTTTCTTTGGCCCCTGGAGAGCATAGGGTGGCACTTTGTGCATCACAGAGAGTGAACTGTAATTATGAGCTGGTGCAGAACCAGTTTTATTGAATCTCATTAGTGAACAATAGCCTGTTTTAGTAGACACAAATAATGGGTAGCTTACAGAAAAGAACCAGAATTATGCACTTATGTTGCTATAGTTTTACTAGTTGTATTATGGTGTATATATATTTTTGTATATATTGATAATATTCAATAAGTAATACATTATTATTATTTAATATTGATGCTTTTTCGATATAATCAATGGACTCCAATTTTGATGTCCATTTTTTTGAGGAAGTTATCTGAAAACTATGCATTGAACATTTTGTGGTGCAATATGGTGCTTTTTGACAACTTAGTGTACAGAAAAAATATTTTCCAATAATTATGTAATTGTAATGATGTCACACAACTTGTGTTCGACTAATAAAATTGTCCTGTCGTTTGACTTTTAAATTACTTTGAATTCAGTGACTTCATCTTCCTGACATTCAGATTCGACTATTTTAATAAAACAATTTTGGAGGTCTCCTACAACACACTGTAAAAAAAAATTACATCCCCAAGTAAAAAATTTCAAGTGACCGATAACATCTAAATTTTTCAATTAGTCTGACGTATTATTTCTCATTGAGCCAATGTTAACAGACTATTGCAACAAGAATTTCACTTGGGCCAATTTAAAAATTTAGATGTTATCGGTCACTTGAAATTGTTGATTTGGGAGGGTTAGACATTTTTTACAGTGCAGGTTTACATGTATTCAAGGTCAAAAAACACTATTTTTCTCATAATATACATTGCACATCACCTCTTTGCATCATCAGTGTATAAAACGGTTCGATAAAGGATTCAATCTCTCTAAACTCCTTTCCGGGAGCTTTCTCTGCTCTGGTTGGTCAGCTGGCCAAGTCTGTTGTGATTGGTTGACCGCTTACAGCATGTGTCAGAAACGAAACCCCCATTACCATATCTGAATTTCAGGTCAAAATAGAGGTTGTTCACAGGCAGCCAATGAAGACCATAGACTGGCATTATGCAAATTTGTTATAAACCTACATAGATGAAACCTCATTTCAGCAGTTCAGAATCGATTCTTTCAGGAGACAGTAACTTTGTCGTATGTGTACTTTGATCTTTAAGACCAGGCCTTTTACAGTCACAAACAGCTATATTACACTCTGCATGAAAGGTATTATAAATAAAAAAGCATAATAGGGGCACTTTAAAATTCACACTCCTGAATTGAATGGTAGCCAGTTCTCACAATCTTTTTACCCGTCCCTGTAGACAACATCTAGATCCTTCCATTAGCAGTGAGAAAATCTGCATTGTTAGATGGCTCTGACCTAGTAATTTGGATTGGATCTCCAATGAATCAAACGTAACTGAGAGTTGTCGTGACATGATGTAGAAACCAAATGCTCAGCAAGGTGCACATATTCTCGGTCACTCTCACTATATCTGTAATGTATTAGCGTGTCCTGAGGATCGACATGCAGCTGTCAGCTTCACCTGCTAGACCGTTAAACACATTTAATCCTTAGTACATGCTGGTACGTCTTTCAATTGTAAGTGCACAGATTTCTGGCAAATATTGCCAGAATACAGTTATCCCAGCAACACAAAGATTAACTGATCTACTTTGTCTAGGATGTTTATATTATCTATACATTCACATTTTGGGGGATTTGACACTTAAAACTTTGCAGACCCTTTACAAACAGCTATATTACACACTGCATGAAAGCTGCATGGGGATTTGTTGATTTGAGGAAAATATATGCAGGAGTTTCAGCATTACACCGAGGTACAGGTGCAATTCCGTTGTCGATGAAAAGATGAACTCATTAAATCATTAATGGGCTTGTAATACAGTAACAGTTTATGCATTCTCATTTTCTACAGACATTTACAGCAGGTCGTAATCCATGATACTTTTTCAAAGGAATTGTGGTTTCTTCTAGTTGTCGACTGATGTGTCGCTAAACTCAGTTTATTTGCTGATATTTGACATTTTTTTAATTATCGACATCTGCCGATGTGTCGGAAGTGGGGCTTTTATTTTGACAGTTGCTGCACCAAGTTTTGGGGGGCTGTTTACACGACACCATTTTCAGCTAAAACATTTTTTGAAAACGGTCTCCGTGTAAACTACAAAAAAGCGAATCTCTGAAAATGATGATATCATGCACATGCATATTACGTGTTCAATCGTGTTTCATCGCAATCTAATGGCTTGGCAGCAGAATACAGTGTTTTTAGTCATTTTCGCGAATGCGTGTGAATGGGGATCGGTTTGACAATGGTGTCATCTGTACGCTGAAAAATTTGAAGGAAAAACTTTTCCGTTTTAAGCGTTATCGTTGTCGTGTAAACGCATCTTTAATTAGTTTCCTTAATTGGTTTGTTAATAGTTCCTTAATAACTGTTCTAAAACATTATTGGGAAAATAGTATTCTGTGTTTACAAAGAGAGTAAACCGTATACGACAAGATATTATAATGTTACTTTTCTATTATTAGTAATAGGATGGCAAACACTAATATTTTCTCATCAACTGTCAAGTCTTTGAATATCTAGTAAACATTTAATTTCACAAACCTTGCAGACTTAATCGAATTCAGCTGTGAGATTTTCTGAAGTGTGTATTTGTAGACTGCATACAAACGTGTGTATTCTGTGCGTGACGGTCAGTCCGTGCGAACTCAGTTCAGCGTCGCTGGAGACGTACAGTCGACTAACGTTGGATATTTCAAACTATGCTGCGCTTTATCCAATTTCACATGACTGTATCCTATATATAATAAGTCATGTGAAAAAGAAAGGACACCCTTTAGAATTTTATGGTTTTACGTATCATAGCAATAAAAATCATCTGGTTGTCAGCAGGTCTTACAATTAACATAAGTAAATTCAACCTCAGATGAACAATGACAACACCACATATTACACCGTGTCATTATTTATTTAGCGAAAATAAAGCCAAAATGGAGAAGCCATGCGTGACAATCTAAGTACACCCTATGATTCAGTTGCTTGTTGAGCCACTTTTAGCAGCAATAAGTTGAAGGAATCGTTTTTTGTATGACAGTTTCAGTCTCTCACATCATCCTGGAGGAATTTTGGCCTGCTCTTCTTTACAACGTTGCTTCAGTTCATTGAGGTTTGTGGGCATCTGTTTATGAGGGTCCCGCCGCAACATTTCAGTCAGGTTGAGTTCTGGACTAATAGACTGGGCTAGTGCAACACCTTGAGTACTATTTCTTCTCACTTTTTCATTTGTAGTTTTATTTCAATGCAAGAAGATGGCTCAGGACAGCGCATATTACTTTCATAACACTTGTATACTTGTTTTTTGACAACTTGTGTATATAATGGATCAGACAAAAAACTTCAAGCGGTTGTCATAATTCTTTTCTCCCTCCAGCCAGGGACATTGGTAAGGGTACAGCGGCCCCATCCTTGATTATATTGCCGTGGTGACAGGCAGTTTTATAGCCCGTCTGATAGATTTAGCCATACTTTTAGGGGTGTGTTTAGACTACACAGCCTCCCATGTCATTCAAATAGCCATCAAAGTGTCTCAGAAACACCCATTGTGGCCGATTCTGACCACGCTTCGATATGAAAATAACTTATTTTGCCAGACTGCTGTTGTTCTCTCTGAATTATGTGATGGCGGGGGAGGGATTTTAGCTCTAGAGTTCACAA
The DNA here is from genome assembly GCF_963993115.1 of Abramis brama. Taxonomy (NCBI): domain Eukaryota; kingdom Metazoa; phylum Chordata; class Actinopteri; order Cypriniformes; family Leuciscidae; genus Abramis; species Abramis brama. The sequence continues at coordinate 22,038,738 of NC_139981.1, forward strand.
GCAACAACTTTGATTTCTGCTTCTGTACAAAAACATGGATGTGTGCCTAGATTGTTAGATCTGGTTTACATCTCAAGATGAAAGCAGATTGCTTACTTTTTGAGGCCCTTCTCTTTTGGTTGTTTATCCTAGGTGTTATGTGTTATGTTTTATGGCTAAATTTTGTTATTTCGGTGAGAAATAAATATACCTACCCATACACAAAAGAAATTTATTTGAAATATATTTTCAGAATATATTTTGGAATATATGCAAATATTTGAAATTGGCCCAATATATATTTCAGAATATATTTCAATGTATTTGGAATATATGCCACGTATATTTTTGACACTTTTGGGGACCCATACAGAAAAAAATACATTGAAATATATTCTGAAATATAACAAAAATATATGATGTTAAGTGTGAAATATATTTATTGGGCCAATTTCAAATATTTGCATATATTCCAAAATATATTCTGAAAATATATTTCAAATATATTTCTTATGCGTATGGGTATTCAAGGTCATTTGACTAACACATTTTGATTTTGAATAGAAATTTATTTAATGGCAATCAATCATCAATTAAAACCATTTTGGTACATCTCACTGTTTTTTTTTTCAGCATCATGAACTAGGAGGGCTATGAAAATGTAACATTTGAATTTAAAATTCTAAAAATGCATCTCAAGACCCCTGCATTCTGTTCCATTTTGCTTTGTTTTTGAGCACAAGAATCCTATACATCCTATATGATGGAGAACAAAGTCAGTGTTCAGCGAGTGAAAATATATCAATGCTAAACTTATACTTAGCCTCTAACAAACACACACTAGCAAGTCAAATCTAAGAATTTATTTGCCGATGACTTATGATAGACATTATTTAGTCGTCCAGAGTGAAGATTTAGTCACATATGCAAGTGATTTACTCTCATTGTAGAGGGTTGTTAAGGCAAATGTAGAACACTTAACTTCACATACTAGACATTGAAAATAGACATGTATCATCTCTTCATAGTTCACAGCTGTGAAATGATCATTTTGTGCCAGTGTTTTACACGGTTTGTTGAGAAATCTGGGCAGAGGCGGTGATTGGAGAGTTGCAATTGTTTAAGAATGTGAGTGTGCAATATCAGATATGAGACACAAAGAATACTTTGACATTTCCTTGGGAAAATCCTTACGACAGTAATGAATGGCCATTTCATAAACATGATTGGCAGATGGATTGCAGATAGCATCGTCCAAGACCTTTGAGCTAAAAAGGCGTGCTTGAATGGATATGCGAGAACAGATAACTCTCTAGGGTGAACAAAGCTACTGTCAACTGCTGTTTAAAAATCTGCTTCCTTTTCTTAATATAATGGAGGCTTTTTCCAAACTTCCCTAATTAAATATGATTGCCCTTGATGTTGAAAAGTCAGAACTTTCCAGTTTCCACGCTTTCCTTTGCTATGAACTCCTTACGAATCACACATTAATTGAGCAATAGCCTTGTTTAGCCCAGAACGCTAGATCATGTGTGGACTGATTTTGTTTTTATATTCCGCATTTAGATATTTGTTAATCCTTCCTGGTGTCAAAAAGTACATAAGCAAAGAAGGTGCAAACAGACTGAGCATGCATGCACATGCACAATACTCTAATTTACGTACGTATTGCGTACGTATGTGAAACGTAATGAACATTATGGTTTCGATTCTTTCAACTACTTGCCAAATGGCAGGGTTCAAAAATGAGGCTAGACCTATTGTTATTTTTTAGTAATGTATGTGCGTTTTTATGCCTTGAACTAAAACTAAAAGAAGTTTTTTATCTTAAATTTTTTATATTTAGAGGTTCTAGAGGTTTTTGTCCAAATTGCAAGAATGAATGGGTAACACTTTACTTTAAGCCTTATATTAGGAATACCTTTAGAATGCTTTGTACATAAAGGGTTTCGGTAAAAGTGTTACCGAATTATTTGTGTTTGTCATCAATTGGAATGGGTTGAAAATTAAAAATCAGTGAGTAATATTTTGTTATGAAAACCATAATTTCCCAGCAAAAGTTGTGTTTGTGAATTTATTTGCCTATAATCAAACAACTGTATTCTTTTTAGCTGAAAATATTGTCGAGGAAGAAAAAAAACCGTTTTCAAAATTATAAAAATACATAATATGTACAAATTTGAACTTGAGAAATTGAGAACCATATACTATACGCAATAACTCTTTACGCACATTCCTAAGCCGTCAGTTAGATTTGACCAATTCAATCCAATAACTCACTTGTTGGGATTTGTGAGTTTGACTAAAAGAACCAGCTCATAAGAATCATGCGTTTGTGAATCAAACTATTATTTGTGCTGCATGTTTTTTGTTGTGTTCAACCTGCGAGGACACCTCAAATGAAATATTGATGTATTATTACTCTGATTGTAAGGGTGAGAAGGGAGAAGCCGGAGAGCCCGACCTTGTGTGATCACCTTGGAAAGATGTAAGAAACCTGATCAATCTACTATATCTAAAGACACATGGCATTATTCACAGAGTCAACACCCTGAGTCAAAATGTTCTAATGGCTGGCTAATTTAAGTCTTTTAAAGTCAATACTTGATATCTGAGGCCCACAGGGGTTATGTGAGAACGTTCAGAATGGAATGTGCATGACGGCGTGTATCACTTGTCCGTTGAGAAACTCGGTGCATAACATGGCGTGTTAGTTACACTATCCTTCAGAATATTACGGGTTACGTGAAGCGTTAATATAGATGTCCTATGCTATGAAAGGATGCATATTTGTTTTCAATACTTGATTAGCAGAAGAAAGCATTTTTCATGTGACATACCTAAAAATGTTTATTTAAAATGTGGAGTTTAGTGTTATATATGATAAACAGGTATCACTGGCAATGGTGAAGCAGCTCAGCATGTTTTTCTAAGTGAAAGTTTGATTCAGATGGTATCGTCCTGAGCTCTACTACTTCAAACGTTTGTAGCAATGAATCGCTGAGCAAATGGAAACTCGCAAAAAGCATTTCCTGGCGTAACCCTCTTGGCATTTGTGGCCAGCGCTTGAGATATCTCTGTTACTCCACTGGATCTTGTTCCAAAGTTCTTTGAAGGCCTGCCATTCAACATATCAACAGTTCTCTCTGCTTAAAACATGCACGCCTCTGAGATGGACCTTGCTTTATTTTCCTGATATGAATTTAAATTTGATCTCAACCAAGAGTTGGAAAAGCACTGTAGAAACCGGTCGCTGCATGTTATATGTGTATTTGAGAGGTGTTAATGGATGTTTATTATGTCTGTGAGTCTGTAAACATGTCTGCAAGTACCTGTGTGTAGACATTGCTGGGTAGTAACAGAATACATGCAATCTGGATTACGTAATCAGATTACAAAAATTACGTACTTAGATTATATTACATTTTAAAATACTCATAATCAGACTGCTGTTACTTTTCTATTGATTACATGATTACATGTTATTCTCACAATGGCAGTGAATTATTCAGAATTCATTGATCCAACTTGCTTTTTATCTTGTAAATGTTCCTTTCTAAAAAAAAAAAATACGTTCTTAAATACGTGCTTATACGTTCATAAGGTCTTCCATGTTTGTGAAATCGAAACACACATACCAGTCACTTGTCGTGTGACTATCACTGAAACTGAGATCCACACAGCATTTGATTTACAAAAATCATTTCACTTTTAGGATTACCGCAATAGCAACAGCAGTAGACTGTATTTTACAGAAGTCAATGATCTAGTTGTTTTGGACGTTAACTTTGGGCTTTTATGGAGGAACGAATGAATGCTTTGTGAATGAATGTGTTTCATTCAACGCTTTGAATGAAAGAAATGCACTAAAATCACACGGCCCTCATTTCTTGCTGTCATTGCTGTAGGGTTGCTGTCGTTGCAATGTCTCCGCAAAGACATTGCAAATTTATTGTCCTTTTTCCGACATCTGGTAGAACTGATGAATATGTACTGAAGCAATTTTAGTTTTCATGAAAAAAAGTCTCACAAGGCGAGACCAGCGATCAAACTATATTCACATTCTCAGCAGTCAATTCACATTTATTTGTATAGAGCTTTTCACAATACCTATCTTATTGTTTCAGAGCAGCTTTACAGAATATGCATGTGTCTACATTACAATTTAGAGAGATCTGTTATCAGAGGTGATAGTGTCCAAGTACAAATCTCACAGTTAGCTAACAATGCATTCAATTAAGGCAGGAACAATGAGCTAATTGAAGTAATTATTAGAAGTTGTTAACACAATGATTACAATGTTTAGAAAATGTAGCATTGGTGCATGTTGTTTCAGAGTTTGCTTCATCTAAAGTCCTCGCAGGAGTTGGACACGTCAGGATGGGCATCCCGAGATAAAACCAAAAAACAAATAGAAAGTAATTAGCATAGCTGCGGTTCATAACATGCATTTGAGCTGATATAACTGGAGTGCAAGGTTATGAGATGTATTATGTGAATGCTTGATTAAAGAGATGTGTCTTTAATCTAGATTTAAACTGGGAGAGTGTGTCTGAGCCCCAAACATCATCAGGAGCCAAATGCGAAAATGCTCTCCCTCCTTTAGTGGACTTAGATATCCTAGGTACTTACAGACCCCCAAGTTTTGTGACCTTAAAGATCGTTAGAAGATCAATAGAAGATCGGTTAAATACACAGGAGCTAAAGAATTTGGGACCTTATAGATCAGTTGCAATACTTTGTTATTGATATGGAACTTAACAGGTAACCAGTGTAGAGATGATAAAATTGGCGTTATATGATCATATTTTCTTGACGTAGTAAGAACTCTAGCAGCTGCATTTTGGACTAACTCTTGGACTAACTAACTACAGTAATCTAGTCTCGAGGTCATGAATACATGAATGAACTTTTCTGCATCAGAAACAGATAGCATGTTCCAGAGCTTAGCGATGTTTCTGAGGTGGAAGAAGGCTGTTTTTGTAACATGAAATATGAGTTTTGAAAGACAAGTTGCTGTCTAATATAACACCCAGGTCTTTTACTGCGGAGGATGAAGTAACAGTACTTCCTTCTAAATGCAAATTCTTAATAAATGTATTCTTAATGTATCCTTAAGAAATGTATTCTTAAGGCCCGTTCACACCAAGGACGATAACGATGAAATTCTAATTTAAGCATTTAAAATGGCAGACGACATTGCGGAGAAGTTAATCGCCGAGGTCCAGAATAATCCACCACTGTTTGACAAGTCAAGCCCCGTTTCAAGAAAATGGATATGGAAAACAATCGTTCAGTCGATCAGAATAAATGGTGAGAAGTATTACCTCAGGTATCCAGCGCTCGTTTCGACAGTATTGTCTTGCTTCCATTGAAGTTGCGATGACTAGGTGTTGTTATCGTTCGTTGGTGTGGACGCAAATATAGTTATAGTTATCTTTATAGTTATCGTTCTTGGTGTGAACGACCCTTAACAGATTCTGTGTGTAGGTTTTTGGTCCAATAAGTAATACCTCAGTCTTATCTGATTTTGAATAAAGCTATTATTGGCTGATAACGATTGGCGCCTGATCAAACGGAGCACCCTTATAAATAATAATAATAAAGTGAAGTTCGCAGTTCTCTTATGTCGGTTAATGGTCACATAACATGCAGATAAACAATTTTTTTCTGTTTTATTTTGATTGTGTTTATTAAAAAAATTATCTATTTTTATTTTATTTTACGTTTTTATCATTTAATTACATACCTTTTCATTAAACTCACAATGGGATCTCATTCTGATGTAATGTAATATGTAATGCACTTGATGCTGTTGAAAACAAAGAATGGAATATATTTTCTTTCTCCGTCTTTTTATATCAATATGGTACAGGATTATCTATTCAGTTCAATGTGATAAATTACATTTCTTTAAAACAAAATGAAAGCCATTTGATTAAACATATAATCTGATGTGATTATATTCATACATTAAGCTTGGCTTCAGTGTCCAAAACCTTTTTGGGAATGCTGAGTGCGTGTGTGTGCCTCTGTATTGGGAAGATGCCAGATTGCTTTGTGACCTGGCCTGTTCTGCAGCCAGGACGCGCTGTGCTGTACATAATTATCAGGCAAGTGAGCAGAATACCCCGGGGCATTTTGACCTCACGCTGGTGTGACGAGACTGGGAGAGGGACACAGCCCTGATTTTAACCCATCCTTCACCTGCCCGCTTGTGCTGAAGTGCCCAGGGCAAGCAGAGGCTAACTATGCAGTCAGTCTCTCCATCGGAACAGCCTGTAAGGCCTGGAGCTCATGCCCCTCTGAAAAGGGCCAATGCAGCTGTTCTTAACTGGGGCTGCTCTCGGGGAGGTGGAACAACAAAGGAAAGGTGCACTGGTTCCCTCAAGGAGTCATTAGATTCTGCCAAAAGCAGGACGGGAGTGCACTCTCCAAAGACCCCTCTGAACATACATCATTTAAGAGCAGCCTCGGTCTAACCTCCATCCCAGTCCCGATGCGAGCTTCCCCCTCCACCCGTGTTTTCACAGTACTGCAATCCTGATCAGGTTCAAGTGCTGATTCTTACATCCTTCTATCTTTTATAGCCTCAGTCAAAGTTTGGTTAAGAAACGATAGGTGTAGAAATGTAATCGCTTGCTGGATTGAGGATATATTTGAAATGTTGTGCTCGTTTACTAAACGCTGCACGGAATACACTGAATAGTGCCTATTTTAATATAGTTAATAGGGTTACACTTTATTTTACGGTGTCATTGTTACAGTGTAATTATATATTTAAGTACTGAGTAATATTAATTAATTGCATGTACTTACTATAGAGTTAGGGTAGGATTAGGGTTTGGTTGAGGGTTAGTTGCATGTAATTATGCATAATTAACTGTAAATACTATTGTAAGTACATGTAACGTAATAAGGACACTGTAAAATAAAGTGTTACCGTTAATAGTTAAATAACTAATGTTAACAAATGGAACTTTATTGTATTGTAAACTTTATTTGTACTTTTGTATTAAAGCAACATATTCTTTTGTACCTTAAAATAATGTTTCCAAAATCGTTGCAGTGGTTCATCAACTCGTAACAGTGTGAACTTTTGCATTCGCTTTGCGACCCTCTATCGGCTATAACCGCACAATGCAAGTTTGCCAGATCGGGTAGCGGATCTGTAGTTCGAACACTTTACGGCAAGTGTTGCAATAGCAAAAAAATAGCAAGCAATGTCATTATTTAGTTTTTCTTCGTTTCTGATGTCGCAATACATCATACTTTCATAAAATTATGCAACATACTCTACCTTGTCTGTGGACATCGTTATTTGCAAAGCCGGTGCTGGATAAACAAATAGCGAGCGTGCGACGGTAGGCTGCGGTAGGCTAAATTATTTACGACAATTCCGCTTCCAACCTGTAGGGGGACCGAAGAAGAACAGTTTTTTGGTGTTGCTTTAAATGTAATTTTCTCTTTCTTTCTTTCTTTCTTTCTTTCTTTCTTTCTTTCTTTCTTTCTTTCTTTCTTTCTTTCTTTCTTTCTTTCTTTCTTTCTTTCTTTCTTTCTTTCTTTCTTTCTTTCTTTCTTTCTTTCGACCCACCCATGCATTTGATAGTGGGTTTTTTTTTGGTGTGTGTTTTGTGTTTTACGTCAGCCCTACCACTTGGCAGGTGTGTGCCTGACCCCAATTAGCAAGCAAGTGTTCTCTTGCAATTTCATTGGCTGTTGTTCTAAATAGTGAAAGAGAATGGGAAGTGCTAAGATTACATATCTAAAATAAATATTCTATTTTGAATAACTTTTTTTTTTTTTTTGTAAAGCCTCACTATCATCATTCTCACAAACAGAGTCTCATAGTAAGACAGCTGATGCAAAAGAAGGTTTGCCAGATTTACGCATTTTATTTGTATTGGTCTAGTTTTATGGAGACGGGCTCCAGATTAGTGTTCTCGAGGCCGAGCTTTCCCTCAACTGTCTTGACAAGCTTCGCCATCATAAGAGTAAATTAGTCGCATCTCTATCGGCGTACTCAGAGACATGATTAAAAAAAGGGCAAGGTGCTCATCTGAGCCTGATATAATTCAGTATTAATAGTCTCACTCGAAAGCCTAACTAAGACAAATTGCTGTGTTTTGAGGGCCAGTGATCCCTTCTCTCTAAGTACCCTCTGACTTATTTCAGAAATCTCCCTCTGTGTGGCTGCCGGTCTTGATGTGTCACACCTAGCAGGAGTCGCTGTAAATTTAACCTGTCAATACGTGTCAGGCCTCGTTTATCAGCCACCTCTTCTCGGACGGTTTCCCCTCCCTCACCTTCTTGTACTCTCTTTATTTTTTTCATCACCTGTTCTCTCTCTGCTGCTTTTAAGCACTTTGCGTTTTGACTTTGCCTGTGGTTTTGCCTTATCTCCAATCAGATTTCCCCTCACAAAGCTCTAGCAGGCAGGCGATGGGAATTCTAATCCCGACTCCAGACGGAGGGCTTGTGAAAGCGAGCGTGGTTTTTGTGTCTATATGCAGTTTGTGCAAATCATTCACTAAAAAGTGCAGAAGTGAGCAGATTTGTCATGTAAATGAGGCCACATTAACACCTAGAGACACTCATTCTCGCCGCTTCACCGACACATACTGCATGATTTTTACTAAAAGATGGCTGGAGCGGCTCCCTGTTGAGTTCTTTAACTTGAGGGAAGTCAAACTGATACATTGTTTGCTTACTGGAAAGATTTCCCTTAAGTTGTCCTGTCAGGATGCTGTGAGGTAGCGGACTCTGTGATTAAACTGGTTTCTGTTCGTTGTGTCTCCTCAGGGTTTGAAAGGGGATCCTGGACCTCAAGGTCTACCTGGTCTCAAAGGTGATAAAGTAAGTCGCCCTGCCAGTTTGATTTCTTGTAACAACCTTTACAAACTGTAGCATAGAGAGAGATAGAGGCAGAGTATCTATGATCTTAAGGATGTTTTTTTAGTCAGTGAGCTTTCCAGAGTTTCTATATAGATGGAAAGTCACAGTCTGTGTGTGAGTCAATCTTAGAAAACTGTGCCATTTGTGCCTGACAATTTTCAATAGACTTTTTTTTATTATCATTTTATCATTTTAAAGTTTGAAAATGTCACTGCTAAACTTTAGAAAACTTATTTTTCCCACTTTTAGACCCAATGTACCAGGGACCATATCTGCCAAATATGCCTCCAGCACCAATATTCAGATTAGCAGTCAGATATTGGAAATTGGTTTCCCCTTACATATGTGGTGACTGACAGCCTTGCAAAATATCAATAGTTATTTGTTGGAACTCAGATATGACGTCAGAAAGGTCAAAGTATTAGAAATGTGTGCATAATAGGTTTGAACAGAAAATGAGGGACAAATATGAATTCTGCATTTTATTAGAAACTTTTATTACTATTTATTTTATATAACCACAATTTATATTATTTATGTAAATTCTTTATTTTCTTCTTCTGGATATCCCATTACAAATGTAATGAAGATGAATGGGACATACATTCGCTGATATTCTGATCATTTTTTTTGTTACGCTACCGTTCAAAAGTTTGGATATCTGTGAAATTTGTTGCATTAAATTGGTTTGCATTATAAAGGATGCATTAAATTTGATCAAAAGTGACAGTAAAGACTATTCCATAAAAAATAATGTTTTTTTTAAATAAATGTTTTCTTTGAACTTTGTTCATCAAAGAATCTTGATTTATTTATTTTTTTAATCAAGGTTTCCCCAAAAATATTAAGCATCGCAACTGTTTTTAACATTGAAAATATTAAGATGAATTAATATCAGCATATTAGAATGAATTCTGAAGGATCATGTGACACTAAAGACCGGAGTAATGATGCTGAAATTTCAGCTTTGATCACAGGAATAAAAAAATGTTTAAATATATTTTAATTGTTCATTATTACTGTTTTCACTGTATTTTTTATATAAAAGCAGCTTTGCGATCATAAGAATCGGCTTTCAAAAACATAAAAAAAAATGTCATGGAGTTTAAAATATCAAATATGTCTCTAATAATAATGTGAAGTTTAATTTGACAGTTTTATGAAAATAACAGTGTTTATTGACACTGATTTAACATGCTATGTGGACAAGACTTAATCCAGAGAGAAATGAGCATCAAATCGGATCTAATCGGAGTCAATTATTCTGCTTATACTACGGTAACCACACATCAAGACATTGTTAAGATGATGTATTTCAAGACATTTGTCAGGTTTTTGCCCTTAAAACGCTCTTGTGTGTAGGACTAATTTATATGCATCTCATCCCAAGCCTCCGTTGCTAATTCCAAAACGTCATTTTAGAGCTAGTAAAGGAGGCTTGAGCCACTGATAGCAGATTAATGCAGTTATTAAAGAGAGAGAGAGAGAGAGAGAAACAGAAACAGAAAGAGAGAGAGAGAGAGATTAAGCGTGTGTGAATTACCTTAATTTTGTGGCAAAAAACCGTTTTAAAGCCGTTTTTATCCTGTTGTATACTATATATATTTGCACGGTCGGTGTCATTGTGTCAGATGTAAGGACCTTTGAAATAACTTAAATCATTTGGCGGAGTGATATGGAACTGTAATTTGGTCAAGACCTGCCTGGAACTACTTTAGCCGTGCATTTCCCTGGAAATACTTGCACACCTTAGAACGTTCGTCAACCAATCAGATTCAAGCATTCAATTATTTATTTATTTATATACATTATATATGTATATGTGTATATATGTCAATATATTTATACTATGTATGCATGTATGTACTGTATGCATGTATATGTGCATGTATGTAGATCAATATTTCATCCAAGACAACACAGACCTTGTCACTACAGTAGCTGTTTGAATCAGTTATTGGTTGCAGAATGTAAAGACGTCCTTTTTATCCAATGATCTTAATTTACAAAAATCCTTTTAAGAACCATAACCACTGATTGTACAAGGAAACTGCTAATGTAGCTTATATTGCTTGTGCTGAGTGCAGCATGTAGTAAACGCCTCAGTAAACCAGGCACACGGAATGCTGCGGAATTTTGTGGGATGGAATCAATTTTATTCCTGGAAGTCACATATATGGTGACACATATGGTGACGGAAAACTATAATGTATGATAAACAAACAAGAATATGTTGTTGTGACACAGATTCTATATAAATATTAAAGCAATGTTTCAGATTACAAATAGGTTAAGTGACATGCTTTTTGATTCATAATTTCAATTTATTTGTAAAAACAGTGAAAAATAGTAATGTGAAGTTCATATTTTTACATTTAATGTTAATATTCAGAGAATACTGTATGTCGTCCTAAATAGTTTTTTCTCACCCCAATAGCATTTTTGTTTGTTAGTTTTAAGCTTAAATATTCCTAGATTTTGTTATTGCAATTTTATTGTTGCAGCATATTGTGGAGTTTTAGTAAAAAAGAAACAAACAAACTGTAAAATTTGGAATTTGAATTTTTTTTTTTTTTGCTGTTCGCTTCAAGTTCCATAGACTGTCATTTTAAGTGCTTCACTGTACTGTAAATACAATTAATGTTTGTTTTCACAAATGTATTATTTTCTGAGGTAATGGCCCATGTGTCACAGATGCTGTTGATAAAACAGACAGACCTTCACAGCAGGGAAGATGTGACTCCAGTGAAACAGAATGTAGAATAGAGCTTCCTGCTCTGATATCTTATTCCCCAAACCCGGTGCACGAAGGCCCACAGCGGGACTTCTTTCCAAACAATAGATCAAATGTTATTCTCTAATTAGCTACCATATTACCCATTGTCTTTTACAGTATTGGGTTTCTTGGTTTGCCTGCTTGCGCACGTAATTGTCAGTGCAGTGTTTTCAAGCCTTGAAGTTCTAATGAGCTCCTCTGCGTTCGAGCAGAGAATAACTAGCTTCTTTTTCATCTCATCTCCCAGTCAGACAGAGGGAGGGAGGAAAACCGTTAGTTTGGATTGAAACTGACAGTCGGAAAGACACGTCACGCTCTTCAAACGTAGAATGACTCGGAATATCTTCAAACGGGCCGGCTTTAGGTGTTCGCAACTTTATATTTCAGCAAACTTTGATGTGGAGTTTCTGTGGATTTAAATTGAATTTGTGGAAAGCTCTGCCTGTTTTTGTCAAGGGGTTTTTAACTTAAACTGATGTCTCCGCTTGTGTTCCATAACCTTGAAAATATGAAAGTCCTTTATTTAAGAGCAGATAAGCACAGATATAAGAACAGCAGGTCGTTTTATTTTTACAAATATTTTTCAGATATGCCGAACCGAGTTATTCCTAAAGGAATAGGTTTCCTAAAAATGAACATTTTGTCATCCTCTACTCACCCTCATGTCTTTCCAAACCCGCATGAATGACTTTCTTCTAAGGTATACGAAGAACATGTTTCTTTAAAAAATGCCATAATACAGATCATTTTAAAATAATTATTTAGCGCAGCAAACTTTAGCGGAACTAACTTCTGCATTCTGGAAAACAGGTTGCATTACTTCCGGTCCAGGTCTTTTGTATGCGCTTCATTAAATATTGAGCTGTTTTACTCAAGATGCCTTCAAAAGGACCAATTTAAAGGGATAGTTCCCCCCAAAATGAAAATTCTGTCATCATTTACTCACCCTCGTGCTATTCCAAACCTGTATGAAATTTGAAAAACCTGGGATTTAGATATTTTGAAGAATATGGGTAACCAAACAATGGGGGAAAAAATACTATGGAAGTCAATGGGGTCCATCAACATTTTTCGAAATATCTTTTTTTTTTGTCTTCAGAAGAAAAAAATCATACAGACTTGAGGGTGAGTAAATGATTGACAGAAATTTAGTTTTTGGGTGAACTTTCCCTTTAAGATGAGCATAACCGATATCTGCTGCATATGCAGAATATCTCAAATTTAATATAAATTTTTTTTCTTTAATTTTACCATGAAAGTCCATTGATATCTGAGTCAGTTCATACAGCTGTTAACACTTTATTTCGAAAAGCGGATGCGATAAGACCCGTTTTCCTCTTTGTTCAGTTGACTTTTGGCATAAAGCCTATTGCACAATGCTCTGAAATATTTGATTGGTCAATTCTGATACGGCAATCTGCAGTCAGAGATTTTTGCATAATCTCCACTAAACTGTGTAATAAGTGGCTTAATGTACAGATAACTCGATTGTTAAAGCTCTATAAACCCCTGTCCTGATTCAGTTTGTGATAATGATCTGTTAACTGTACGTTATCATTTGCACTTCTGTATATTTTAGGAACAAAATTAAGCTGTTTGGATGATCTGCTTATATTTGAACAATACTCACTCTCGTGAATTTGATTGTGTCTCTGTTACAGGGGGATCCAGGCACACCGGTTTCAGAAACATTGTCGGTACGCATCTCAGTTCACCCTACAACAACGCTGGATGTCATTTCAGAGCTCAACATACTGACACTGACTCTTTTTGAATGACATCCATATAAAACATGATATGCATAAGCTGCATTAAGCACTGAAATGAGATTTATGTAGTCTTAGCTAAGGTTTTAGGGAATGGTTGACTTCTTATCGCCGACACAGTACAGGGTGTTATATTAAAGGGGTGGTTGATTATGATTTCACTTTTCTAACTTTAGTTAGTGTGTAATGCTGCTGTTTGAGCATAAACAACATCTGCAAAGTTACAATGCTCAAAGTTCAAAGCAATGGGAGATATTTTCTTTTAAAGAAATTGCTTTTTAAAGACTACAACAAATGGCTGGTAGGGACTACACGACATTCCTCCCGGGTTAGTGACATCACTAACCCTAAAATTTACATAAACCCGCCCCTGGGAATGCTATTTATAGATTATCAAGACAGAATATGCTAATCAATGACTAGAAGATAACTACATATAAGCTGCATAAATTCATCAACTAACCATTCAGAAATGTTGTCTAAATGTTGTCACTTCTTCTCGAGTCTCTCCATCTTTCTGACTCTGGTTTGAACATTAAGGCTAAAAGTTTTTGAATTTTCAGTGCATGTCTGTGTGAGATATAAGGACACAAGCTCTTGAAGCTCCGCCCCCTGTGCAGGAAGCTCCGCCCCCTGCGCAGCAGCTCATTTGCATTTAAACGGACAGACACAAAAACGGTGCTTTTTTGCTCACCCTCAAAAAGTGACAACTTTTAAACATGCTATATAAAAATATCTGTGGGGTATTTTGAGCTAAAACTTCACATACACACTCTGGGGACATCAAAGACTTATTTTACATCTTGTGAAAAGGGGTTTATACCACCCCTTTAAAATGTGTTATTAACTCGTTGCTTACTCGTTGTGTTATTAAGAGGCAAAGGAGAGCCAGCACATGCTCACTCAGGGGCGACCAGAACAACCAGACTGTGGAGGTTAGACGTGTCCTGCAACTAGGGAGCTAATAATTCTCGTCTGCTACATCTCATAAAACAGCAGCGGTATATACAGTATGTTCTTTGTGTGTTAGGATACAGTACAACAGCTCTGCCCCTTTATGTAACCTAAACAGCAAACTAACCCCAACGGATCAGGGCATAACAGTTATTTACTCGTGCTAATTTTACATTTTATGAGGACAAGCAGGAATACCAGGGATGCAAACGTGAAAGCCGACAACACAGTCAAGTTGTAAATCGTCAAGTTGTAGTCAAGTTGTAAATCGTGTAGTACATTTTAACAAGCGGCTTGAATTATTTAGGTTTAAACAGTAAATAAATAAATAGCTTATAGCTGACATTTCTGATTTTATCAATGTTTCAGGTTATTTTATATTCTATGATGGATCTTGCCAGCGTAGACATCTGTCGCTACGGACACTAACGTCACTCTCCCTCCCCTGTTGCATTTTGACAGTTTTAGGAGCTTTTAAAGCTCTTGTTCTTTGACTTTCACCAGACACTAGGAGTGAATGGCTATTTTTGCAGCTGTTTCTAAGATGTGTCAGTATTTTCGAGGATGCCAGCTGTAAGAGAACACCACATTGTTTTACTCTGCGTCTGAAAGGCCATCGGTATGTGTCTGTATGTGATGGTCATGTGGTTTGTCCTTTTACTGGGTCATGTACTGTAAAGATATCTTGGTTCCTGACCTTTGTTTTAACAATATTAACAGCTGAAGTTAATTGCAGTCTCTGTTTCATGAAATGTATTATTATAATTTCCCTTCTGCTTTCTCTTAGATTGAAAAGCAAGCTCAAAAAGGAGACCAGGTAAAAACACATTTCATTTCTTTGTTCTGAAACTGAATGCCAGCACGTAGCAGTGCAGATTTTAGTTTGTTTTCTTTCATGAGCATTTTATAATAGTGCTTGAAAGGCAGCCTTCACTACTGATATCCTCCTTTTTCTGCATTTTCCTGGAATTTTTGATGATTCATAGTGAAACACTTGGTCTGCTTCTGCTTTAGATATTCCTGTATCTAATTCAACTCAATTTGCTTAATGTATTGACTCAATAAAAAAGTATATATATATATATATATATATATATACTAAGGATATTAATGCTAGGAATGTGGTTATTTATTTTCAACAGTTGAACATTATTTGTTTGTCCTGTACTTTTCAAATTCGGTACATGCTTTGCAAACAGACTTTTATGATATGGACTTGACAGTAATGCGACACCATGAAAAGTAACTTTGTTAATTCTAATGTCTGATCTGTGATCAGTGATTTCTGATATGTAATGATTCATTAAGATACAGTCAGATGTTTTTTGTCTATGTGTCAGTAAATCAAACCAGTGACTAAACGGTCAACTTCACATTGTTTCTCGTAGTAGAATTAAAATAATCTGTTATTTAAACTGTCATTAAATTATATATAGAAAGCCATCAAAGAACGCTCCCTTTACAGTCGCTGGAGCTGTCAATCAAACATCTCGAGTTTATCAGTGACTGAGTTCTCTCCAAAACTCCCGTTATAATCAACGAATATCTTACCTACATTGTGTTTGCACCATGGTTTGCACTGTTAATATCATGAAAGCATTCGTTAGCGTGCTGAAATCGAGTTGTAATGATGAGATCACTACATTCATGCGCTCAACATGTCTGTGATCGGCTACAATGTTTATCACTGCAACCTTTCATGCCACAATCTAAATATAATTCTATAATCAACACTTTTCACAATTAGTTAACCTTGAGAGCTGTATTAGTAAAAACGTAGTAAAAGTTTTCGAGAGAGTTCCACATGTAATACTTATTTCATATGCAAAGATGTCAGCCAATCACAGCAGTGGGCGTTTACACTGAAGTCTCACAGTAGACACGGCTTTTCAAACAGATAGTTCAAATCAGAGGGCGTTGCAAGCACTGGCATTTCCAAACACAATTACACCAAATACACTTAAGGCCCGTTCACACCAAGGACGATAACTATAAAGATAACGATAAAGATATAATTCTAAAAATCGTTCTCCATATTAAAGAATAACAGAGTTCACACCACAACTATAACGATAAAGATATGAGGAACGATATCGTTGGGATCACTTTCAGAACGATTTTTTTTCAGCTGTCAAACGATAAAACACTGACAGTCAATCAGAATCCATTCTAATTTAAAGGTCTCGCGCATTTAAAATGGGGCGTGCACGCACGTGCTTAGAAATAAAAAGACCTTTATCGTTCGTTGGTGTGGACGCATATATAGTTATCTTTGTCGTTATCTTTATAGTTATCGTGCTTGGTGTGAACGGGCCTTTACAAGTTACTTTTTTTCTTTTTTTTAAATAGTACTTGTATTCAGCAAGGGTGCATTAAATTGGTCACAAATATTTTACAACATTATAAATGTCTTTAAGGTTTCATTATAAATGGTGTTTTTGAACTCCCTAATCTTTAAAGACATGAACAAAAAAAATGTATCACAATATCCCTAATATATTATCAGCAGAATTGTTTATAAAATTTAATTGTTTAACTATTGATAATAAGAAGAAATGTTTCTTGAGCAGCAAATCAGCATATTAAAATGATTTCTGAAGATCATGACACCAATGCAGACAATTCAACTTTTTCACAGTAAAAAAATACATTTTAAAATAACATTAAAATAGAAATGTTTTTTTTAATTGTAATAATATTTCACAATATTACTGCGTTAACTGTATTTATATCAAGTAAATGCAGTTTTGGTGCGGATAAGAGATAGCCTAATAAATAAATAAATAAAAATCTTAATGATACCAATTGTTTTGTTTGAATATTAAAAATCACTCAAATTTGTCTTCTTTTTTTTTTTGCAGGGTCCCCCAGGAGTTCCTGGAGAAAAGGTAAGCGCTTCAACAGCATTTTTTATAAACTGAATATTTATTTTTTTGCCTTCCATAACGAAGTTCACCCATGAGTTGTGAACATGCCGTTTGAACATCTGTCTCTCAGCACTTTAATAAGCACCGACATGTAAACCCGTCCAGGCAGAGCCAGCTGCTATGTGCTCATATTCACATCAATGTTGCTTCTGGATCTTATCATGTTTTTTGAGGGCAATTATGACCACAGACAGCTAAATCCAGACTAGCCTGCAATGTTTTCTGAGAGCTAGATTCCTGATCCATTACCCATCTTCCCCAGGGAGATCCTGGCCTGCCCGGTCAACCAGGAGCACCAGGGAAAGAGGGCAAAAGGGTGAGTAAACCAAAGCAGGTCGCTGCCTGTGTGGGCTGGATCCACTTTGCATATGTGTTTATGTGACCGACCCGTCAGTGAGTCACCCGGCAGCAGCTGGAACGAGAAAAAGATCGGAGACCTCTGTGTGGGCCTGGTCTCATGGGAATGACTCTGAATATTCAACCGTAGACTGACAGCACGTACGGCCAACCCCGGCAATCTCAAGTGTGATTTACGGTTCAAGCGCGACATGCTCGAACGTATTGAGAAAACGATACTGTTTCATTATTGATTTTATCTTTTGTTTCTCAATGCCACTGGCCAAGGGTTAAATTGTTGCTCTGCTTACGGCCTGAAAAAAGCTTTATGTGAGGTTTGACTGCCTGCAACAAATTGCAGTTGCGTGTTCCGCTTATTTGAATTACCTAAGCCATTGAGCCATTTCACTAGAGGCACGCTAACACCTGTTAACGCAAATGTTATCTCGGCTCCTCGAGTGGTTAATGGTCCTGAATGCCATACAGTTGTTTCTCGACTCCCTTGAATGTGATAAAAAGTATTAAAAATGCATGCCACTTAGATGGAGGAGAATACTTGGGTCCGCCGCAGGGACTGTAAGAGCAGCATTAAACCCATTCAACAGAATGAATGAATATTTATTATCCTCTGCAGTGGTGTTCACTGGAGTGTTATCATGACACTGTTGGGTATTTTTCAGTTCAGTGATGGATTGAGTGATGCACCGTGCCATAGACATCTGGATTTTGTCCACACTGGTTGGGAGCGTTTCCACTCGGAATGGCTGTACAATTCCCTGTTCAAGTCCACAATTTGTATCTGTATTCAGGGTAAATTTCTTGAATTAGAATTTTTTGCATTTCTGTCTTCTGCTGAACACAAAGAAAGATATTTTGAATAATGTAGGTAAAAAACACTATAGAAGTCAATGGGGTCCATCAGCTGTTAGTGGCTGGTTACCGACATTCTTCAAAATATCTTTCTTTGTGTTCAGCAGAAGAAAGAAATTCATACAGGTTTGAAACAACTTGAGGGTGAGTAAATGATGACAGAATTTTCATTTTTTAGTGAACTATTCTTTTAAGGATTTATTTTAGTTTTATATTTATTTTTTAAATGTGTGTTCTTTTTGTCAAATGATTAATATACATTTAAAAATATTTGATTAATTTGTATTTATTTATTTAAAAATGAAAATTTGCTTGAAATTAGAAAGCTAGGAATTATACAGCTATCTAACTCCACATAAATTCATTAGTCACCATGCAATCAAAATTGACAATTCTTATTTTTAAGGGAGTATTGCAGTATTTATTATAAATTATTTATCCGTTTTTTTATTCATGTGCCCTCGTAATCTTTAATCAAAAAAACATCTCTTCTCTTCTCAGTAATGTGTTTACAACCTGTCACTCACATGAGATCGACCAATAGCAAATGGCAACCGTCCAACAATCCAATCAAGTCCCAGTGGACAAAATCAAGTCCCGCCCAACGTTTTTTTCTTGTTTCGCTCGGATGTACGTCACGATAGGGAAGAAAAGATAATCGTAATTTCTGTACTTTTGCTGGAAAACTACAACAAAATCATTACGAGTTTGCAAGACATAATGAATGGTTGTACAAGTGAGTGTCATCTGGCCTGAAACACTGTCAAACCGGCCCCAGGCCAGCAGATCCATCCTTATTGTTGAGCCCTGCTATTATTAGTCTTGAATATCCAGACGTTTGGCATACGATCTGGATCTGGCACACAGTGCAGCTGAGAACCAGCCAGAAGAACCAGGAAGAGCCAATTGGCTGACATGTAAAGCAACCACAGTTCACTTTGTTGTTCACGGAAATGGATTTTACGAACTATAATTTGTTCTTTAGACTTTTTAAAATCTGAATTTCTGTCTGTCCAAAATTCAATAATCATATTTCACAGATATAGCTTTAAGGGAAAGTTCGCCCACAAAATAATCATTCGCTCATGATGCTCATGATTTACGCTTATGTTAAAATATGTGTTGTGTTCCCCAGAAGAAAGTCAGTCATAAAAGTTTGGAATGACATGAGGGTGTGTGAATTATGTCAGAATTTTATTTTTGCCCTCTCAAGCAAAATGTACAGTTCTGTAAATGACATCTGAGAATTTCAGTTGCTGCTGAAAATAAATATAAAAAATGTATTTGAAATACATGTATTTTATGCTAAGTATACTACAGATACATTTACATATTTATGTACTTAATATAAATAAAAATGGGAACAACTAATTTTGTACTTAATGCACTTTAGTTATAAATAAATTTAGTTAACTAAATAGTGCTGAAGTTCAACTAAAGATATACATAAGTATATTTTATTGTGCTAAAATGGAACTATTGCAAGTTTACTTTAGATATCTTTCATTTAAAGACTGATATTATACAGAGATCATACTATCCTATTCCTTCCCAATAGTGATATTAAAACACATTTTAGGCTTAATATTAAGCAAAAAAAGTCCTACTCCAAATAAAGTTTAATTATAATATTTATATCAGTATGTCTCAAGTGGTGTCAGTAAACATGTTAATAGATTTGTACTATTCTTAGTTTTAAAATACATTTTAGTATAGGTTTTTTTTTCACTAGGCAGTGCTGTCTCGCTTCGAGAACGAAACAAGAAGTGTACTTTCGAGGCACAGTGACACACGTATGCAATTTTTTTACAAACAGTAAAACGTTTCACTAAACTTTCTCTCAAAACAAGCACAATTTGTTTGTACCCCTACCTTCTGCGAGATTAAAAGGCCACTACAAGCATATGACCTTTCTTGCAGAATTCTGAACATAATGTCAGCTTCTACCAACATGATTCCTCTTTAATTGGGTGGTGTTACAGAAAAAAGCTGTTTAGAATCCAGACGGTGTGTTCTAATGATCTTGTGGTCGGCACCCTGCGAATTCATTAAATTCTCTGCGCTCGCTAGGGATCGTGCTAACGTTTACCGCCCACGCGAGTTAGCTTGCCGCGAGACTTAGTTGGACTGAATTCTTTTCCGGCTGTCATTTAGATCAGTATCTGTCAAGTATGTTGTTTTGTTGCAAAAGACACTATTTGGCCCTATAAATAACTTTGCTTTGATGACTGCACAGCTTCCCGGCAAGCAGGGATGTGGTAAGGTTTCGGGTTATATATGGCGAGTCACATGCAGCCGGGTAACTTGTTGAGCAGGACTGCGGCGCTCTGCACTCTTGGAGGCTATTTGGGGAAAGGAGGGACATGGGTCATTATTACTGGCCTTCTAGACGACGACAAGCCTCTGCTGGCGAGAGACTCTCACCCAATTAGTAGCTCTCATTCTCCACACCACTATCAGTCATGCTCGGCTGCCATCTTTGCGGCAGTGAATATTTCGCTTCCAGCAAGGTTAACTCTTTGGCCTGTGTCACACGACAAGCGTAAGCATTTATTTGCTTGGATTTATTTTGGCAGCCAACCAAGAGGTTACAGCATTGACAATTGTGCATGTAAGCGACATTTGGTGCACATAGTGCCCAGAAATCAACAGAAATACATACATATATATATATATATATATATATATATATATATATATATATATATATATATATATATATATATATATAAAATAAATAAATAATAAATAAATTATTATTATTTTTTTTTTAATAAATTATTATAAAATAAAACAATATATATATATATATATATATTAATAACATATTTTATATATATATATATATAGTGCTGTTAATCGATTACAAAATTTATTTAATTAATTTAAGACTGTGCTTGTGAGGGTTAGGGTTAGGGGATACTTGACAAAACGGGCATTTTGGAATTTTGTGTGTTTTTGTCCGTTCAAGCGCTTTCTGAAGTGGCTTTCTGTGTGCATGAGTGTGTGTCACAGGAGATACACAGACAGACTCGCGCTAGAACAGCACTGCATTCTTTTTGCATCTTATCGTGTATTAATGGTTTAAAAGAATTTGCATGAATTAAAACGTGATCATATAATGCAACGCTAGCCAAGGATGACTGCGTTAATTGCGTTAAATATTTTGAACACATTAAACTGAAGAAATTAATTACGCGTTAATTTTGCCCTTGTAATACCTATATATGGAAAATTCTGTCATTTACTCACCCTCAAGTTGTTCCAAACCTCTATGAATTTTTTTCTTCTTCTGAACACAAAAGAAGATTTTGAAGAATACGGGTAACCAATGTTGATGAGCCCCACTGACTTCCATAGTAATTTTTTTTTTCCATACTATGGATGTCATTGGGGTCCATCAACTGTTTAGTTACCCATATTCTTCAAAATATATTTCATGTTCAGCAGAAGAAAGAAATTCATACAGGTTTGGAACAACTTAAGGATGAGTAAATGATGACAGAATTCATTTCTTAGTGAACTATCCCTTTAATAGTTCAGAGTTATTGGAAGGGATCACATTACGGTTACCTACCTTCCTCACTGATTAAGCAAATACAATATCTCTTGTAATATATTCAGGAAATTTGAGACGTGCGGAGCAAGCTGGAGAGGCTTTCTCATAGATTTCTTGGTGGAAGGGTCAAAGGAGTCAGCCCTCCTGCCATCCGGCTGATGAAGTTTACTTAATAATGTCTGAATGTCAATATCTGTAATAACTCAAGCATATAGCAATAAAAGACACTAAAATAATAATGGAATGGATCTGACTAGCCGTGGGATAAGAGCTCATGTTAATTATGTGATGGAAGATCAGAGAGAGGGTAAGAGCGTTCTCGCACTGCATTAAAATAATTGTATTCATTGGTATTTTCATCTAGTTTTCTAGTAAAAGAAATAACCAAGCATTCTTTAAAGGCCTAGTGAAGTGCCTTGGAACGCGCAGCTTTGTATGATGCATTGACAGGAAGCTAAGGTGGGACATATTGAATGGCTCCTCCCCCTTTTCAAATAGCCAATAGCGTTTAGTTTACCTCACAGACTGCAAGTCATACTTGACAGCACCATGGAAGCGAATCCGAGCGCTGATGATACGTTGGATTCAATAGTAGAAGTGTGAATAAATTCTAGCCATTTCATTCTTAACCAACGTACAGTTGGAAAACGGAATAAAACTGGAGCGTTTAAGCAACCGAACACACACACACCTCCGTGACGTGTCAACGGTCGCTTTGGTCATGTGGTATTTATAGCATAGGGGGCGGGACGCTTCAGATTCTAGAGAGCATTTGATTGGACAGAAGATGTGATGTCATAAAAATCCGTGATCCATTTTAGCGGAAGTGAGAGACTGTAAGTGTTGAATGCTTATATCCCCTAAATGTGACTTTTGTCATTGTTTTGGAACACACCATCTTATTCATAACCTTAAGGCTAACATATTCATACTAAAAGCTAAAAAACTTACATTTTGATTTCAGGGGGCCTTTAAATAGGATTATTTACTTGAGAAACAAAACTGTGTAATTTTTTTTTAACCTATTTGGAAAATCGTCTTTTTCCTTGTTGTTGTTTTTTTTCTTTTTTGTAAACCTCACACAATTGTTTTTTACACTTAAATGAGTGAAAACATTAAGCAAAAAGGTTTTAGAACTAAGTCATGTTAGGTTGCCCCGCCCACCACATCATTTAATTGGTCCAAAATGAATGGTGTTTTCTGAATAGCCCTAAATATAAATGCTCTATAGTCTGTATCCTTATCATTTCTCATGGAATTGTGACCACACAGCCTTGCACTCCGCTTCTCTTCGGCTCATCCGCAGCAGTTTCTTGGGATTGTGCCCACTCTGTCCGCCCGTTCCTCTCATCGAAAATGAATTGCTACCTAGCAGGTAACTTTTTCAGAGCAGGTCCCAGTGCTGTACTTCACCGCCCCCTCGCACTTCTGCTGCTATCTGTCTGTCTTCCCACGAAAAAAAAACAACGTTTTTTACAAACTAGAAACCACATTAGCACCATACAGTTCTGGTAAAGTTAATCAAATCACAGAATGAATACACCCAAGTTCCTATTTATTTTAGTAAATTTGAACTTTTGACCCTTGTAACCACTCTGGTTACCAAACTCACACTATTTTTATAGTATGCATTTTATTTAATGTATTATTTATTATTAAATGTATGCATTTGCATTTATTTATTTTAAGTATTGAACTATTGTTATTATTATTACTATGATCTTTTTTTCTTTTTTTTTTTGTCACTTATAAATAAATAAACATTACAAATGATTCCATGCATATTGTTAATTATATTATATAATTATATTATATTATGTATTTTATTAATTTATTGTATTATTATTATTTATTGTTGTTGTTATGAATTATTATTGTTATTAATAAGGTTATACATTTAATTTTTATTATACCATGGTCTGTCTGAATTCTCGATTCTGATTGGCTGGAAGGTGTGCAATAAAACCGTTTAATGCACAGGTAGTTCCAAGTCAGTTTTATCACTGTTTCTAAAATAATGCACTTTCATTGCAGCGCACACACATAATTATGGTTGCACACACAAACATTCAGGAACACAGAAACTTATCAACGCTGCCCAGCGACTTTTAGTTATACAATCGATTCGATTAAACTCACAGCTTCATTGTTAATGGAGAGAGAGAGATGCTGAAAATCTCTCTCTCTCTCTCTCTCTCTCTCTCTCTCTCTCTCTCTCTCGATAATTAATTCAAATAAATCCTATAATTCATTGATTCAAATAAATGTAATCTTACTACACTACTGTATCTCTGTGTCTGATTCAAAGCGGACAGAATGCTATATCTAAAGAGTCGTAACTGATGAAAATAACTTTCATTTGTATACTTCCGGTTAAATATTGCACTGCAAACATCAATAACAGCTTTAAGTTGTCAATGCTGGCAAATGACCATGGTGTAAACGGGATAGTTAACGGCCAGCTGTGCATTAAACATTTAATGCACTTCGCGTCGGGCAGTTCTTTGCCTCCACATCGTGCATTAAAATCATTTAATGCACAGCTAGCCGTGGATTATCCCTTACTTATTAATATTATTATTATTATCTTTATATTATACATTTATTTTCCCTAAATTTTTACTTGATAATGCCTTTTATGCAGGCATGAATTATTTACTTGCAGACAGTTTTGCATTATAGTGTGGTGCTAATGGGGCCTGAATATTTACGTCTAGTGAAACCCTGCTAATGAGACCACTTTGGTGTGTATACATGCGTTTGTGTGTATGTGTGTGTGTGAATGAGTTTGTGGTTTACGTGTCTGTTTACGTTGGAGGTTGGCATCGAGCTGATTTAAATAATAATGCGTTGCGAGTGCGACTGGATTGCACTAGAGAAAAGGCATGAATAGTAATGTGAAAAGGCTTACTTTTATCCATTATGGATGGCACCGACACCACATGATGAGCAAAACTGGAGGACTTTGGGACCGCCTGACACACTGCAAGAGATCAAACAGGAAGCAGAGGAGTGCCAGCAGAAGACAAAAAAAGGATTTCTCTCCTTCCTGATGGCGGCACACTGAAATATTCATCAGTGCATGGAATGGTGTGCAAAGCTTTTGCTGCTGGCTTCCTGATCCGCAGGACGTAGAAAAGCACAGGCACGCATGCCATGGCAACCAGACTGCCAGTTTACCTTACACTCAGTCAACTGCCAACTTCAGCTGACACACATTTGCGCAATTAGTCAGAATCGAGCTGGAGAACGGCTATTTGTGCTGCAGGTGTGTGTGGGAGTGTGTTTGTGTGTGTGCTTGGGTAAACAGAGAGGGCACAAACCTCTGTAATACACCCACAGTAAATGGGTTTTATTAGGAGACAGAAAAGCAACAGCCCACTCTTGCGTATCACAGTGCGTTCGCCCCAAGCCAGAACATACACGGGGCATGTTCTCGTTTAATGTTCTGCCAAGTTCTCCAGCGTTCAGCGCTGCCCTGGCTCTGGCTGGCACACAGTCATGTGTGGGTTCAGTGTAGATGTTGTTCAATGTGTGCGTTCACCTCACACTCGCATGATGGTGTTCATCGCCTGTTAAAGCTAGTGGGATGCAGAGTGTCATCAGATAGGAGCTTCAAACTTTTCATTAAGTGGCGAAGGACATGGAGAGCTCACTCTATACACCCTAATGTACAAATCTGCTTTTTCACACACTTTGCAGCATCAATCATCTTTAAATTAAATCAGCATTTTGGATCCATTTTATAAAATCAAAACCGCTTCGTAAAAGCCAAGCATTTGACAATTAAGATTGTTCACTGCGATAGAGATACATATAAGTGTATATGGTTTTTTTTTGTTGTTGTTGTTGTTTTTAACAGCCCAATTAATATTGCAGCTGTATCTCAGTGGATATATACTAGCATATTTTATTGTTTATTCTATTTTTTAATTCTATTTATTCTAAATAAATTGACCTATGAGATGTGAAATCAAGAACTTGAAGCTTACATTTACGTTTATTCATTTATCAGGTGCTTTTATCCAAAGTGACTTACAAGACGTACATTTTTTATTTTATTTTTTTCAATAATGGATGATGGATTTTTTTGTACGTTTTTTTGAATTGATGGATAGACTATCATTTTTGGATAGATAGACATATATAGACAGATAAAATAAATTGATGTGTTGACAGTAGGCACAAATGACCCTCTGTAGCTTGATCGAACGATCAATAGTTTGTTCGTTCATTTGTTCTATCTATCATTCAGTCGTTTGTTTTATAATTTTTTTAACGTTATATCTGTCGTTCGTCCTATCGTTCATTCTATCTGTCATTCCTTATATCTATCTGTATATCGATCGATCGATCGTTAATTCTATCTATCATCCGTTCTATCGCTCATTCGTTTGTTCGTTCATTTGTTCTCTCTATTGTCCATTCTGTCGTTTGTTCTATCGCACGTTCTATCGTATGATCATTCTATCGTTCATTCTGTCTTTCGTTTGTTTGTTCTATCATTCGTTCGTTCTGTCGTTCGTTCTGTCTACCGTTTGTTTGTTCTATCGTTTGTTCATTCGTTTTGTCTATCATTTGTTCTTTCTATCGTTCGTTTTGTATATCATTTGTTGGCTCTGTCGTTCGTTCGTTCTGTCTATTGTTTGTTCGATCTATCATTTGTTCTGTCGTTCGTTTGTTCGTTCTATCGTTCGTTCGTTCGTTCTATTGTTCATTCTGTTGTTCATTCTGTTGTTCATCTGATCGTCCATTCTATCATTTAGGCCTATTCCTTCTATAGTTCGCATGTTCGTTCTATCGTTCATTCTATCTATCTATCGATCTACAGTGAGGAAAATAAGTATTTGAACACCCTGCTATTTTGCAAGTTCTCCCACTTAGAAATCATGGAGGCGTCTGAAATTGTCATCGTAGGTGCATGTCCACGGTGAGAGACATAATCTAAAAAAAAAAATCCAGAAATCACAATGTATGATTTTTTAACTATTTATTTGTATGATACAGCTGCAAATAAGTATTTGAACACCTGAGAAAATCAATGTTAATATTTGGTACAGTAGCCTTTGTTTGCAATTACAGAGGTCAAACGTCCTGTAGTTTTTCACCAGGTTTGCACACACTGCAGGAGGGATTTTGGCACAGAGATCTTCTCTAGATCAGTCAGGTTTCTGGGCTGTCGCTGAGAAACACGGAGTTTGAGCTCCCTCCAAAGATTCTCTATTGGGTTTAGGTCTGGAGACTGGCTAGGCCACGCCAGAACCTTGATATGCTTCTTACAGAGCCACTCCTTGGTTATCCTGGCTGTGTGCTTCGGGTCATTGTCATGTTGGAAGACCCAGCCTCGACCCATCTTCAATGCTCTAACTGAGGGAAGGAGGTTGTTCCCCAAAATCTCGCAATACATGGCCCCGGTCATCCTCTCCTTAATACAGTGCAGTTGCCCTGTCCCATGTGCAGAAAAACACCCCAAAGCATGATGCTACCACCCCCATGCTTCACAGTAGGGATGGTGTTCTTGGGATGGTACTCATCATTCTTCTTCCTCCAAACACGTTTAGTGGAATTATGACCAAAAAGTTCTATTTTGGTCTCATCTGACCACATGACTTTCTCCCATGACTCCTCTGGATCATCCAAATGGTCATTGGCAACCTTAAGACGGGCCTTGACATGTGCTGGTTTAAGCAGGGGAACCTTCCGTGCCATGCATGATTTCAAACCATGACGTCTTAGTGTATTACCAACAGTAACCTTGGAAACGGTGGTCCCAGCTCTTTTCAGGTCATTGACCAGCTCCTCCCGTGTAGTTCTGGGCTGATTTCTCACCTTTCTTAGGATCACTGAGACCCCACGAGGTGAGATCTCGCATGGAGCCCCAGTCCGAGGGAGATTGACAGTCATGTTTAGCTTCTTCCATTTTCTAATGATTGCTCCAACAGTGGACCTTTTTTCACCAAGCTGCTTGGCAATTTCCCCGTAGCCCTTTCCAGCCTTGTGGAGGTGTACAATTTTGTCTCTAGTGTCTTTGGAAAGCTCTTTGGTCTTGGCCATGTTAGTAGTTGGATTCTTACTGATTGTATGGGGTGGACAGGTGCCTTTATGCAGCTAACGACCTCAAACAGGTGCATCTAATTTAGGATAATAAATTGAGTGGAGGTGGACATTTTAATGGCAGACTAACAGGTCTTTGAGGGTCAGAATTCTAGCTGATAGACAGGTGTTCAAATACTTATTTGTAGCTGTATCATACAAATAAATAGTTAAAAAATCATATATTGTGATTTCTGGATTTTTTTTTTATATTATGTCTCTCACAGTGGACATGCACCTACGATGACAATTTCAGACCCCTCCATGATTTCTAAGTGGGAGAACTTGCAAAATAGCAGGGTGTTCAAATACTTATTTTCCTCACTGTATCTATAGTTTGTTCTATCATTCCTTCTATCTATCTGTATATCGATCGATCGATCGTTAATTCTATCTATCATCCGTTCTATCGTTCTCTCGTTTGTTCGTTCATTTGTTCTCTCTATCGTCCATTCTGTCATTTGTTCTATCGCACGTTCTGTCGTTTGATCATTCTATCATTCATTCTGTCTGTCGTTTGTTTGTTCTGTCATTCGTTCGTTCTATCGTTCGTTCTGTCTACCGTTTGTTTGTTCTATCGTTTGTTCATCCGTTTTGTCTATCATTTGTTCTTTCTATCGTTCGT
>NC_139981.1:22712517-22942517 GCF_963993115.1 Abramis brama
TCTTTGAGATTATATTAGGCCTATAACTGACTGCTGAAAGAATGTAACGTACTTTATATGCCTACAACAAAAATTATTTTATTTTTGTTTGGCCTATATAAAAAAAGAATGACGTAAATTACAAACAACAGACAAATAAAAAAAAATAAAAAAATACTAATTAAATAAACCACGTTTTTTCAGGTACAGTAGGTTTATTTAACATGTATACATTTATTTGATAATTTATTTAAGATCTTTGGTTGCTTGATTACCATTAATGACACCGACAGGTAGCCTATTTAAGGCAGTTGTCACTTTAAAGGTGAAATATTATGCCCCTTTTCACGAGATGCAAATTCACCCCTTTTTGGGTGTGAGCAAAAACGTGTCGTTTTTGTGTCTGTCCCTTTAAATGCAAATGAGCTGCTGCTCCCCGCCTCCGTTCAGAAGGCCGATCCTTTACATACAATAACAAAAAACGCAAATCTCACTCATCCAAAATCTCTGAAATAACCAGTAGCGGAGTGCAGGAGAGGTTGCAAATTTTAGACTGCACCTGGACATTTCTGAATGGTTACTGGATATATTTATGAAGTTGTTGTGGAGTTACATTGATTCATCTTATCGACTTGCATGTTCCGTCATGTTTAACTTTTACACAAGTTGACAGACAGTTCCCTGAGGTCTTTATAAGACAACTGTGAATTTTTTTTATTCAACTAGTGTTCTGTGCTCATCTGTTCAGCCAACGACAGAACAGTTTGCATGTTTTGCTCAAATTGCCATTGCGTTAGAACTGGTTACACTGTTGTCACTTGCGAAAACCAAATGGCGGCGCCGTGGGTGGAAACATGCAGATTAGGGTGGTAATATTATAATATGATCCACTTCCTAAGTCAGAAGGGGAGCGAAATCTGATAGGCTTATTTTAATGACATGCTTGCAGAGAAAGGCTTAACAAAATAAAGTTACTGGGTTGTCACTTTTTCACGTTTTCTGGGTTGGTAGATGCACTGGGGACCCAATTATAGCACTTAAACACAGAAAAAGTCCGATTTTCATGACATGTCCCCTTTAAGACCGAATGCTTGGATCTACCGGTAATACAGTATACTGACACATATCCGGTTTTCACAGAGCGGTTAAGCCATAACCAACTGTATTTACATGAGATACTCCACATGATGGTCATTTTGACAACTGTGTCTGTATTTGACCATTCAGGTGCAAACAGAAGAGACTTCGGGATTGTGCGCTGTCTGAGCAAGCGCTTCTGGTGTTTTTAAATAAAGAAATATTTTTCAATTGTAGTTTTGAATTTGATTTTTTCTTACCACTATGAGTTATTTTTTCACAACTTACTGCGCATAATAACTCAATAAGCTCTTTTTGAAGATTCTCGTTAAATGTACACACACTTCTTTGACATCTTCACGTCTGACTTGACTTTGCTTGATTTTTTCCCCAAACCAGTTCAGCAGAATTCCCGCCCTGCAGCCAATTCTAAAGATTTCATTGGTCTTGTCAATCACTGTACTGATTGCCTACACCAAACACTGATCCCTAAACCTGCCCATCACTGTAACCTTAACCAATTAAATTAACTGCAGGCGGGATTTCTGCTGAACTGGCGCTGATTTGAATTACACTTGTAGTGCTGTAAGTTTTTGCAGATGCACCCTTGACAATTCAGCAGAACAGTGGCTGTAAACGCCCATTTTTTGCATCTTTCTCAGACACTTTAAAATGCTTCCACACTGACGACATGTTTGCTGGATTCATAAAGCGTGTGCACCTCTCACTCTACACTGGTTGCCATTTGATTGCGTCATCAAAAATGTCATTGTTCAATAAAATCACTATATGGACCCCAATAAAGCAGAATCACCCCTATCAGATGTACAGACGGCACAATTCTGCACAAGGACAAACAAGAAATTCTTGAGCGTTGGGCTGAACATTTTAACACCCTCCTTAACCAAAACAATCCGACTGACCCCACTGTCCTGCAGCGCCTCCCAAAGCTCCCACCTGTGTATGAGTTTGATGACCCTCCAAGGTTCTCAGAAGTCTTTGCAGCAATACGAAGCCTCAAGGACAATAAGTCTACTGGTCCTGATGGAATCCCTGCAGAGGCTCTAAAGAAAGGCAGGTATCTGCTTGCCAAAAATCTCCACCAACTTATCCAGATAATACGGGCACAAAAAACTGTTCCACAAGGCTGGAAAGACTCACACATTGTTACCATCCACAAGAAAAAAGGGTGACAAGTCCATCTGTGGAAACAGTCGTGGCATATCCCTGCTTTCTGTGGCAGGGAAAGTATTAACAAGGGTCATGCTGTTTCATCTTACCAAGCACATCACAGAGAGGATCCTTCCTGAGTCACAGTGCGGCTTCAGGAAGGATCGGTCCACCTCCGACATGATCTTTGTCCTGCACCAAATGCAGGAGAAGGCTAGAGAACAGAACAAAGACCTGTTCATTGCCTTCACTGACCTGGCAAAGGCTTTTGACACCATTGACCGCCAAGTCCTTTGGGTCATTCTGTAGAAGTTTGGGGTGCCACCAAGGTTTCTGGACATCCTACAACAGTTTCATGATGGCATGCAGGCTCGTGTGATTGTGGGTACATCTCAATCCCCCTCCTTTCCTGTGCAGGTAGGAGTGAAACAGGGGTGTGTACTGGATCCAGTGATCTTCAATCTCTTCCTGGCAGCAGTCACCCTCCTCTCCCGCAATTCCCTCAGCCCCGACGATGGTGTTTGCCTACTGTTCCGTCTGGACAGGAACCTCTTTAACCTCCGCCGCCTGCAAGCCATCACCAAGACCACCACCACCACCACAATTCATGAATTGCAATACGCTGATGACTGTGCCCTCCTAGCCCACAGCCCTACCGCAATGCAGCACACACTAGATATTGTATGCGCAGTCTACCAAGCTTGTGGCCTACAAGTCAACATCCAAAAGACAGAGATCATTGCACAGACCACGGTCCCCACCCCCACACCCCCTGAATTCTACATCCATGGCACACCAGTAAAGGTTGTTCAGTATTTCTGTTACCTCGGAAGTATACTAACACCCACCTGCCTCATAGACAACGAGATTCAGGCACGCATAAACCTCGCCTCTTCTGCCTTTGGTAGACTCCGATCTTGAGTCTTTGTTAATAAAGAGGTTAGGGTTAGGGTTAGGGTAACTGCGATGTAACTGCGATGGGTTGGACATGTTATCCACATGCCCTCCCACCGCCTACCCCGGCAGGTCCTCTATGGGCAGATATACGCAGTCAACAGGAGACCTGGGGGTCAGAAGTGTCGCTACAAGGACCACCTCAAGTCGACCCTGAAAAGCTGTGGCATCAGGACGAGGTGTAGCTAGAGGAGTGCAGTCCAGAGGTGAGGATAGGTCGACGAGCGACTAAGGTGGATCCAGGGGGACGAGGGAGCCTGGCGGAACTGATGACCTGATGGGCCACGGTGGAGCTGAGGGAAGTAGGAGCCAAGGAGAAGCTAATGGACCATTGGGCTGAGGCGGAGTCCTGGTCGCAGAGGTCGGAGGCGGAGACCGGGGATCCACCGACCAGGCTGGACCTGTAGGCTGGCAGACCCACAGCAAGTCCACCTCCCCAAAGGTGGTTAGAGGAGTTGAGGTGCTGACAGGCAGTGGTGGAAGAAGGGTTGAGAGATGGCAGATGGGAGGAGGTGGGAGAGGGAGGCTGGGTGGGAATTCAGACACAGGTTCAGAGACAGACTCAGGCTCACGGACAGAAGTCTCAGGCTCGGCAGGAATGACGTGAACAGTCTCCGGCTCGGCAGGCATAACGTGAACAGTCTCTGGCTCAGCAGGCATGACGGCGACCATCTTGGCTGAGGGCTCAAGCGGTGAGGTGGTGGCCATCTTAGCCGAGGGTTCAGGTGGTGAGGCGGCAGCCATCTTTACTGAAGGCTCAGGCAGTGAGGCGGCGGCCATCTTTGCTGAGGACACAGGCAAGGTAGGCATGACGTGAAGGAGCTCAGGCTGGTCAGGCATGACGTGAGGAAGCTCTGGAAGGGTGGTCTCATCGGGACGAGATTCTAGACGGGTGGTCTCGGCGGGACAAGACTCTGGACGGGCGGTCTCGGCGGGACGGGACTCTGGATTGGGCGTGGCAGAAGCCCTTTTGACCGATCGCACTGACATCAGTGGGGGATCTGTCATGCTGGATATTAGTCTTGGAAGTCCAGAGACCAATCTGGTGGCAGGTCTGATGGCTGGCATGACGTGAAGATTCTCAGACTGGGCAGGTATAATGTGAAGACATTCAGGTGGTGTGGCGAGGAAGATGGCTGATGATGGTGGTTGAGTGGCTATGTAATTATCAGCCTCACCCACAGTGAAGGTGGACCAGTTCAACAACAGCACATGATCTAGGTATTGTGCAAATGAACAAGGTTTAGCAGCTGAAGTTGGCTGGTAAAGAGGAGCGTCCAGTCCAAGCCCGAACACATTCTTTAGGATGTCCTCTGTCCAGGTGAGCTGGTGTGAGATCTCTAGGAACTCCTTTCACATATTCCTCAATAGAGCGGCCGTTCTGAAAACAGGTCAGTAGGCGATCGGTTGGGTTCAGATGGGTGCGGGAAATGCCCATATTTAGGTCCAGTATTCTGTAACGCTCGAAATACGATGAAGATGAAGATGAAGATGAATTAAACAAGAACTTACAAAAAGAGCCAACAACACAAAACAGTGTGCTAAGCACAAACAATAACAGACACTGAACTGAAGACAAGCAGAAACTAAATACACAGATGATAACAAGACAATGACAGACAGCTGTGATGATCATAAGTGTCCATGGTGATAGATGACATGCAGGTGATCAGGCTATGGCCAATAGTGTGCAGGTGGGAAACATGAGGGATGCTGGGAAGTGTAGTGACATTTATATTTATTTGCAAAGTGATATTCAGTGTTTTATTTTGCCATATTTATGTAATCTGTTTAATAGAAGCTTTTCTAATGTTATTATTTGAGATTAATTTGATTAAATTATCAGCATAAGTAAATAATTTGTATAAAATCCAATTGGCAACCTAGTAAACGATTGTGAATAAATTACAAGGTTTTGTGAAATAATGCATGCGACTATATGCAACTCATCTTCTCATGTCTTCCCAGTTTGGTTAGAATCATGTGACACTTCCTCAGTTGACCTCCAGTCTTCTTCCTCCCCTGTCACCCTTATGCATCGCCAAAGGGATTTACACCCTCAGAACTGGAAGCGGTCAATCAACACATTGTTTGAAAGCCTCTAATATCTCTCCAGACCCTGAGGTGTGCTGTTACCCACCTCCTTCATGTTAGTATACTGTAATCTGGTTAGGGCAGATAGCTGGAGGTCTCAAGCGACCAGCGTTATGAATGCCATTCCATGCCAGAATGTTTGTGATCTGGGATGTTCTGTTTTTGATGGACTATAATATGTAGTTATGTAATAATGTTCTAACTTTAAAACATATAATTGAATGAATTTACTGTGCTCAACTCCTCATCAGTTGCAGTGGGAGATATGACAAAGCCATGGAATTTCAGGGACATGGAAAAAACGTGCTTGCCTTCAGCTCCCAACCACATTCCAGGAAACACGGGTTAAGAATACAGTCCTCTGTGGCCTTTGAACAATCATCAGCACTGTGTATCCGCTAAGTGTCTGTGATTTTAACTTTGGTTCTCAACAGCTCAGTGGCAGCACCACGCAGGTGTCCGTCCAATAACCTTGTGTGGGTGGTAAATGCAGACTCATTGAGAACGTTGGCATGGTCTCATCAACACTGCCTTTGTTCTTTGACTTCACAAATTAGACTAGATTATTTTACCAATACTTTCTGAAGGCAGCCAGCAACACTTACAGGAATGGAGGCTATTTAATTTCAATTGATTTGACACTTGCAATAGCGGAACATTTTCAGATATCCAAACCATTAAAGTAATTTTTTGGATTTCCTTAAGATGAATTAGCAAATAAATGCTCAGAGGTCTTTGCTTCTGTACAGGCCCACCAAACATACAATTTTCCCCTCAGCTTAAAGGTATGACTTTCATCCACAGCTAGCTCAAAAAATGAATTTTCCTCCTCCTGTGTAGACGTGGGCCCTTTCAGAGATTATTTCTCATCGTGCCTAATATTGAAAAGATTAATCATAGCTGAGAGAGGCACAAAGAGGATTAAAATTCCTGTTTCTCTTGCACCAGGCCTCACAGTCCTTGTTAAAGGCTAAAATGGCATAGAGGCATCATGACTTAAAGTGCCACTATTATGCTTTTTCGAATATTTCCCTTCATGCAGTGTGTAGTATAGCTGTTTGTGAATGTTTTAAAGATTAAAGTGCACAACAAATAAAGGTATTGTCTCCTAAATGAAAGAATCTGAGCTGCTGAAATGTCTCACTTCTGCTTAACAATGCAACAAATTTGCATAATTCCAGCCTATGGTCTTCACTGGCTGTCCGCAAATGCTGTCTACATTTGCCATTACATTTGCTCAAACTCTGTAGTTGTAGCTGAGGCCTAAAAGAGTTTGGCTTTTGTTGTCGACTTGTCGCGAAGACACTGTCTTTTTCACTGCAAATACACTTTGCATGCTCTTCAAAAGGATGAGGACTCGTGCTGGAATTGATACAGAAAAACCGACGCCATCATTTGTATATCACTGTGTATGAAGCACTGAGGAAGCCTACGGAGCTGAAATTCAGATATGGCAATAGGAGTTTTGTTTCTGACACGAGCTGTAAGCAGTAGACATATAGCAACTGACTGGGCCTTCTGACCAATCAGAGCAGAGGAGGCTCACGGAAAGGAGGGGTTTAGTGAGATTGAGCGACACAAGTGTTTTTTTGCTAGTTTCAGCCCGCCGCAGTAATCATTTTCACGTCCTGCGCCACGTTGTTTAAATAGCAAATGCATTTTGCGCCCATGTGCGTGCTGGTCTGAAAACAAGGTGTGTTCAGGAGCATTGCTGGCACATTGCTATTTTGAGGCAACTGACTGCGCCATTGACCAACCTGGTCTAAAGTCAATGGGTCAATATTTTTTTTTGTTATTTAAAGAGCGCGTTAGTAATGTGCACCTATAGGGGGGTCCACAACGCGCGTACACTTTGTCCTGTAGATGGATATGTTTTCTCGCTGAAGAAGCGTTCAGTTTTTACTCTTGCAAATTCCGCCATGTAAATAGCGAATGAGCCATGGTGCGAGTGCAACTGGCTTTTAAAGGGAATGGGAGATGAGACTCTGATTGGTTTATTGCACGTTACGCCCAAAACACACCCATTACTAATTAAGAGAATAGGGACAAACCATTTTTCCCGTCATTAAACTAGTTAAAGTGGATTCGGACACGCCCTAAGTGCACTTGCGCCGTGCGCTTTAGACCATGCGCTTAGATCGTTAAAATAGGGCCCAATATCTTCAAACAAACCATTTCAGACTCTTTGAGAAATGAGGTAATGTGCAAAGTATATAATGAGAAAAAAGTGTTTAATTTAGTAAGATATGGAATATGGCTGAATATATGCACTGAACTGTGACTCTTTTTATGCTTGATTTTACACATATGATCAGACATATGGCTGCTACTTCTCTCGTATAGATCAATAAGCTTCATGGTCTCTATACAGCCTGCATTCTATATGAGGTGCATACTGGTGCATGGAGTTAATGAGTTTGCACAGAGATTAGTGTGGTTATCACAGTCTCAGCAGTGTGCTTGCTCCATTGCTGCTCTAAATCTCCATGTAATCGTACTGCGATATCAGCCTTGCAGATTTTAAAGACCAGCAATACTTGAGCCGTATTTCTTGAGATAGGCTAAAAGGTGTTTATCTGCGATCATGCAAACCACATAAAATTGCATAGAGCAGACTGCATTTTGGGGTGAACTATTTCTTTAAGGTTTCCAGTTAAATTTATCTATTGGTGCTCCATTTTTAACATATAACCATATCATTATTCGCTTGAAAATCCCTTCAGACAATCAAGAGGTCAACTTGTCAAGGTGAGCCATTCACTGTATGTCTCTTCAGCTCAAAGTACTTTCTGATCAATTCCTGCCGTTGATTAACCTCAGGACAGTGCAGCCACTGACACAAAGTGTAATTAAAGGATCTGAATGTCTCATAACACAAAAACATACTGACATGTGTACACATCAGTCTTGTAGAGATGGTGCTTTTACAGATATCTTATCTACTGGTTACTTTGGAAATAAATAAATCCAGCTCAAAGGCTCTGGCCCTTGACAGGAAAACAATAAAGCCATCATTTTGTTTTAGTGAATAAGTCAATGATTACTGCAAACCTGGCTCTCCTTAAGGCCCCTTCATCCCGAGAGCTGTTGGAAAGTATGTTGGCTTTCACAGGGCCTGGTCGTTACTCAACGGCCTCTTGATAAATGAGTCAATGACTGCCTCTTCCTTAACTTGAGCAGTAAAACAATTAGGAAACTGTCGAATGTGTTTGTCATTGATACATCCACCAAACCCCTTCGACCTGTGGGATGTGCGTGCACGTGTGTTTATGGATACAGGTGGTGTTCACATCCTTGTTTCTCTCTGAGCCTGTTCATCAGCTCCATCCATAATATGAGGTACATACTTTAAACTCTCACAGGACTGAAGTGAGGGAAAGTGAAGCAGGAAAGACAGAAGAAGAGAAAGTTAGTGTAAATATTTGTACATTTAATTAGACTCTTTTGGCATGTTGTAAATTGAAAAATAAAATAAATATGAAATAAAAAACAGCCCACCAAAAATTCTTTCAGTCGTTTAGTTGAAATGGCAAATTTTGCAACAACTAACAACTATTTTGTTTCCCTGAGGTCCACTTATAATGATAAAGTTTGCTTTTGAACCAGAAAGTCATAATTTAGACCATTTCCCACTCTGTCTATGACCTTTAGTTATGAAACAGGCTGTTTTTGCTGCTGTAGACTTTTATGTAAACACCCTCTTTGCATGCGAAATAAGATACAGTGCTGTGCTGCACTAATTCATGAGGTGTTTGCTGTCCAATATAGATTAAACACTGGACTGTTTTGAAGGATGGTGCAGTTAAAAACTGTATTGGAACTCTTTTTGCAAAGCTGCATTACATTGTGAATAGTAATTAGTAATAGTAATGGTAAGTCAAATATTTTGGTGGTTATTTGTTGAAATGTATGAGAGTATGTTACATGTTTCGAGAGTATGAATTTCAGTTCTGAAGTAACAAAATGTTAGTTTTGACATAGTACTATTATTTTAGCCTAATAATATAATTTTTTTCTCTCAAAATCAATGAAAACATAATTCCTCATGACATGCTCTTTAGTATTTATTTTGCAGACATACTATGTCATTAGTCTTTGAGTGTGAGGTCTGCAAAATATTGCTGCATGGTGGCAGAGTTCAGACATATTTGTCAATCAGCCTGAGTTATGAGATGCCTATTCATATTATTTAGTCATCTAGACAAAATGGCAAAAATGTTGCAGCAAATAAGGTTGTGTAACTTAATATGTTTAATCCACTGAAAATGTGGAATGTAAATGCAGATCAAAATAACTGGATCAAACGTTGGGTCATTATTTCATAAGAGCGGTTCATAAAGATTAGCCATGCATTGGATGTTGCACACTACAGAGAAACACCTCATTTCTTTTTAAGAGGGGCAATTTACTGGTGACAGACAACGGCACAAAAGGAGAGATACCAAAGACAGACAGTCAGTAATCAGCCGGAGAAAACAAACCCCTCGAGGCAGAACAAAAACCATCACTGGAATTACTATCTTGATTGAACTGTGCTAGAAAACCAGGAACTTTTTTTGAACACATACTGTCTGGACTATATTAAAGACAGTCTACTGATGTTATAAAAACTGTATATGGTAATGTATATGGCAGAATAGGCCTGCTACACTACTTCTGCTGCTGATATTGTACAGGGACTTGCTACTGCCAATACAAACACTGTTTACGTTGCTGTGGCATGCAAGACATGCTACTGCACAAATAGCATATATAACGTTACCTGTAGCAGATCTATACAGGTGGAGCTGGGGAAGGTGGAGGGTTTCAGAGGAACTCTGAAGTGCGGTGCAAACTGCTATAGAAAATTCTAACCAGCTATTTAAATGTGGAGCAGCAAGCAACTAATCAGCTTGTGCCATGTATAAACAATGTAAATGTCATCAGGTTGAGTTAAGGACCTAACCAATCTACAGCGGATGCTGACCAGAGCATTGAGGAAGCGCTTCTCCTCCTAGATGGGAGAAAGAACACTACAGAAACCACATCCTACCCGAAGGGGAGGTTAGTATGTGGAGAATACATAACATGGACTTACACCTGGGTAGTACCACACATGGAAAAAAAAGTCCCTGCGGTAGGCCCTATTACTATAAATGCAGGGCTCTGCCTAGAGGAAGACCCTCAGGGAAACCATATCATGGACATCAATACATCATACAGTATGTGATTACCATCAGGGAATTACTACATATGGGCACCTAACTCCAGGCCGACCAAAAGTGCATGCATCAAGAGTACTGGGCCTGGCATCGAACATTCCTGCCACAGGTTGCACAGGACTGCCACAGGTTGCCGAAAGTAAGATAGACAGGGTTCGCTGGACTCTGGAACAAACGTGGACAAAAAGTGCATGTTATTGTCTCAGGGGAGGAGAAAGGTGCTGTGTGCAAGCAGAGCACCCGGCCAGTTGCCAGCAGTTTACCTGCTCGTACCTGACAACACACTTGTGTTTCGTGTTGTACCTGAAATTGGCTCAAACCGGATATTGTAAAATATTGCCAAGGTATTAGGTGTCACCCAGCCCGCCGCTCTGCAGATGTCTGTTAGAGAGGCGCCATTGGCTAGCACCAAGTAGGATGCAACACTCCTCATGGACGTTTCCCTGTGCATGATATGCCAAGCCAATAGCATCCACCTCTCTTTGGAGACAGCCTTCCCCTTCTGCTGTCTCCAAAACAGACAGAAAACTTATCATAGTCTCTAAAGCTCTGCGAGCAGTCTAAGTAAATATGCAGGGCACATACTGGACTTAGTACTGGGTCTGCCTTGTCTTGAGGCAGAGCTTACAAGTTCACCACTTGATCCCTAAAAGGGGTAGTTCAGTCGGAGTTTCAGGGTTACATGAAAGTATGCCGGACTAATCTCAAGGCTCTAAAAGAGAACAGAGCGCCATCTTCAATGAGAGGGCAGTTAGCTCGACTGACTCCAGCAGCTCAAAAGGAGCTCTATGTAGTCCCAGCAAGACAACAGAGAGATCTCATGTGGGATTAAGTCATGGCCTAGGAGGATTCAAACGCCTGTCGCCTCGAGGGAACCTGGTGATCAGGGCGTGCTTCCCTAAAGACTTACCATCCACTGCATCTAGATGTACTTTCACATATACTTTCGGAGTGGAGAGGGACAGACGACCCTCCAACCTCACCTGCAGGACAGAATGCACTGACCCGACTGTGCCACTCAAGTCTCACACATGCCACCAGGGGCCAGACGTGGAGGTTCCAGAGGTATGAGCAGGGGTGCAAAATTGTGCCCATCCCTGAGAAAGGAGGTCCTTCCTCAGAGGGATCCGTCAGGGAGGGGCTGTCATCAGGAGCATGAGATCAGAATGCTAAGTCCAGGTGCGCTGCACGATTGAGCTCGCCTGGGATGTGAGTGGACCGCAGTGACTCTAGAGGACGAGATGCGAGTTGCGACGTGGTGTGAATGTAAACCACCCTGGCGGTATATGTACGCAACCATCGCCGTGTTGTCCATCTGGATCAACACGTGCTTGCCTTAGATCATCGGTCAAAACCTTCAGCAATACCATCAGCAACTCGAGGCAATTGATACCAGCGTGCATATATATATATATATTAGTGCTGTAGAAATCTACGTGTTAAAGCATGCAATTACTTTTTTTCAGTTTAACGTGTTAAAATATTTAACGCAATTAACACAGTATCCTTTTCCCCCCCTCATCCTTTGGCTAGAGTTATAATTACTACTGTCAGCGTTAACATGTTAATGGATGCGATAAATTTTTTTCACTTTAACGCGTTAAAAATATTTAACGCAATTAACGCAGCATCCATTTTTTCCTGTCATCCTTTGGCTGGCGTTACATTATATGATCACGCTCTTCATGCTGGTCTTCATAAACCATTCAAGCGCAGCAAGACAAAAGAGAACGAGCTGTCTATGAATGTCCTGACACACACAGGGGCGCTAGCATCGTGCACGCGCCAGAATCGAGTTTTCTTTTGCACTTGAACGAACAATAACACACACAGTTATGCCAAAATGTCAGTTTTATCGAGTATCCTCATAAGAGCAGTCTTAAATGAGTTAAATAAAGTCCTAAATGAACGTAAAGTGTTGTGAGAGAATGAGACGCGTGTGAGATCCATGTCTCTGTCAGCAGCGTTTGGTCTTAAAGTAACATCCACTAATACTGTAAGTAAAGTTAATGAAAGAACAAAGGCAACTGAGAAAATTACTCAATGCTCTTGACTAAAGAACTTTTGTAGCTTTAATAAGCATTATAATCATTTTCATGAGACATCAGTATCTGTATTAGTATCAGTGATACAGGCCTTCATTCATAAAAAGCCATTAAACAAGTATTTGAAATATATTGTCTCTACGTTAATTTGGAGATCAACTATGAAATTATTACATTACAAAATATATAAAAAGTAAAGTGTTTTAATTGCGATTAATCTCGATTAATCACAGAAAAATGTGTGATTAATCTAGTTAATTTTTTTAATCAATTGATAGCACTAGTTACAATATATGATCCCGCTCTTATTCAAGTAAATGCTTAACCATTCACGCGCGATAAGACACAAAAGAATAGAAATATAATTGTACTAAATTAATGTGTTAGTTTGATGGCCCTAATGTTAAGCTCATTCAATACCATTAAAAAACTTTTGAGATGAGTGCAACACCAGCAGAAGTTCAGCATCAGCAGAAAGTCTCCAGGCATCTGTGCTGTCTATGTGCCTTTCACAACTCTTGTTTTTATGTGTATGTTTTCATATTTGGCTTGGCTGACGAGTATCTGAAAACATATTTTTAGCTTGCATAGAATCGAAACTGTTCTGTGTGTGTGTGTGTGCGTGTGCGTGTGTGTGTGTGTGTGTGTGTGTTCTGTCTCTATGCGTGTGAGAGTTTGAGTGTGTGAGGATGAAAGCATGCTGGCTTGCACACATATTTTTGGCGGTGTAGTCAGCGTTCACAGGAAACAGCGGATTTGTTTACATGTACCTCTCCATCAACAGATCTGTTGAGTTTTCACTCTGAGATGATGAACTAGATGACACGATTAAATCGCTGTCAACTACACGTTTAGTCCAGCCAGCAGTCAGCAGGCACAAGAG
Source organism: Abramis brama (assembly GCF_963993115.1). NCBI lineage: Eukaryota > Metazoa > Chordata > Actinopteri > Cypriniformes > Leuciscidae > Abramis > Abramis brama. Next base: position 22,725,921 of record NC_139981.1, read on the forward strand.
GGCCATACACTGATGGAGGTCTAGCTCTCGACTAACGGATTCAAAAGCATCAGTGTGAATCACATGCACAAAAAAGAAAGAAATTTAGTCACATATACACAGTCTTTGCATAAATATACATTTGGTACTTTCCATGAATACTTGTACAGTAAAATATTGTTAAAAATGCTTTTTATTATATAAATTAATAATAAGTCCATAAGGTACATGTAAACAAAACATTTTAATACATTTTTGTTTAAATAGTTTTATTTTATTTATTTATTTTTGTAATCACTATTTTGTAAAGATTCAGATATAGGAAATCTTTTTTGTTTTTTCAAACATTATTGTTATTGTTATTTATTTATTTATTTATTTAAGGCAGATGCAGCCCCTGGACATTTCAGTTTTACACTAAATATGGATTGAAAACTTACAGCTGTGAATGCATCAAACTAGAAGTTCAAGAAATTTAACCACATAAACACATCTTTGTATAAATATAAATTTGGTACTTTCCATGAAGTCTTGCAGTAAAATATTGTTCAAATTGTTGTTTATTAATAGAAATGAGTAGTCAAAATGTATCGATGTCTTTGCAGGCCTTGGACATTTCAGAATTGAAAATGTGTAGCTGCATGCATTAAGCAGAAAGTTAATTTTTAATTTAGTCCTGACGGTGTTCCTGTATGATTTAGTCAATCCCAGTTCCTGATGGTGTCATCATCTTTGAATCTTAGATTCCCTTTGCTGTCTAACCCAACAGGCACACCTCATTCCTCTTCCTGTTATATCTCTCCAGAATATTTAACTTTCATGATGAATGTCCATGTATTAGCCTGTCAGCCAGATAGTTACACATGGGCAGCAGAAGTCTGTAATCTCTCTCTCTCTCTCTCTCTCTCTCTCTCTCTCTCTCTCTCTCTCTCTCTCTCTCTCTCTCTCTCTCTCTCTCTCTCTCTCTCTCTCTCTCTCTCTCTCTCTCTCTCTCTCTCTCTCTCTCTCTCTCTCTCTCTCTCTCTCTCTCTCTCAGTCCAATTCGCCCCTGCCGCTGAAGTCTCTGTGAAGCCTGTGAGTCCAGGTCATCAGAGAGATAGGCAACAGAGACATGGAGCAGAAGATTTAAAGCCCTGAGGTGAGAGCAGGTGAGACAAAAGGGAGCATTTTTCAGTTGCTGCTATGCCAGTCATCAGCGGGTCAGAACTCATTAGCCGTCTGATTTATGGAGACAGGGGTCAACGAGCTGAGGGACTGGTGATTTAATGGTGATAGTGGAAGCGTCATGGAATGCAGCGGAACCTTCCTCAGTCTCCAGAAATCGGCTGTTTATAGGCACGTTTTAATTATTTTTAATTATTAATATCAGGGCTCTTAAGTTTTATCAAAAGTTTGGAGTGAGATCTGTTAGGGGAGGAGCCACCCAAATATTTGCAGTTCAATTTTGCCTATTGTTCATAATTGACCAGCACAATAATTTTGTGTCGTAAGTGTTTGTTGTACATTTTGATACCAGGGGTAGAGGGGCTCCCACTTAAAGCAATGTGGCTCAAGGCCAGCCATTTTCACAGTCATGATGGATGATAGCGTTCCATCCAGAGCCAAACTATTCCTAGTTTTGGTTTTGTTCAAACCCACCATGGAGAACACTCTCTCTGCATCTGCATGCGAGTGGGGAAGAACTAAAACCATTTTGGCAATCGTAGAAAGCCTTCCAAATCTGCTCAAACCGGTCATCTTTAAAGGGGTCATCGGATGCCCATTTTCCACAAGTTGGTATGATCCTTTAGGGTCTTCATGTAAAGTTTGTAACATACTTTGGTTAAAATCCCTCAATGGTAGTGTAAAACAACTCCTCCTCAAAAACAGCTCTGTTCACAGCGACCCATTTTGGTGCATGTCTCTTTAAATGTTAATGAGCAATTGCTCAGTCCGTCAGCGCTGGTGGGCGGAGCATGAGCAATATTACATCATATTGCTCAGAAAATCCAAACACTTGATTATTGAGAGTGTTTAGGCTTTTTGAGGATAAAAAAAAGTGAATGGATTTTTTTCATTGTGTGGTGGTTGTGTCCACACACTGCAAAGACACATTTATGCAAACACGATATAAAAGTGAATTTTGCATCCGATGACCCCTTTAAAAGCAGTTGGAGAGTTTTTGACTGCATCAAAAAGAATTTAGCACGAATTTGGCTATATTCCTCAATGTCAGCTCTCACTGTCTTTGATCACAGGCAAGAGATTTCGTCCAGGAATCGTAAAAACAAAATGCAAAATGCAAAATAAAAAAATAAAAAATGAAGGGGTTCCTACCGCAAACCACATTCATCAGATCTTGCTCTTCCAACTTCCACTCCGTGTGTGCGCGTGTTGCCTAGTAACAAACGTGCTTTACCCAGAAACAACTAATTCTAATTTCTGATTGACTAGTAGGTGGCATTTAACTTTGTATAACTCAATACAGCAGCTATGAACTCGGTAGAGAACTTCCCTCCGTTTGCCTGCGCCACGTCCATTAATTGTATTGCGGGACCAGTTATCCCTTACTCCTCAGCATGAGAAATACAAGGTGTGGTGTGTGAGCATGTGAACTGGTTGAAATGCTTGTGTCTCACGGTGAGTTTGTTTGTTTGATTGGACTGATTTATCTGTGCTCTGACCTTTTGCCTGTCTTTTACTACGATTGTGGATTACCCTTTCATTAAAAACACTGCATTTGGATCCTCAACCATCGTGTATCGGAGCAGATCGTCACAGAAGACTTCGCCTCAATGGATCCAGCAGTACGTCTCATCCGCCTTCGTCAAGGAACTCGTTCGCTCGAGGACCACATTCAGGACTTTTTAGGTATGGCTAATTTCACTAACCTCCCAGACTATGCTCTCATTGACTTCTTTTGTTATGGACTCAACAACACTTTACAATCCACACTAATCTGATGGTCCTCGAGGATCACTGAGCAAGTTCCTAGGTTATACCCTTCATTTGACTGGTTCCTCCTGTACTGTTGGGGAGGATGAGGAGGACATGTCCCCTAAACGTTTTTTTGGGGAGGGGCACCAAACTCCAAGATCCAGTGGCCACGGAGCTTGGCCCACCACAGTCACCAGCATGCCCAGGTCTGATGATTGCTAGTCCTGTGTTTTATGTACCTCCCTGTCCTTTGGTTCCCACACCAGAGCCTCTTCACGTCATGCCTGCTGCACCTGAGCTTCTTCACGTCATGCCTGCCGAGCCTGAGCTTATTCACGCCATGCCTGCCGAGTCAAGGTCGCCCTTCCAGAGTCCTTGGACAAGATGGCCGACTCTACGCCTGTGTCATTGGACAAGATGGCAGCCTCTACGCCTGTGTCTTTGGACAAGATGGCAGCCTCTACGCCCGTGTCTTCGGACAAGATGGCAGCCTCTACGCCCGTGTCTTCGGACAAGATGGCAGCCTCTACGCCTGTGTCTTCGGACAAGATGGCCGACTCTACACGTGTCTACGCCAGTGTCTTCGGACAAAATGGTCGCCTCTGTGCCTGACCAGCCGGTGCCACCCTGGCCCCCTCCCCAAATGTCTGGAAGCCGCTCCTTTGAGGGTGAGAATGAGAGTGAGAGTGAGAGTGCCCGTCATTACCACCAGAGGGCACTCCACCCCGGACTATTGTCATTCCCTCATGAAACTACATTTCCCATAATCCTTTGCCCAGACCATCATCCATTATCACATTCACCCGTGTCTCATTATCTTGTTTACTCACCCTATATAAGCCTGGTTCTTTCTGTCATTCCCTGTGAAGTCTTGTACGTGTAACACTGCATTTCTGAGCGTTTCCACTGTTCCTGGTATTTGATATTTTCCTGTGTCCTGGTTTTCTTGTTCCTGTCTCACCCTCTGGATTTGTTTGTTTGATTGGACTGATTTATCTGTGCTCTGACCTTCTGCCTGTCTTTTACTACGGTTGTGGATTACCTTTTCATTAAAAACACTGTATTTGGATCCTCAACCTTTGTATATATATATATATATATATATATATATATATATATATATATATATTCAGTTCAAAATTGTTGTAGATGAAAAGTTTCTGACTTAGAAATTAATTAAAGCCAGTAAAGGTGATTTTTGTGCATTCTCAAACATTCCACAACAGAGAGCCAGGCCTGAGCGTAGATAACACAGTGAATCAGTTACTCCCTGCCTGGACATACTGTCTCCAGATCTGGACATGTCTCCACTCACCCCTGCACTTTGACTCAGGGCTCATGTGTTACAAACTGAGCCCGGGATGTGGGAATGTGGTTATTGTGATGGAATTCATCATGTTCCATGTTTCCTGGAAATGATGGCTCTTCTGCCGCCCACCAGTTCCCCCAGGTGTGATCCAGAAACAAACTTCCAAAAGAGACACTGCTGTCACATTCAGCAATGAGCTGATTTCTCTAAGGAATTACATCACCTGGTGAACTCGCTTGTCTATAAACTCCTTCTGGGATGAGCTCAATACAAATGCATGTTTGACTTCGTCCTTGGCTCTGAGTCCACATCTGATCCCCTACATGTGGACTCATAAATGACTCATGGTTGACTTTACCTGTATGTGACGTCCACGTGCAGACAGGAGTTTAGCCGGGGGACTGATGAACTGCTTTGAGCAAATAAAGAGGCCATCAGCTCACCGGCTTCTGCCTGCCAGCACAATATCGCTCTCACTTTATATGAAGGTGTTGAGTGCTGGAGACAAAGCGAAGAGCCGGTGATTCAAGATCCAGGGAACAGAGACAGCGCTATCTATGCAGCAGACCTACAAACAGGGTTTCGGCTCAAGAAAAAAAAAAAAAGAACTCGTTCATGACAGATGCTTTGGTATAAATTAAGATGAATCACCTCTGGTTCCAGTGCAGTGGTGAATTTCAGATAACCCTTTTAAAAGGCTTAGGGTGTTCCTGGATCACAGAGAAAATTCCAAGCGGTTCAGATCCATTTATTTTTTTTAGGGTGAAGTGTGTAATTTTTCATTGTTAAAATTCTATATTCTACTATTTCAATCTCAAATTATGTAAGTTTGGGCCAGGACTATGATTTGTGCAGCCACTGAAAGACAGGAGGAGTGAACAGGAAACCTGTTTGGAAAATTGTCATTATTTTTGCAAATGAACAATTCTGTTTTTTTCTAATGGAATATTGCAGTGTTTATTATAAATTATTTTTCCGTGCACATCATTATTTATTTATTTTTTAATTCATGTGCTCTCATAATCTGTAATAAAAATAACTTCCCCTACCTTGCAGTGACTTCTCTTCTCTTCTTTGATGATTTGTTTACTGGCGTGAGGGTGGGACAACTTGTCATTCACATGACATCACAGCAATAGCAAACCACAACCATCCAATCAATTCCAGATGAACAAAATCAAGTGCTTCCCTATATTTCTTATTCAAGAAGCAGCTTCACTTGGATATACATCACAATAAGGAAAAAAAGACTATCACAACTTAATAATTCATTAAAAAAATTAAAACTCACCTTCATGTTATTCCGAAACTGCACACTTTTGACACCACAACTGACAACATCTTGTTGATCAATTTAAAGTTGTCGTGTTTATAGCTAGCTACTTTAATAATAACACATGCAGTTTAATGCCAAAAATATAAAGGTAACTCTATCACTACCTTGAGGTTTGCCTTAATGTCACATCAACACAGGACTGCATGTTAATTAATGGTCAACATATATTTCAGAACCTCGATAAAGCCTTTTCCCTCTCTGCCTTCAGAAAGCATTTGAAAACTCATCTTTTGTATTCCGAAAGCATCAGATTAATGATTCCTCTCCCATCTGATTTGAAATATTCTGATTCTTCAATTTTTATTTTCCTGTTTTTCTTGACAGATTGCTTTTATCTGCATCAAGTTTCCCTCTGAGTCATATTGTTCCCTTTCTGTATCCATTTTTTTTTCCGATTTGTCCTGTTTTCTGTAATTAATAGCTCTTCATGCTGTTTCATTTATTATTACGTATTATTATTTATTATATTATGTTTTTATTTTATTTATTACGATCTGTGAAGCAGCCTTGGCATCTAAGCTGTATTTCTGAAAATGGATTGCTGTGAACTGTAGGCCAGTGATGGGCTTATGTTCAATCATATTGAAATACAGTAAAACAACAGAAATATTAAATAAAACAATATGCAAAATTAATATATGATATGAATCAATAATATATAATATATATATATATATATATATATATATATATATATTGGCATATTAAGCCACTTTTTGTATGATAAGGACTTTTCTCAGCAATTATTTATATATGCAATTAATTTAAATGAATTTGATTGATCAGTGCATCATGTAATTCATTTGATTAGAAAATGTTATCATTTGGCAGCCCCAATGTTTATATGAACAGTCATGCATAGGCCTATTACACATGGAAGTATTACAAACTAAATTAAGGTTATGTATTCACTAGACAGGGGCCACTGTAAGTTATGTTCAGAAAGTTCATTTTTCTAAATGTTTGTAGTATGACATCACAGTCACATGATGCAATACTGCTACACACAGAGAGCTTTTCAGACCACACAGTACATGGGACTTCATTATGAATCCAATTTTTTCCATTTTCATTTGTTGTTTATTTTGTTTATATGTTTGTAACGGTCATCAGCTGTATATATGGGCCATATATATATGGGCCATTCTACAGAATTGGTTCAAAGTCAGAGTTGGAAACGTCTTGATTTATTTATTTTGTTTTTGCACAAATTGTATAATATCCAAGGTACACATTTCTAGTAATTGTGCAGTTAATTATCATATTGTATTTTCAGAAAGTTGTGGAATATTTTTCCTCTCCCCAAATGTGTCACTACCGAAACACAATAATAAATAATTTAATACGAAGGCTTATATTGACCTATTATTATTTTGTTTACATCGACCTTGTAAATATATTTTTTGCTATTTAAAAAAAAAAAGGTTTTCACAGGTAAATCAATAACTATTACAATTTTAACAATATTTCAAGTATAATTTATAAGATTTGTTGTATTTTGAATCTAATCTTTCTTTGTGTAAAAGGCATTAAGTTAATCATACTGATTTAAAGTTAAGGATTCATTAGTTTGAATATACATTGAACCAAACACTATAATAATACTTTATTTTAGACAAAACATCCATGTTTCAGCCGTGACGGCACATTTTCGGTAGTGACAGTAATGCTTTGGTAGCGACCACATCACATAACAGAATTTTAACTCACATACTAAAACACTACATACTAAGATACTAATGATTTGCATAACTGTACTAAAATTTAGTTTTTTCTCCCAAATAAATGATTTTGTGTTCCCTCTAGTCACTACCAAAACAATGATGACATGTTTCGGTAGTGACTGTTTCGGTAGTGACAATTTTAGATACTTTTGAGCCTAACTCAAAGATGCTAATCAGCACATGGTTAACTAGCACAGTTCTGAACAGTTGTACACACACAAAAACTAAATTTTATCGAATAACACTCAAAAAATGATGTCACAACCGAAACTTCAGCACATGTTTCGGTAGTGACTGTTTCGGTAGTGACAATTTAAGATACTTTTGAGCCTAGTTCAAAGATGATAATCAGCACAAAACCTAGCACAGTTCTGAACAGTTGTACACACACACACACACACACACACACACACATACATATATATATACAGTATGGATGTGAGATGGATATATTTATTTAATAGCTCATCCTGGTTGGACGTATTCCTGTATACAGGCCTGAAACTGCTTCTTTCTTTTCTTTCTTTTTTTTTAAGTGCTATTTGTTAATCAAAGTGAATGGATCAAATGTGCTTTGTTGTCTTTGCATTTTTTACTTGATCTATTAGACAACATCCAGTGCTGAGACAGCAGACTAATTAAAACATTTCAAGTAAACATTGGACTCCCAAGTTAATTAAACGTAAGAGTCTATGGTTGCACTTTATTTTACAGTATGTGCACTTTCAATGTACTTACAGTGCTTACCAAGAAAGTACTGAATAATATAAGGTAACTACATAGGTATATTGATATACCTATACTGATGTAGGTATAGATATATACCTATACTGATGTAGGTATAGTGGTACTGTAGGTTCAGGACTAATACCTAGTTATTACCCAGGTATAGTAATTACTGCATTAAGTATACAGTATGTACATGCGAAAATAAAGTGCTACCGAGTTCATTAGTCTTCTACAGAATTCATAAAACTTTGAAACTTTTGTTTATGTTTCAGAATTTATTTGATTATCATTAGCAGAAGCTCATCATTACTCATGAAAACACCTTTGTTTACCCTGTTCCTGAATATCCAAGAGAGCTAATTTGTTATGAGCATGTGACTTTTCAGTAAGTATCTTATTAAATATAGAAAATATGTTTATCAACCATAATATGAGGTCCTCTTAAAGGAATGTCCTGAGTTCAACACAAGTTTAACTGCAGCATTTGAGACAAGTTGTTGATTACCACAGAAAGCAATTCTCTTAATGCACTGCAAGGAAGCAAAGAATGAGAAGTGCATTTAGAGAATTGATATATTTTTCATGATGGCAGACTTTTTTATTGATTTTCGTATCATGGGCTGCTGGGGGAAAGAGGAGCAAGAAAACCAGGATGCATCAGTTACAGTATTGAGATGTACTCAAAGAGATTTAATGAAATAGAATTGTATGATTATAATTTTTTTGCACTGAAATAATGTGAACAAAAGTAAAGAAATTTCAGCCCCTTTATACTTTAGGACATAGGCCAAAGCACATAATCTAAAACAGATTTTATATCTTTTCGTAATGTAGGGTGGACTAAAATGTTATGTTGAGTACAGGATTCACTCATCAGCGTTTGGAAACCATGATTTTTCAAGTCATTTTGTGTTTGTGTTTGTGTGTATGTGTGTGTGTGTGTGTGTGTGTGTGTGTGTGTGTGTGTGTGTGCATAAATGATAGGAATAGGAATAAAATATGTATTATTTTTCATTGTAGTGCTACACATGACTGAATGTCCACCATACCGCCAACCCATTCTCTGCACTCCAATGCATGACAGTCAAAAATATGTGTTGAGAAAGAAAGGCTCTCTGGCTTATTTTGTGCCAACTGCTCATTAGATCGAGCACCAAGAACTTTAGGGCTGATATCTATCACAGTGCTGTTTTGCCAGGGATATCGGCTAAACCTCAGATCTCTCAGATCTGGCTTGGGTTGCTGCTGTGAACAGCTCTCTTGGCACTTAAAATGTGTCGCATGATTTCTCGCCTGCCTCATAAACAAAGGGCCACACTGAAGTTGTGATAAGCCCTTCTGATTCCTTTGAAGTGCATGACCGCTCGTCTTGGAAAGAGATCATGGCATGTATGAACTGTTTCTCAAATTCACAATTTGCATAGAGAGAGTTGAGAGTATGTTATCACAGAGGGTGGTTGGGGTACTGGATTTCCAAACCTCTGAAAGTTGAGCAGGAAAAAAAAGAAAAGAAAAGAGAACAACATAGTCACTCATAAATAATTTCAGTCTGTGACTTAGCTCTTTGTACAAACACAAGAGCTCAATCCCTCATTTTTTCTTTCTCTTTCAAAATTATGTGCTATCCTATTGCTGTAATGCCACTGAATTAGATATGACCACAACAGTAGCCTACAAGCCAAGTGGTTTCCAAATCCATCTTTCTCTCCTACGGTTCTAAAGCAAATCATTAGAAGGGACAATACTGTAACAATGTGGTGGTAGTTGAAGGCACAAGACGAAGATCTGGGTTAAACACAAACTTTACTTGATGAGTTCAGGCAGGACATACACAACCACATCTAACATTAGTGAGAACCAACAAGGGACTGAACAGAATAGGGAGTATAAGATCATATTATCATGTAAGATAACAGGGAGATTAAAATCATATTATAATCATTAAACTTCATCACAACAATACAACAAATAAAAAACTAAAATGCACTATAATTCTGTCAGGACCACTATCGTCAAATACGATTGACAATTAGCATACAGTTAGCATACAATGTATTGCAAGGGCAATCAGAATGCCAAACCTGACTGACGAGAGGAGGAGCTGGGGATGGAGGAGGGGAATTGGCTCCTGAGAAACGCGATAGCTGCTGATAATACTGAAGGAGCTTATATATACAGTGATAGGCGTCGTATTCCTATAGGTAGATGTGTATCAGCTGAGAGTCAGCTTATGCGAGCTTGACTAACGTGACCTGCCAGAACTGACGCTACGCTTAATTTTAACTGAGTAAAAAAACGCAATGATCTAAAATTAACACTATATGAAAATATTTAAAATGTCATGTAGACTTTTTTTTTTAATTGGACTTTACAATTCTACATATCACAGAGAATCATTTAGAATGAATTGATTCAATAGAATGAGTCATTGTTTATAACACTATTCATGAGTTCACATTTACTTTTAATCAGATATCAAGTGTAGCGTTAGTTAAGCTCAAGCTCGCATCAGCTGACTCTCAGCTGATCCATGTCTACCTATAGGAATATGATGCCTATCACAGCATCCATATATATTAGGGGTGTAACGGTACATGTATTCGTCCCGAATTGTCACAGTACGGACGTCATGGTTCGGTGCATACAGTCAGACGATGAATACAATCAGTCACAGGCGATCCACACTCCAATCCAGAAGGGGGTGCGCGCGGTAATGCAACGCTGTTTGCTAACCACCACAACAGGATAAAGAGCAGAAGAAGAAGAGATGATCTATGCACCAACCCATAACAAGAGTTCAGATGGCACGCAAGAACTTGCTAGTAGCCTATATGCTGAGATAGCCTATATCGCACTCCACAAACTTCACGGAAAGGATATCGGGATGGCACAATGTTTTGTTTTTATTGTGAGCATACACAAATAAAAATAGATCCTTTACAGTTCCGATGTCTTACTCTTATCTGTATTACCATAAACTGAGTATGTTAAGTTGTTTCTGCTGTTATAATGAGACAAAATCATTTGGCTTTGTGCCGATTTGTGTCGTGGAATTCTCACTACCGTCCAGTAATGGAATATCCATGTCCTGTAACTGGGAAGCATCAGGTGCCGCTTCAAGTGAGAGGGAGATATTGTGGCTGTTATTGAGTGCTTAATGAAAGGTTGTGAATCATACGAACCTGCTCTTCCCATCTTACCAGGCTGGTTTGCCAGCAAATTTTGGCTGCAGGATTCCTCCAGGTGGAGGCCCTGATTCAGCACAAAGACCCTCTGAAATGTGCAAATATTGTACATGTGGTCTGCATGTTTTGATTTAGTGAAAATCCTTGGTTTAATATGAATGATGCTAAATACATGTTTTTAATGCTACTTTTGGATGTTATTGTTATTTAATTTGAAATGACATACAACAATTTAAAATAATTAATACTATATACTTTTTAAGATAATTATACTATATGTATCGCCTGATCCCCCCGCACCTGTGGGGTGGAAGACGGGACAGGGCTTACACAGAGAAGGTTGATCACTGCTGTTCCTTCTGACCCATACAGTGAGACTATTGGATAACACTGGGAAAGCGTGCCTATTCCAATTGGAAAGGGACGCTACGGAGACCACATCCTGCCCGTAGGGAGGTAGCATGTGGAGTTACACATATGGACTGGCCAGAGGGTAGTGCTACATATGGAGGGTCCCTGCGGAGGATCCAACCTGGCTATGGTGGAGGCAACACCGACAGGGACAGCAAAGCGGGCTTTGCCAAGGGAAAGACTGCAGCAGGTGCTGGAGGAACTATAAGCAGGGTTCACCAGTGAAAGTGAGACACCGAGCCAGCCCACCCGTACATCACCTATTCACAGACAACAAACGGGAAGAAACAGGCTTTACTCTGTGGTTGTAGAACCTCCCGAATGGATCAGGTGTCACCCAGCCCACAGCTCTGAGATGTTTGCCTCTGCCAGCGAGGCGCCGTGCACCAATACTCAGGAGGAGGCAACACTACGAGTGGAATGATCCCTCACCCCCAGGAGGTACGGTTCGCCTCGGGATTGGTACGCCAAGACGATGGCATCCAGTATCCAGTGGGCCAACCTCTGCTTAGAGACAGCCTTTCCTTTCTGCTGGCCTCCATAACAGACAAGAGCTGATCTGTGGTCTTGAAACTCTGTGTGCGGTCTACATATAGACGTAGAGCACGCACCAGGCACAGAGACGCTAGGGCTAGGTCTGCCTTCTCCAGGGGCAGTGCTTGCAAGTTCACCAACCTGGTCCTTGAAAGGAGTGGTGGGAACTTTGGGCACATATCCAGGCCTTAGTCTCGGGATCAACGTGAGAGTAGGCCAGCCCGAATTTCAGGCACACTTCGTTGACCAAAAATGCACTTTAGGAAATCAGATCAACAATTTTTTTTAAATGTAGGTGTCCCCAGTCAAGCAAAGCGACAGTGGCAAGGAAAAAAAACTCCATCTAATGGACAGAAAAACCCTTGGTAGAACCCAGGCTCGGTCAGGGGGCCAGTTCTCCTGTGGCCAACGAACAACACGGTGTTCGTCCTTATTCAGGCTGACTCTGATTAGGCATTTACGGGGTTCTTCTCAGTGATAAGAACCTTCAACAAAAAGGCTCCACTTCAAAGCGTAAGCACGCCCCGAGAGGGGGCTCTTGCTGAAGTGATTGTGTCAACTACCACTGGAAGTAGGGCACTTAAGTCCTCCACGTCCCATCCAGAGACCACACATGGAGGTTCCAGAGGTCTGGACGTGGGTGCCATGTGGTGCCCCAGAAATGCCCAAACAGTGCAACATTAGCTTCATATAGGCTGAAGTAAGTCGCTGACACTCACGTGTCATATGGCAGGGCGACACAGCGTCTCGTTCCCTCTTCAGGGAACTAAGGGTACAGTCATAACCGAGGTGTTCCCTTTCTAGGCAACTCGCGCTGTGTCGATTGACGCTATGGGAACATTTATACCAACGCCACCATAAAGAAAAGTGTCTGTCCAGTATGAAAATGTGAAGAGCAGCACTAGGACGAGAGCACATGGAAACCTGGTGTAAAAAGAGTAAAACCTCACATAAGTGTGCGGAGAGGACCAGCCTGCCACATCACAAATGTCTTGAAGAGAAACTCCTGACACAAGAGCCTTAGAGGCCTCATCCTCTGCTTTGATGCTAGAAACCCTTTGTTAGGGGGTCCAAAACAAATAAACAGTTGTTCAGATTTATACCACAGGGCAGCTCTGTGGACATAAGCATCTAGTGCCCTAACTGGACACAGCAGATTATTCTTTTCCTGGTCTGAATCAAGGAAAGGAGGAGAACATTAGGCCTGCAGCACTATAGATCTAGCCACATTGGCAGGGACCTTGGAAACATAGCCTGGCCTAGGGTGAAGGAATGCTTTGACCATGCCAGGTGCAAATTCCAGGCACAAAGGTGAAACCAACAAATCTCCTATTATTTTAAGAGAAGTGATGGCGAGAAGGAACAAAGCTTTCAAGGTCAAAAACATGACCGGAACCTCCTCAATAGGCCCAAAGGGAGCCAGGGATGGGCCTTGAAGCACATTTAATTTTTTTTAATTTTAGCTGCATAACTGACTGGTTCAGAACTCGCAGATCCAAAATGAGACGTAACCCCCCATCCTTCTTCGGAACGATACAATATCGGCTGTAGAACCCGGCTTCTCTGTTGGGGGGAGGTACATCTTCTATGGCCAATTTCCTCAGCAGAGTTATTATCTCTTGTTCCATAACCAGAGCCTGCTCGGGGCCCACCACAGTGGGCAGGACCCCCATAAATCTGGGGCGGGCAAGACCTGATCTGTATTTGATAACCCTTTTCGATAGAATGCAGGACCCAACAAGACACATTTGGCAGTGACTTTCAAGCTGTCAAATAATCTACTAGGGGAATCAGTCTCTCGAGACTAGCCTCTGGTGTTTGTTGAGTAACCAATTCGTGCCCTGTTGTTCTGCCCAACCTGCTGAAGCAAAACGCCATCCCATACAGGTAAGAAAGCTGTTGCTATAGTATTCTAAACTTACCATAATACTGTTTAAATAGTAGACAAAGTACGATACAATTTTCAGTGATAATACAATACCATTACAACAACTGTTTCGTTAATAACCCTCTGTTGATCCGACTATCAGTGAGTATTATCTGTATTTTATACAAAAGCCCTGGAGCTGTCAAAAAACGGGAATTTCTCGGTAACATGGAGTACGAGTAAACATTCATTTACATACTACCGACATTGTAACAATACAAAGCTGGTTGAAAAAGTTTCCCTTTAAAGGAAAAGTCAGTAAACTTAATGGATAATGTCCTGACAGAAAATTACTTTTTTTTTTTTTTTGGTCTTATGGGCCACATACACACTGTAATGTTTCAGTAAGCACAGCCTCATTTAAATTGGGAATGATTGACACAGTGGAATATAGCAACGTTATGCCGTATGGCATTCACTATTTTCACCAAAGCTATATTACAGCAACAAAAGACTTATGTTCTGCCATTTAAAATAAACCACCATCTACAGAGGTGCTGTGTCTTTTATGTTTGTAAAGCCCCTTTCACACAGCGCGATGATCCCGGCAAATTGCCGGGAAATTGCCAGAACGCAGTGTGAACGCAGACACGACCCGGAAAAAAAATTGTTTACAGCCTGGTGCAAAAAGTGAGTTTGGTCTATATAGCTAATTTTGCCCTTCATGACAACTGTGAGGGGTGAATTTTTTTATAACTTATCCGTTTAAATTATATTAAGCCTTAAAGTTCTGCATAATTAAGGGCGTGGCCACTTGAGTGGCAGGTGGATTGGCGCTGCTGTCACTACTAGCCGTTTGTCTGCTGTCTGTTAGCCGTCACGTCACCTCAGCTGATCCCGCCTTTTTACCCATTTTCGTTTATTCTGGAGTGACGCGCGGTGACATGCTACCAAGATGGTGACGGCCGGTTCCACCTACTTTGGGCTTCAAAAATGCTCTTCAGAAACCTACGGGTGACGTCACAGACACTACGTCCATATTGTTTTTACAGTCTATCTATGGTTTGGCCTTGGCTCAAGGTTGGTATTAAGATGTGTTTTGGTTGATTGTATAGAAATTGGACGACACTTAATGCAGGTGTAAACTGGGTCTAAAACATTTTGAGCTTGTCCACTTTCGATCATTTCCAGAGGTAGTAGAAAATGCATTCAACCGGATTGCTGAGCTCTTTTTGTTTTTCTGTTGTCTCTGGGCACGTTCATATGTAAATTGCGCAAGCTTATTTTGTCCATTAGATCAAAAGATCTAAAACATCAAGAAAAAACATAAATTTACCCACCCATAGACCCTTCCCTCAAAGAAATCCGGACAAACGTGGTTGAAAATTGACAAAAGAGACAGATTAAAACACCAGGTGTAAACGGGTACGAGTCTACTTGTGATTCGATCGACCAAAACGCATATTAAGATGTAAACAGGGCCCAAGTTATTAAAGGGGCAGGTACGGGTCGCAATATTCCGGTCTTATTTTCAATTGAAAGCATTTGGATTTATTTCAGTTTACTATGGGCTTGTTTATGTCCGCTTGTTTATATTATTTTCTTGCAAAATCTGGCAACACGAGTAAGTAAACACTCGTACCTCTTTCCCTGTGATTTCTTGCACCACAAAAAGAAAGGCATGTCCCTGATGCACGTTAAAATACGTCATAACAACTAGTTGTTCAGTTCGGTTCTGTACACACTGCTTAGAACTTTTGTAAATGTGGTTATCACTACATGCTATTTTTTTGGGAGTCAGTTCGGTTGCAGAATGTGTTTTTCACTCCAGTAAGTTACTGAACTGTGTATGTACAGAACAGGATTAAGCACTAAAGGTAAACTGACAAATGAATTTAGCTGCTGTGTGTACGTGGCCATAGTGTAGTTTGCCTCATTGAAAAGTTCTTTAAAGTGCTCTTCGTGTTTGTCATCCTGTTTCCTGTGAGCATGGGCAACCTGAGCTCTGTGTTACAGATGGAGTCCAGGGAAACACCCACAGTATGTGAAGTGTGGAATGACAGCATTATGGCTGTTCTGTTATGTTCAGCTCTGCACTTGAATGCAGGCATTGAGGAGTGTTTTTGGGTGAGAGCCAGGTGGATGTGCTTTCCTCTCTCTGGGGTGAGTGGACAGATCCATGTTGGTCCCACAGAACCAGGTGCTCACAGAGAATCTCATGGAAATCCTTTAATCCTTTAATACATTAGACAATTGTTGGCATATGGTAAGAGTATAGAGCTATAAAATTAAAGTCACGCTGTTCGCAAGGGATTTTACTTACGTAATCTGATGTATTTTTGAGGAAAAAAAAAAGAAAAAAAAAAGTAGGCTGGGACTTTGGTCCATTGGCAATTGATTGGACTGTTAAACATGGTCGTTATATGCTGGAATAGAGGTAGGCGGTTTGAGGGAATGGGTTGAAAAAGTAAGAGACATCCATGCAATTATGTCTATAATACACAGAAAAATATATCAATTAGTGAGTGGTTGACCCAGATGTGGTTTTCAATGGCCAATTCTTTTTTTTTTTTTATTGCAATGGGTGACTTTTTATTTCGGTAACACTTTATTTTGATGGTTCCTTTTGAACATTCTGTTGACAATAAGTAACTTTGCAAGTGCATGTCAACTAACTCTCAGTAGATTATTAGTAGACTCTCTGCTTAATATCTGTTAACTCTGTATTGTGATGATTCCACAACAGACATTCTACTGACTATCAGTAACTTTGCAACTACATTTTTTCAGTCTTTTGTATCTCTTGGGCAATTTGAGCCATACTAGTGGAGACTCATGTAATTATAAGGGTCATTATATTGTTCTCAGGAGAAAATCCCAATAATCTCATTACTGTCTAGCAGAAATATATTTTAACAGACCTCATTTGTGATTTGTCTTTTCTGGAAGACAGTAATAATACAAAATAATACAACTTTTTTTTTTTTTTTATCTTCTATATCGATTTATGAAGATAGTATCACTCACATGTTCATCGTAATTTTTCCACAGATTAAATGTGTTACAGCTTTGTGTCTGGCTAAACTAGACCATCTGTTTGAATCATTGCCAACCCTCAGTATGTTCCTTTTGATTTTCTTTGACATTGGATTCATGGTTCAGACAGCAGGCATATATTACATTGCCAGCCAGTGTTGGGCAAGCTACTCAAAAAAGTATAGCTAACTATGCTAACAAATACATTACAGGAAGAAGAAAAAAGCTAGAAAGTATTTAATTACAATGTGAGACTGGTAAACTGGTAAGCTACTTCATATTTTTGTAGAGATTATTCACCTGAAGAGCTCAATCACAAGTTTTACATGCAGATGGTCATTTTCATAACAATCTTTGTCGCTGGCTAGTAATAAGATATCCAAGGTTGGTTTCAATTGTAGGTACAGATCCATGCATCAACTTTATTTTTTTATTTTATTGTCATTTTAAATGTTGTTGTTTTTTCTTGCAGGGATCAACCTGATTCAGAAGTTTTAAATAAATTAATACTTTTATTCAGCAATGACGCATTAAATTGAACAAAAGTAACAGCAAAGACTTTTACAATACATATATATATATATATATATATATATATATATATATATATATATATATATATATATATATATATATATATATATATATATGAACATAGTTCTTCTGAACTCTCTATTTATCAAATAATCCTGAAAAAAAGATGCACTGTATCACGGTTTCCACAAAAATATTCAGTTGCACAACTGTTTTCAACACTGATAACAATAAGAAATGTTTTTTTTAAAGAACCAAATCAGCAAATTAGAATGATAATTGAAGGATCATGGGACACTAAAGACTGAAGTAATGATGTTGAAAATTCAGCTTTGCCAGCAAAATTTAAAGCAAACATAGAAACTGTTATTTTAAATTGTACTAATATTTCACACACTGTGTAACCTTGGTTTTGATCAAATAAATGCAGCCTTAGTGAGACCTCAAACTTCTGAACAGTAATGTAGATTAAATTATTTGAAGGGAAATTTGAAAGGAAGTTCATTTTAAAATGACTAATATAATTTTTACTCCTACATCTTTGGGCTCTTTGAGATCCCAAACATAATCAACCTCAAAAGAGCATGAGGGTTAAAAAATAGTGATGATACCAATTTACCATTAAGAAACACAGTTAATCTAATCACTTTTGTGTTTGTAGTGATGCTACTGGCCAACACTGGTTCCAGCATAGTGATTTAGTCCAAAAGCCCATCATATACATGCTGTTCGACAGTTGTGAGTGACAGATTGATTGGCAGGTCATCAGTGGCTGAGCTCCCCAGCAGGTTTTCACAAGACACTTATGCATATGAATGAGAGACCTCTGGAGGAAAGAGGGTGGGCTCGACTACAGCAATGAGGGAGGTAAAGGTTAGTGAGGGGGTGGCACAACCCTAATGACCCCAATTCTACCACCCTGATAGAAACCCGTATTTCTCCTGCTAAAGGGGCTTTGTGCTTTCCCTCCACTTGCCTCATGGGAACTTACTTTGAGTGTGTGCTTTAAGGAGTGGGTCGCAAGAGCCAGACATGGCAGTTGGCCATTCCCAATGAACAATGCCAAAGAATAGCTTTATTTGTCAAGGTTTCTTCAAGCCGTATATAGAAGAGCTTTTGGAAAAGCTGAATAGCTTCAGACCGCTGGCCCACTTTCACCCTCCACTGTCTCAGCTCTATTGATTAACCCACCCGCTCGACTGAGAAACGGGGGCAGATACTGGAGTTTACAGATTATGTCAATTAGCAAGAGATGGAGGTCCTCGTTTAACTCTTGCCTGTGCGGCCCTCCCAGGCTAGGGCTCTCAGGGCCCAGAGGTCAAAGTTTGTGACCCCTCTGCCAAAACACTGAGGTTTGTCGCTCCATATGACCTTTCCAACAACATTGACCCCTCAGGGGCCCCCGCGTTGGTTCCTCTCACAAAGCGGTGACAGAGGAGTCGATTCGCAGGGGAAATGGATTTATTTATCAGATTCTGTTGTTTTTTCCATAGTGGCATAAATCTCCCCGGTGGACGTGTTTGTTCTGCGAGGCAGTCGTTGGGACTGCAGCGGCATGATGGACTTTACAGATGCTGTGCTCTTAAATTATGAGCTCCCGTGCTCGCAATTAATTCTTCGCTGCTGATGAGAGTCGACCGATGGTCTGCCTCAAATTATTTTTCAAGTCAGAAGCCATGAGCGCTTACACTGCGGAGGGTCTCGCTGTATCCTGTGGAACAGAGCTCCCATTAACACCCATCTCTCAAAGCAGAGCTGTCTCACCGCACATCCCGTTTGTCCAGGAATGCAGACATGCTCATGTCTCTATAGTGTAGTAATGAAAGGTCCTGCCTTCTCAGTAGTATGTATCAAGTATTCATATATATATATATATAAATTAAGCAACATAGTATTTCATGTGATTTTTATTTTCCCATTAAGTTTCCTAAAACAGGTGTCATTATACTAATTCAGATTCAAAAGTATAAAAGTTGACGAGTGTGATTAATTTACGTAATCAGTTCAAACTGTCAATTTAAGTGAATCAGTTCAGAAATCTTGAGTGAATTATTTGTTTGCAAAAGCAAAAATTTTCACTGAAGTCTTTTTTGTATCTGCATGTATTCATCAGAATGCTGAGAAACATAAAAAAATAATAATTATCACCCACAGTGTGTAATGCTTCTTATTAATTATATATATATATAAAAATTAAAAACGCCATATTTAATGTTTCATATTTCAAATGGTCGTATGTCATATGATTTTATCAGGTGACGTCCAGTTATCTTCTTAGAAATAAAAATTTATTTTTAATTTAATTTTGTGTAAATATGTCTTAACGTAATGTGTAATAATGTAATATGCAATAAAAAAAAATTAAAAAAAATGTTGGCTGATATTAATTCTGGTTCATTGCATGCCATACAGTGTGAAAACCAGTACATTGCATTCATGCTGCTGGAAAAAGTTAGTAGTATTGCTTGTTTTTTTGGGGGGGGGGTTTTGTTGTTGTTTTTTTGTTGTTTTATACTCCGATACTGAACAAATATTGCTTTGAGGGATGTTTCTAGCTTTATGCAATAGATTAACTTTCTTTGAACCTCCTATGAAGACATTTTAGCTTTGCCAGATGGTAAATTATGACTTTTTTTAGAGATAGTCAAACAGGCTGTGTTGAAACGTTTGATGGAAAGAACAGTCTGATCTCAGTGTTTCTTGAGCTTTTTTCAGCATAAATCAGCTGCCAGAATTCAAAAGCATCCTGTCTGTAATTCCTTGTCTTACATGTAATCATCAGGCCTCATTCATGAAACACGAGCAGAACGAATTTCTGTGCAAATCATCTAAAAACATTATTACATAAATTGTTGCATTTAATTCAATACAATAATTTATGTAAGAATGGATTTATGAACAATTTGCAAGGAAATTAGTTCTGCTTGTGTTTCATGAATGAGGCTCAATGTGTGTGTGCTGCGTATTTAAGCATATTTAATTCATTACTAAATCTGTCATTCAGAACCTGATGTTGACCTGTTTGTTTGGTCATGTTTTTTTTGTGTTTTTTTTTCCAGAAGCAAGTCAGACGATTGGATGAATCTCATGGAACAACCGTCTTTATTAAGGGATACTTTATTTTGTCATCTGGCTCCTAAATGTTTCACTCCAGTCTTTTTTTTGTCATTTTCTTAATAAGAGCATGTGAGCTAAACAGGGGTGCGTTTCCCAAAGTCAACTATGATCGCAAGTTCCGTCGTGACCAATAGAGTTCAATGGAAATTGCGATCATAGTTGGCCAGCGATGCATTTGCGCATTAGCTCAACATAAATTTTGCAACTGCAAAAATGCACCTTTACATTCAATTTACTGCGATTTCCAACTGAAATGAACAGTAATTTACAATAAAACAATGTTTATCCCTTTTCAGTCTTTGACTCATTTGGTAGTGATCACATCATTATCTACTTGGCACAGCTGATTGTTTGCGGTTTCATCAGCCTCCAATGAGCTGCGGCTCAACATTCAAACAAATACCGGGGTGTTGCTCTATTACCATACCAATCTCCCGAGAGTTGTCATGACAGAAATGTGGTACTATGTTATGACCTCAAAACACTTTTACCATAGCTCATGATCTCATGATCTTTACATCACATATCCAGCTCCATTTGTATGGCTTTTCTGACGTAAACTTGCTTGGTAGCTCAACGTTGCAATGTAAAGCACTAAATGCGAGTCCTGTGAAACACGAGTCACGATAAAAGAGCTCAATGGCATAGTTACTTCAGCAAATGCATTTATATCTCACGTTTGCTTTTGTTCACACTATCGTTTAGGTTTAGGTTAGGGTTTGGTGAAGGTGGTACGTTATTTTCAAACATTATAGAAGATTAACCTTTTAGCATCACTCACTGGACGTTTCATTTCCAAACTGTCACAATGTTTCATATAAAGCTGAACTTGCTTTTAGCACCATGCACTCACTGTACATTTCACTTTAAAAGTGTTGCAAAATGTTCAAGAAGCAATGTAATATAATTTTTCTGAATTGTCGCCTCAGGACAGTGTTTCCAGTGAGCCTGGGTTGCATTTAGTGTCTGGTTTCAAAATGATTGTGGAGGGTTAGTGATTAAAACATAGGTTTTTGCACTCTGAATTACCCAAAAAGTGGCACAACAGGTCCGGTGAATTCGTCCCTCCATGTCTACATAGACACTGGAGGGTCTGCTGGTCTCTCAGCCAGTTTTTAATCAACTTACTACAACGCGCCTGCAAGCACAGTAGCAGCAATTGAACAACACAAAGGCGCCATTCTCCATCCCTGCTGATGGATCCGAGGTTACTGGGGTGAGATAAAACCAGAGAGAGTGAGGGGATGGGGGCCGCTCTTGGCTGGACTCTGCATTCCCCGTGATATTAACCTTTCAGGGAAATCAGTATGACACAGAAGCTGACAGAGGGTCGAAATTATCTTTTGATTGCTGGTGTGGTGGGCTGTTTATATCACCGGTCATCTGGCACAAAGCGGAGCCCTGTTCCCCCTGTCTGTGGCCGTCAGGCCTTTTTTAATCACGGTAAGTGACCTTTGCGGTGATGCTGACAGAACGATGAGAAGGAGGGGCCAGGACTGTCCGTCTGATAAGCTTCTATGAGAAGACTCTTTCTCTTCTGGTGTCCTCTCTCTTTCTCCAGCACTGTTATCTCATGTTCATGTCTCACTGAATCTTTCCTCTCCTCCTCTCCAGAGTAATTGAGCATGTGTCCGTTACTTTCAAATTTGTACATAGTTTGTGTAATCTGATTTAATGTTGTATGCAGCTATTTTAAAAAAAAAAACAAAAAAACATGTTAGTTTGGACCAAAATTTTAATTCTGTAATTTAATTATTTTTTATTTTTTTTTATTTTTTGAATTAAAGTGGATGGGGACAGTGACTAGATTGGGGTAGGCAACGTCTGTCCTAGAGAGCCACTGTCCTCCAGAGTTTAGCTCTAACCCTATTGAAACACACTTGAACAAGCTAATCAATGTCTTCAGGAATAATATGTTTTTTTCAAGGTTGGAGGACAGTGGCTCTCCAGGACCGACGTTGTCTACCCCTTGACTAGATCAAGCTTCAAAATGACAAGAACACAACTTGTGTTCTATATTCCAAGTCTTATAAAGGCATCCTATAATTTTATGTGAGCGACACAATTGAAGGTCTTTCACTAGAAAATCTTTATATTCACCAAGCTGGATTTTGGGCATTGCAATCAAAATGGAGACAAATGAACATGAGCTTACGCGGTTGGGGTTTAAGCGGATTAAATAATTTGAGAAGTCCTGCATACGTCACCAGAGAGACATTTTATTAAATAATACGAGGTCAAAACAATTAAAAAAAATGTAACGCAAGCATGGCTGAATTCTTCACAATAAAATATATTACATGCATTTAATATATGTATATATATATATATAGAATGGGACTGAATCTTCAGTTCATGCTAATTTTAATTATTTTAAAATGTTGTAGAATATGCATAGCAGATGTAGCCAAACCATGTAAAAGCATGTTGTGTAAATGTACATATTTCTACATCAACCTTGAGTGTTAAACCAGAAATATAAGTACATGTATAAATGGGAACCTAATTAAAGACGGTAAGTGTCTGCAAAGAGCAGTGTGTGAGTTGTGTGTTGGTGAACATCCTGGTGATCAGCTGATGTTTGAGATGGAACTGTGAGACTATAGAACCTGTGAGAGAGCCCGGATCAGACTGTGATGTTTGGATCTGTCTGATGTAAGCTGTGTGGAGAGTGTTTGAATGTGAGAGTGGGGGTGGCATGAGCTGGCAGATCCCTGTAGACAATAGGCCAGTAATGAGGGGTTGCTTATCCATGATCCACAATGCCAGCATCTACAGGAAGAGAGGCATTTGCTCCTTGATCTCAGATAAATTCCACTGCTTTTTTCCATATTCACATTTACAGAGATTGGCACTGAATTGGTCATTTGCTCTTTTCTTTTCTTGTTTAAACAGGTTGGTACATAGATTTGTTCTTAAGAGTAACTGTTGTCAAGTGGAAACACATGTACAGTAGAGTCAGTCTTGATATGATTTTGGTGATTTAGATATCTGATAAATATTTCCTGTTTTAGACTTAGCTCATAGCATCTCCATTTGTGGTTTTGGTATGTTGTGCAGTGTCATTATTTTAAATGAATAGTGCCTTGCCTTATAGGGTTAGTTCAGCCAAAAAGAAAAAAATGTCAACATTTACTCACCATTATGTCATTCCAAACTTGTATTTGTTTCTTTCTTCTGTGACATGCAAAAGTGAATGTTTTGGGAATGATCTGTTGCATTCAATGAAAGTGAATGCAGTAAATATGCTGTCAAACTCCAAACATGACCATTAGGCACCAAAAACAATCATTAAAGTGGTTTGTACAAATGTTATGCTATATTTAAAGTATTCTAAAGCCAGACAGGACCAGTTGTGGCCGGTGGGTTTTAAAATAAAGGAGGCTCACTAAATTGTAGCAGTCTGGGGATGCTCTCCCAAGGATTGATTGATTGATTGATTGATTTTCTTTTCTTTTCTTTTCTTTTCTTTTCTTTTCTTTTCTTTTCTTTTCTTTCTTTCTTTCTTTCTTTTTTTTTTTTTTTTTTTGCTTAAGTTTTTTTAAATAGTTTTTTTGGTCACTTTTAGACAGAAAATTTACAGCAATACAATATAAATATAATTTCACTCACCTAGCCCATCACTTGAAAAATTCCATCCTTCTGTCCCTCTAAATGTCCGTGTTAAAAGAGCACGTACCGCCATTTAGTGAATCTGATTGCCAACGGCTTCTTTTATTTTTAATCTGCAGTTCGAATTGTGTCTGTAAATTTGTTGGCGATCAAATATTTTCTGATCAATATCTCTACTCTCTCTAAGGTAGTTAGTACATTATCAGCATTAGCAGTTCAAACTAATATCACATAATTTATGTCTCTACGATGAATGGTTGATATACCAAGGGTAGCTAGCCTTCTCTGCGATGTATTTTTTTTTTTTTTATCAACACTCTAACCGCTGAAAGTGAAATTAGTGATTTTGATAGTGATTGGCTTTCTTTTTTTTTTTTCTTTTTTTTTTTCTTTTTTTTTACCAATGGAGGCAAAAGTCTTATGGATTTTGCCTCTCCATGCCCTTCTGTATCCCCTCAAGTTAGAACAGTTTTCTGAACAGTTGTAACATCAACAGATTTAGGGAAGAGGTAGTTCTGACCTCAGTAATATTTTATGGTGTTAAAGTAGTGAAATTACAAACAAGAAATACAAATTATGAGACTGAATGAAAACTGGGGATATTATTAACACTAAACCGTCCTTCTCCCATTTTTACCTAAACATTTTGTATAGGCTGTGCCTCCCCTGACGAGCCGCCACAGGACAGAACCAAAATGTAATATGTTTTCTGAAAAAAATATCCTATTGCGTTCCACAGAAGAAAGAAATTCATAGAGGTTTAAAATGAGAAGAAGGCTTTTTTGGCTGAACTATTGTTAATTCCTGAAGATAAATAACACACTGATGAAATTCTTGAGATGTGATCAACAATATTACATTATCATTAAAAGGTGATGGCTGATTAAACAGAACTAGCACAGTTAGATTTTAACTTTTATTACAGTGAGATGTAAAGTCGGAAGGCTCTTTCCATACCATGTCTGCATATTTGTAGCAATATATAATACTTTTAGTAAAAAATAATGTTGCATACTGTATAGAAAGCATGAAAAACACCTCACCAACCAAAATTACTGAACGATTCCAGAGGCTGTCATAAGCTTAGCTGAAATGATGTGCGCTCTTAGAGCAGAGAAATGGTCCAGGCTGCGGTTGACGTATCTGGGCCGCCATCCTGACCAACACTTTTCAATCCGTCAGTTTTCTTACCTCCCAAGTTTCAAGCCCTAACTGGAGTCGTGTCATATTCTGGTGCTAATGATCACGATTGTATCTTCGTAGTACATAATAAAAACTTTTTATTCCTTATCTACAAAATGAAAGATACAAATAAAAACCAGTTGGCACTATGCTTGTTCTGTTTTGTTTGCTTGTGGAATCTCGCCATTGAAATCAAATATGAGTGCACTTTTTAAAGCTCTTGCTCACAATTCTCTATTTCTCACATTGATTGAAAGGGTTGTCATTGTCTTTCCGAAAAGTCTCATAGCTTGTGTTCTGAATGAGGGAACCAGGAAAATTTCACTAAAATATGCATGAGTATCGTAAGTGTGCTGATTGCTTCATAAACAATACATTTTATGTAGATACAGTCGCCAACAAAATGTAGCTGTACTTGATGATGAATTAAGTCCTAAGCAGTTTCCAAAAGCCATTTCTTGAGTAATAAAATACATCTGTACTAATGGTTGGAATTAGGCATGGATACGGTCTCTGAAAGAGTTATTGGAAGACGCAGACAGAAGAGTCATTGATCACTGGAAGACAGTGTGATAGGTGGGACACTGATGAGATTTCATGTATTTAATGGCAAACTTGAGTTCCTTGCTCTTTTTGTCCCACTTGTGGATGGACATGAGCAGTAACTGTTGGTCCACTTTGCGGCCCATGATGAGGAAGTTGCTCCCGAGATTGTCCAGTTGTGAGCAGGGACAGTTTGCTCCATTCTTGATGTATAGTGTGAGCTTCTTTAGGTCTTTCTTCCTCAGTATTCCCATCTTCAGAACCTTCTTCTTCTTCTGTGCTGCGATAAGCTTGCGGTCACCTTTTTCCTTTTTCACCTCTTTAATCTTCATCTTGATTGCTGTAGGTAAAATATAGAAAGAAAGAAACTTAGAGCAGGAATTCCCAAAATAAATTTGTTCAGCCACAATTTGACGTAAAATACTTCCTTGAAATACCCCTTGAGATTTTTAGTTCACGTTTCAATAGTTCATATAACTCAATATATCCACTTGTTTATTTTTTATACAAAAAAATATTATTATTTCAATTTTACATTTTTATCATTTTTTTATTAATTATTAGCTTTTTATCAACTCACAAACCCCCTACAATACCTTTGTGAACTCCCAGAGGTTTGCGAAACCTGAAATGTTCACCCAAAATGTCATTAATATTTATTAGTGTCAGATAATTTTAATTAAAAAAATTAAATTAAATTGCAGAACAACTAACAGTATACGGGTTTGGAAAGACATGAGGGTTAGTAAATAATGACAGAATTTTCATTTACGAGCGAACTATCTCTTTAAAAACACCAAGGAAAGACCAGAAATACCCTTTGGAAAAAAGGTCTGGGTACTACGTGTTGTCATTTAACTTTATCCATTGGAAAAAATGGGAAATCTTCTCATGGGACCCTTGGTCACACTCCGGTTCTCCCATATATTTTTGCTGTCTCAAGCAACAAGACCTTTCACAACGAGCACACAGGAAGAACCAAGGCTATCCAGAGCGCTGGAATAGTTTACACCTCCCCGGAGGAGCATCATTTAAACATGGACGGCACTAATTGCTCTCACCCGGGAGAGGACGGAGAGTGGAACGGAAAGTTTTAAAGACAGATGTGAAAAGTGAACACACCTTCGGTAGCCTGTCCACATAAGCCACTAAACCATCCTCTTTTGAACTTTTTCTGAAATTTTCATATTAAATATTTTTTTAAGAATTGTTTTGTGTTTTGTTTTTGTGGAGAATTTCAACAAGTTTCAACAAGCTTATCCTGAGACCTCATTTCAGATGAATGCATGAACCAAAAAACTACATGAAATCATAAAAGGGGTCAAAATGACCCATACTGGAATTAATGTTTTTCTTAAATGTATTATTATTATTTCTTTTTCATCCTATGACCACAAAATATGAAATTGAAATTGATGAGAAAAACTTTTTTTTTTTTTTTTTTTTTCATGGAATATCAAATAAATAAATATTCTTATTGATAATATATATATATATATATATATATATATATATATATACGAGTAAAATCTGTAATTGATGCTAT
Source organism: Abramis brama (assembly GCF_963993115.1). NCBI lineage: Eukaryota > Metazoa > Chordata > Actinopteri > Cypriniformes > Leuciscidae > Abramis > Abramis brama. The sequence goes on from NC_139981.1 coordinate 22,753,481, forward strand.
GAAACAGAACTTATCCAAACATGCTGAGAGCACATTAATCAATGACAACATTTGTGGGTAACAAAAGTTATGGTTATCTGAAGTTGGCTGATCGCTATGATTTTCAGGAACGGAATTTTGAGAAAAACAGGTTTAATTAACTGTCACTTCCTGTTAGTGGGATTGGCGCACTTTTTTTATTGTCTTTTTTTCATATCACATATTTTAGTAATCATCATAGGTATCATTCGAAAGCTTACAAACTCAAAATTCATCATGTGAAAACCGTTTTGAAATTGGACGATTGAGAGGCGAGCAAGACCTTTTAAACGAGCAGCTAGACTCCGTTGTTCTCTTGTGCTCTGCTCCGCATCTCACGATAACGTTGGATAAATAAAATATAAAATAAAAAAAACTGCGTGCAGTTGTAGTTTACACAGGACTGGCGGGAAATGCGCATTGATATACCTTTATTCTAGAAGTTATTTGGTTTATTTTGATAGGTGAATTGTCTTTGTAGTGTTAAGAGAAGGAGAGCTGTGGGCGTTTTTTTTTTTTTACATCTGCCGTGCGTGTTTTTAAAGAGAAAGACACATGCTGAGTCCCAATTCGCATACTATCCGTCCTAAATAGTATGCGAAACTAGAATTAGTACGTCCCAAATCGTAGTATGTTGAAATGAGTATTCCCAAGATACCCGGATGGTCTACTATTTCCGGTTAGAATTCGAAGTGCAGATCAATGCACACTCTAACGGCTAATATTGCCCACAACCCATTGCGTGCGGGAGGGAGGAGCTTTGTGGTGATGGTGGTGATGATGTAAACATGACAGTCGGACGCAGCAGCGGAGATGCGCCCTCAGTTTTTAAGTGTAAGAATTCAAATGTTTAACCCTAATTAAAGCTATATTTAACCACACTGACTTATTTGTTGTAATACTGTGGCTGTACAAATGTTAACTTTATCAGTCCAACTAAAAGACACATGGTTACTACACTTTTACTATAGTAAAAGCATGGTTCATTTTCATCGGGGTATTTGAGTATTATACATAATGATGAAATTAAGTTTAAAATATGTTAAACAATAGTTATAGCCTACTATAAACTTTAAATATTTTAACTCAGAAAATAAGTAGCTTTCGTTACACACATTGCACACAATTGCACATGAACGTCAGAACCAGCCGCCTCACAAACGACCTGCGTTTGGTTAATCTACGACGACGCCCTGCTTCACTCCTCAATTTGGTAGAACACATTGTAAATGTATTGTGGAAAAAACGATGAGGAAAAAAAGATGGGAATAGTAAATAAAATTGTATTGGATATGAATGAATGAAATGTAAAATGTTCTGTTAACAGTCGCGGTGTGCGTAACTAGGCAACCACGTTCAAGTTCACGTTGCATGACGTCATCGAAGTAAGTCCCAGAACGTGCATACTCTTTTGCTACACACTCAAAAGTATGTACTTTTTCCTCACAAAAAAAAGTACATACTTTTAGGTCGTAGTATAAGTAGGCGAATTGGGACTCAGCAACAGTCTTTTCAGCTTGCCACTATAAATCGCTATTTTCTGCACTAAACTAGTGAATTTTGCCAAGATATATTCAGAGATGATAGACAAGATGTTATAGAATATTAATTTAGCCTAATGAAAACCCAATTTTGACAAAAAATAAATAAAAATAAAATAAAAATTAGACCTGAATTGACCTGAAAACGTTGCGCGACATCCGATGGGTTTTTCCCAGATCACATCACAAATAATTTCTAAATTATGGTGTGGGTACCTCGTTTAAGTCCATGTGAAGTCTTGTTGCTTAAAATATAGTGCTACTGTGTCAGGACACAATTTTGAAGGCTCTCAGAGCCACAGTGTTTATTTACGCTTTTTGGGGGAAATCAGCTTTCGAATGACATTGTCTCTCTTTACATATCAGATAGATTGAATATATTTTAAGAGATTTTGCAAAACTACAAAACCATACAGCTAACATACCTAACTGTAGTTCAGCTTGGGGTTTTTCTCTCTGATTCAGGTGATCGCTCATGAGTCATGACCCATAATGCTTGTGAGGAGTGAGCACGCCTGGGCAATATCGTGGTGACAAGTCAAAACCACAAGAGCTGCTTTAAATTGCTGGCAGTAGGTCTGACAGCAGATGAAGTAAGGCAATGAGGAAAAGTGTCGCCCCGAGTATCTGCAGCCTTCTTTCAGTAATTCTGAAACCAAAACTTATATGTCCATAAGGCTTTGGGAGTTTTTATCAATCGAGCATGTTGTGTTGAAAATATTCTGAATGGCAAGTAGCATCAAAAACAACAATGCACATTATGATTTTACAATAATTTCTATTCTATTTTATAATTGAACTGCATCAACCTTTTAGCCTAGCCAGTGAAAACTATTAATATGGCAAACCAACATACACACTGAAGTAATTCTGGAATATACACTGTGTATATAATTAGCCAATCCATGGTAATGCTGTGATTATTGTTGGATTATGTTAAACTCAAAACTTCAAACTGCAGAGCTACGATGAATCTTTAAAGAAAAGACTATTGCTGAACTTTACCCTAATCGGCCTTCCTTATATAATGGTGATTAAAGATCATTCAGGCTGCTCAAAATCACAATTAGAAGGAGGAAAAAAGTGAGTCTCAACCCATGAGGTCATTTTTTTTTCTTTTTTTTCTTTTCTTTGTCTTTAATCCTGTAAAATGAAAATAGTTTTGCCAACACTGATGCTGAAAATTGGAAAGAAGATTTAAAAAAAATAAAAAAAATAAAATAATAGGCTACTAATAAAATGGTGTATTGTGCATTTGGTCTTTATTTATTTATTTATTTATTTTTTACTTTAATTTTCTTCCAATGATGATTGCCTGAACTGGATAACAACTTACCTTGAACTGACCTTCAAGAGACAGTTCACCCCAAAATGTAAAATTCTGTTAAAATGTTGTTCTTAACCTGACCTGTATGACTTTCTTTCTTTTTCAGAACCCAAATTATGATGTTTGGAGAATGTTGGGGTCCAAAAAACAAACAGTGGATTTGGACCACTATGGACACACAAATTTTATTTTAAATATATTTTTCTTGTTTTCCAGAGAAGAAATAAAAATCATTCAATATTTCCATCCACCTATTTTTATGAGCATAACCGGGATATTGCATAAAAAACGCTTGAAAAGGCCAAGATACACATGAATTCTATAAATGTGCACTAAAAAAATATATGCGCTCCATTGAGGCAGATACATTTTTTTTTCAATCTGATAAGAAGACATGCGCATAAACTATGATGGCAACACATTTACCGAATAAATCCCTCAATGCGCAACAAAAAACTCACATGACTTTGCAGCAGATCAGTTTCATCGCACAGCATCTTAAATGTAGGTTTGATCGTTCTGAAATGCCTGAGCCAATGTCTGTCATAAAACTTATTTGCTTTAATTCCCTCCCAGAAGAGGTTCATATGATTGTGTTCCCAAAAATGTTCTTCAAAAAGGAGAATGACAAATCAGATATAAACAAAACTAAGCCATTTAAAATCCCAAAACCAAACTTAAAAACAATGGATTTCCTTAGCGCTACATCAAAAATGAAAATTAACTGTGAATAGACTCTAATGGAGAGGTTTCTCGGCAGCGGTCTGCACATGCACAAACCTTAAATCATTTGATATGTGTGCTGCTGTCCAGTATGTGTTGAATACACTGATTACTGTTAGATTGTGGAAACTGGCCGTAACATCCAACTAAGATTAATAGAGCACACTATTAAACTTACTATCACAATAAACTGTACAGCACTAGTTAACAAACAACAAGTCATGTGATCAGGTACCAGTGAAATGGAGATCAGAGGAAGAAATTAATCAAGCGGTAATATCCTGTCATGCATTATGCTTTCAGTATGTGGAGTATCTCAAAAGCCAGAACTAGAGGATTAAAAAAAAAACACATTATAACTCTCTTTGTGATGTCTGCACTTCATTTTCTGAGTTTAATGTGTAAAATCTAGAACATACACTTAGGCTACTACTAACAATATTTTCTAGTGTCATCTGTCAAAGTTATCAAGGAAAATACATGCAAATCCAAGAGAAACAGGCCTCACAGCCAAAGATAAGTCAGGCGTATGTGTGACTCTACAGTGCTATAATCCTCGGTCCTCTATAGGGAAGGCTTTTCAAATGACTTTTAACCTTGAAACTCTTTTATTCAATGCCAGAGACTCATTCTAGAGATTCACATTTGACAGATCAATGGACCTCTAGTCAGAATACATCACTTTCATACGAACCATAAAAAATCCCAAACTATTAGAACAGGAATCCTCCAGCACCATTTAAATCTGGATGTCAATTCCATATGAACTCATGTATGTGACCCATGCATTGAAAACAGGTCACTTTGCTGCATGTTTGTGGTGTTTTGCTTATTTATTTGGAATTTGATATCTTCTCTAATTTGAACATATGTTGTAATACATTTGTCAAATTTGCATTTTAACTTTCCTTCTGTAATTTAATGATAAAGCACGATGGGATGTTTAACAAAAGTAAAGTCAACTCTTTGTATGATGGAAGCATGAAATGTTGTATTTTTGTTTAATTTATATTGTCTTTTGATGCAGTTTGAATGTTTGTGAGCACTGTTGTGGATATTCTGCTGCCTGTCGGGAACTAATAAATTATGAAATTAATGACAAATATTAACATTGAATTATTGAAAAATTGACATCCTTAGTTTAATTTAATAAGTTTCCTGAGCCAGTTTATTTCATGTCTACGGTATTTAGTATCGATACTGAGTTACCTGAGCCTGGTTTTGTACAACCTTAGTCTAACTAGATCTGGGCATCACCCACTAAAAACATAAAAACACAAAACATGATATATATATATATATATATATATATATATATATATAGATGTCCATATCTACAAACACATCAATATGTAAATGCATACATATTTGCACAGTATATTTAATGCGATGCATAGCAGAGCAACCTCATATTGTATCTGCTTTTTCTCATGAAGTCACATTTATGTTCACCCTAAATATTACAGTGGCTGCTTTCCCATACAAGCAAACCGCAGGCTTTCTCATCAGTTTTTTCATTACAATTTTTTACCATTATGAAGAGATCACTACTCTAGAGTTATTTAAGTTGTCAAATTTGATGTCTTAATAAAAGTTAATATCTTACCAAAATCACTGGCGCAGTAGTGCTCCATTATGGTGTCTGCTTTCAATTCGTTGTCACAGGGTGGACACACTTTTGAAACTACAGGGTAAAGGAAGGAAAAATTAGTGTCTCATAAAGAACCATTAAACATAAAATGTAGCCATTAACAATAAGTACACCATTTTTGGTATTTAAAGAAGACTAATACATTTTTAGGTAATCTAAAAATACTGTATGCTTCAGACGGTAACTTAAAAAAATAACTGCTTTTATTCTAGTCAGAAATATAATGTACCTGTATTATGATTAAATGAACCTGACTCCATGTATTTTTGTCAGCCATTGGTCTAACTAACAGATAGCCCCGCCCCCAAATTTGGTCATTGGTTGAGCCAGTGCTGCTGTGTCATATTGGCTGAGATTTTATTGGTGTTCATTGATGAGATAAACTGTTATCTGAGGTCAGTAGCAATGATACAGTAAGTTCAGTGAAAGATTCAGTGCAGTCAGTTAATCACAGAAGACTCAAACAAACAAATAAAGGGTGGGAATGTTTCACATTTACTAAAATGATTGGTTTGAAAAAATGAAACTCACATGTGATTGTTTATGCTAACAGCTCTAATATGGTGTTTGGTTTAGTGCAGCGAGTATAACGCGAGTTTCATTGCAATGCTGGACTCATGTAGGGGCAGCAAGCCAGTGCTAATGGACCTTAATCCACAGTGTTTGAAGCCATGAGAGGAAGAGGTTTGGCAGCTGCTAGTTTTATTTCCTCACAGAGGAAAGGGAAACAAGATTAAAACTTTCAGTGGTTCATCACTGTGAAATCACATCCCTTCAGATCATGGGCGTCGGAAGAAAAAAAAAAGTGGGTGGGTCCTCCCCCAGAAAAATGTTACTGGAGTAAATACCATTTCATGTAGGCTATTCTGGTGCCTTTTAATTAAAACAAGTAAACTAAACTCCACTTCACGTCGGGCGGTTCTTTGCCTCCACGTCATGCATTAAATGCACAGCTATCCGTGGATTATCCCGCTAATACCATGGTCATTTGCCAGCAATGACAATTTAAAGCTGTTATTGATGTTTGCAACGCAATATTTGACTGAAGGGTACAACGGGCGGTTACTTTCGTCAGTTGCAGCTCGTTGAGAAATATAATGTGAAATGGACTTGAATTTATTAGGGAATTCCCTAATAATTGGATTTGACTGATGGCTCTGAAAAGCGAACAGACAAATGCGCTGAATTAGAGACGGTAAAAGTAAGTGGGTCCAATATCATTGGTCTTAAAAAGTGGGTGGGTCTTGTCCCACCCATATACAATGGTTCCGACGCCCATGCTTCAGATAGTGTGTGTACAGTGTGTCCTGCATGTACCTGGACTATAGTCTAAGGGGAAAATATTTTTGACCTCTCCATAACAGGATTTGAATGTCAACCAGAATATTTTACACTCGTTGCAAACGTACGAAAACAAATGCAGGGGTGAGCTTTTAATAGGACACTGTGAAATCATTCTTCTCAGCAGTTTGACAGTGAAAATATTCACTGGAACATGCAAACAGATTTACATGACCTTCTTGGTAGTTATTTGCTTTTCTTATTGTTTAACTGTAGATATACATGTTTATCGTGCCACCTACTGGGGTACTGGGTTTCTGTTTAGTGGGCTTAAATTACTGTATAACTCACATACTGTACATGCTCATATGGGAAAATTAATGTAGTTTTTAACTTAGTTAAAGGGGATCTATTTTTTCCATTTTTTTACAAGATGTAATATAAATCTCAGGTGTCCCCAGAATGTGTCTGTAAAGTTTTAGCTCAAAATAGCCCACAGATCATTATAGAATGTAGAAAATGGTAAGGCAAATAGATGCTGTTTTCGTGCATGTATCTTTAAATGCAAATGAGTTGCTGACACATTTTAATGGTCATCAGAATTATAAATCCTGCAAAGTTTTTTATGTATGTACATTTGTAACACAGCAGTCACGTACTGTATGAGATGTTCCTCCCTCCTATCTGCTTCGAGGTCTTGATAAATTGTGGTATTTCTTTGTTGTTTAGAATCCAGTATTCCCATTATTCTTTTCTTTTATGAGTTTAATTAAGAGCCGTCTCATCTTCTGTCCGAACATACAGCGCCATCTTTAAAGAATGATCGACTTTTACGTATGCACCACATGTTTCAGGACACACAAGCCAGGCCACACGTCTCAGGCCGGAAGTGAAGGCGAACCATATATGGTTTAGAGCGGGTCTTATTAGAGTTTTTTTGTGTGTGTAATTGTCTTCAATTTGAAGTAATACAAGCTATTTTTGCATGGATTTGATAGGATTGATACACAATATTTAATAACAATACCTCTAATTACTAAAAATACATGATTCGATTGTTTATTGAACATTCATTTCTAGGCTTAAGATTTTTGATGAAAGGATCTCAAGCTGACTAGTTGAAGACATTGCTGTAGCTACACCCATTAATAGACACGGTACTTCCTTTAAAATAAAGTAATAAGAATGTCATGTCCGCATCACTTTTACATGTCAAACCCATCAATTCTTGCCATCTACAAAAATCCAAGCCAATGTTTATTCTCGTTTTATTACGAGCTCTGTCGTGTTCTCTTTTTGCTGGCAGAGTGTCATCTGTTCTGCGTTTTTTTTTTTTACAGGTAATTCCCTGGAGATTGGAGATTTATAGCAGCTCCATGTCAGCCTTTCTCGCTCGTTGTAACAACTAACCTCTGCCACTCCCACACCATACACGCGTCAAAGTAGCCTGAGCAACTTTTCTCTATTTACAGATATGACGACACACACATGGTTGAGTGATGCAAGTGCGCAATTTCCTGCGAAAACCATCCCGACAGGTCTAAACCATAAACACTTATAATAGGCTTACCGTAGTGAATCAGGGTAAGACGAACACGTTTTGGAAGAAGGATTGCTCTTGTATTGACTCTTGGTTGTAAGTGTTTTAAAGGATGTTATTTTTATTTTTTTTATAAAAGTCTTTTATTCAGTAACTATGTATTAAATTGATCAGAAATTACAGTAAAGAAATGTACATTATTTAAAAAAAAAATCTATTTCAAATAAATGCTATTCTTTTCAACTTTATATTCATAAAAGAATGCTGAAAAATGTATCACGAAATTTGCATATTAGAAAGATTTCCGAAGGATCATGTGACACTGATGACTTGAGTAATTTGGAGTTATAAAAATATTTTACAATATTACTGTATTACTGTTTTAAAAAATGCAGCCTTGGTGAGCACGAACGACTTCTTTCAGAATTATTAAAACATCTTAGACCCCAAAAGACCCCAAACATTTGAGCAGTAGAATATATAATGATTTTTGTAAAGGTTTTATTATCATTATTATTAAATTTTTGAAGAAAATTTTACCCCATCTCTTCTTTGATGTCTGATAATGGTTCTTTTGACATTCGGGTATAAGTGTCAGGTGTATTGTCCAGTTCCAAACTTCTGGGCTTCTATCACATCATCAATCTGCTTAACCGAGGAAGAATGCTGGATGTGGCATGTGAAAATTTGGAAAAGTCATTCATTTGTACAGCTAAAAATATAGAAAGCTCTGTTCGATCTCTGTGGGGTGGGTCTGACGGAACAAACCATGACCAGATTGGCTAAAGCTTGAAGTTCTCCACTGAAATCAACCACACAATGAAGTTTGTTATATCTGATCTCTGAGGTGACGAATATGATTTTGTCATTTATTCAGCACAGGTTCTCCCTTGAGCTCACAAAACAAAAGCATCTGTTAACAAGAGCTTACATGGCTCGTCTCCAGACTCCCCCTTCCAGGTTAAAAACCAAGGGTCATAGTTTATCACCCCAGCCTCAAGCACAGACATAGCGGTAGATAATGAGGAGAGGGGTCAAAGTTCACCAGGCTTCAGTGCACAGGTCGTGGGGAGTTGAACCCCTCTGTACATTTTAACCGTCATTTGGTCCCTGAGCAGAAATTCCCATACATTCAGCATTCAGCAGGGACGAAGACGTGACGTGGACGGCGACTTGCACACACTGAGCGTGCTGTGGAGGAAACTTTTGTTTCGTACTCGCAGGCCGTCGTGAGCTGCATTCTTGAAGCTGAAATGTCTTATTTGCACAGCAGAGCGATTTATTCTGTTTTGCAGGGTGGCTCGCTGGCAGGATGCCTGGTAGAAACTGAGCCAAGGCATGTGTCAGGAGACTGAGCGAGGGTAATTCTGCAAACTGAGTTTCTGCAAGAAGCGCCAATTCAGAGATTGAGTGATATCAGAGCAATACTTTTTTGTAATGTATTCCCTTAAATTTCCTGTTGGATACTCTCTTGTGTTCGTTGAAACGTGTAAGAACTGCTTCTGAAAGAAATGTTTTTAATAAGCAAGAGTGCTTTAGTTTCTGCATTGTAAATGTTTTTGTCAGGTAACCTAAAAATGTGGTTCATTTGGTAACATCAGTTGTTTTTTATTCAAGTGTACTGACCAAAAAATGATGACCTAATTGGTTGATATTATTTTTTGGGTAAAATTTGAATAAAGCCAGATAAGTTATTGGTTGTAGGGTCAAATTGTCTGTCTGTCTGAGTTTTTTTTGATTTAGACAAAAAAAAAAAAAAAAAAAAAAAAAATTCTAGTGGCCACACAAGGAAGTTGTCACAAAGGCTGTATCTCAAACCAGACATTCATGCAAGAGTCAATGATTTAATGAAAGTATATTTTGAAACTGGAAAGCCTGAACTGTGTTTTCACAACAAGAGTATTTTTCATAAATGATTACCTAAAACGATTATTTATACTACATTTTAAATTGTTCACACCACACTACGCTGTTTACGAAATTGTTTTACAGGTTAAATTTGATACAAAACCTATAATGTGTGACTGTCAGGTTTCATTGTGACTACACACTCCATATAGTGTGACAACATGCCCCACTATGCTGTCACAAAAATAAATGATTTTTTTTTTCTGTGCAATAATAATGAAAGTGTCCAAAAGTTTTTTTTTATTTTTATTTTTTTTTTTTTTATGTTTGTCTACCTATACAGAAATGAATGTTTTTCGTGAATTGAGACAATTAGCACCAGTCAACCCTATTATTCATTTAAAGTACTTGAGTAAAATCTCATATTTAGTAAGACAAGAAAACCGTAAGTGATGCAATCTGTCACTAAGACCTTCCCACAGTTTGTCATCATGGATATAAATGTAGTTTTTTAAGTCCTCACAGTTTCCTCAGAGAGCCTACAGGTATTTCTGAGTCCGAGTGATTTCTGCATCGCTGACTTCCTGTATCACAGTTTATGGGGGAAATGCTCTGTTTAAACTATGCACAGGTCATAATTTTATGGGTCATTTGGACCCATGAAGTTATGAGCAGCAACACTTTGGACATAAAACATTAATCAGGATGAAAAACTGCTGTGATTTATGTCTGTTTAAATTTGCAGTGAGCGGAGACAGAGACAGGTTTACATGTCTCCCCAAGCCGTCCCTCAGGCAGCAGCGCCTCTGGATTCAACAGAACCCTGCAAACAATGGAACACACATTCACTCTAATCTGAGCTGGTAGATTTGTTTTATCTTCTACATTTCTATGTTTAGCCTAATTAATTGTCTCTTTTCTGTTATTTTGTTAAAAGGAGACCCTAAAAAAATCTAGAGCGGCAAAACGTATGATTTTCAAACAGGTTTCACAGACACCATCTGTCATTGGTCAGCTAATAAATAGCCCCGCCCCACTGCTGAACCAATGCAGTAGTGATTTCACCACCAACATCCTTGTTGATCCTGGAACAACATTCCAATCAACCAATCAGATTAGAGGGATAGGTTTACAGTTAATGTCAAGTTTAGGCTTACAACAAGATTTAAGGGCTTCTACACAATTTATATTCACCTATCATTTCCCTCTGATTTTAGGGATGTTATGGGTAGGGTTAGGTTTAGGGGTAGGGATAGGGTTAGGACTATGTTTTTGAACAGGAATGTTGTTCCCGGTTCAACAAATGATGTTGATCCAGGAGCATGTCTTATTTGGCAAAATCATGATGACCACATAGCTGTCTCTGCATATTAAACTGGGATGAGAGAAAATGTTTTAACAATCAAAGTGGTTTAAATTCAGGTTTAAATTCATTTGAACTTTATAATCACAGATTTTAAGTGGTAAATATGTCATAAAACAGGATGTATGCTGGATTTTTCAGAGGAGCCAATAAAAATGGTTCTTGTTTTGGCTATTTGTCTGTTGAGAACAAGTCTTCTATTTGTAGAATGAACAATATTTTTTAAAGAGGCTTTTTGTTGCACTGTCCAATGTGATTTACTGGAATGTATCTCCAGAAACAGCCCGTCAAACATGTCTGTGGCTCTGGCTGTGAACGGGCCCCGTCCCAGGATTTCACCTCAAACCACAGGGGAAAAAACAGCTCTTCATGTCCCTGTGTGCCGGAGCTGACGGCTGCAGGCTGGAGCGACTTGCCGTGTCAAACGAGGGTTTGTGCTGTCATGTTATCTCTAGAGCCCTGTTTCATGTCGATGTGCACGCTCACCAAAACACACATCGCTGTAAACGCTTGCCCGTGAGCTACTTTCCCATCCAGCTGCGATGCAGAGAGCTTTTTGCTTAGTTCTGCTAGTTTTCAAACTCTCAGTATCATGTAATTTCAGAGCATGCTATGGCTGTAATCGATATTGTCTCGAAGGTCCCACTCTTACTCTGCTTGCTCTTGAGTTTGCTGCAATTTTAAGCAGCTTATTTTTCTAACAGAAGCCAAGCTATTTAATTCTGAAGTATGAAAACAGTATTGTGGAGTCACATTTTTTCAAAAGCCTCTTTTTTTCCTTCTTTGAGAACATTGTAATCCATCAAATCTTAGCAGTGAAAAGAGAATTTGTGTGCATGTTTACTTATGTGAATGGAGACATATATAGCATATATATATATATATATATAAAGCCAATTATGACTACAGACTAACCCAAACATCTCATCTTATCCCTATTAGAAAATGTGACATTTAAAAAAACAAAAAACAAAAAAACATCCATGTATGTTTGAATCAGTTTTACATTTCAGGATGTCCCTAGATGTTCCCAAAAATAGAGTTAAGTATACATAAGTTTTCTATTCTACCCAACTTTTTTGAATGAAAAGTATAATTAGATACCATTTAGTAATAGTCCAATTGTTATGTTAGTTTTTATTTATATATTATATTTAAATAAAAGGAAAGCTGTGATTAAGCACATACAGTAAATGTGATTCATTTTGAACACAGCATACAGTAATGCATTCATTTCTTAATGTTTTGTATAGGGACTTGTCATTTGTGTATCACTTGTTGCATTTTTGCAATAATCTTTACAAATGGTTGAGAAAATGAATGCATTTTACAAACTGACAAAGAATAAGATTTGTTTGAGTTATTTTTAGAACTTTTTTTTTTCTTCTTGTTTTTATGTTTTTATTAAAAGAATAATAATCTTTTGATAATCTATTGTCCTGTATATATGGTTTAACACCATCCTCAAACTGAGCATTAACTACACTCCTGGCTATGTCTCTTCACTTGTCCTTCCTCTTTCTATTACAATAGTCCTTCTCGTTTCAGTCAGACAAAGTAATGTACAACTTTTCCGACTAATTAGTGATCCAAAGGGTTTGGCTGCCTGGCTAATTGGAAACCTAAATGCACGATTAAACAAAGAGAGGCAGGGCGCAGCAGGAACGCTCCTCTCCACATTCCACATGAGATGTTTGCTTTAGATAGTGAAAGGTTTTTGTCCTTCCAAGAGCTTTTCCTAATTTTACTTTCTCTAGAGCTCTAGGCTAAACAAAGCAAGAGAAAATCCACCAATGGGCCTTATTGTATAGATCTATGGAGACTTAGTGATTATAATTTTTGTACTTTTTAAGCAAAAAGGGCAGGTTTTAAAATCAGAAAGTACTGATGCTTATTATAGGTTATCAAAATGTTTAAGAAACAATACCTAAACAAAAAAAACCTTAAAAAACAGATAGTTCTGTTAAAAAAAAATAATAATGTATGCACCTCTCGTGAATTTATTTATTTATTTATTTTGTTGTAAAATTAGATTTTTAGTCTTTTGCCAAAATTTAGTTTACAGATACAAGATTGTCACATCTGTGTTGCATTAATTTCCTATGTCAATTCATTTTTGATTTTCACTGAATGAATCAATAACAGTCATCTTTATATCTAAAACCACAGTATTCTTGCAGGTCCTACCTGGAGTCTGAGTGGCGTGAGCCGGCGAGAACTGCATGGGAATGCACAGATCGTTGTCGATGGGGAACTTCTCGCACTGTAGCATCTCTGGCCAGGGAAAGCCGTAGGTCTCCATGACCGGGGCGCAGCTGTCCCGCACCGCCTCGCACAGAGACCTGCAGGGGTAGATGGGCCTGTCCAGGCATACTGGAGCAAAAAGGGAGCAGAGGAACACCTGCGTGTCAGCGTGGCATCGCTTTGCCAGTAGTGGCACCCAGCTGCCCGCCTGCTGCTTGACCTCAGGCATGGTCTCGTGGTCCAGTAGGTTTGGCAGACGCATCTTTTTGTAGCCCACGTTGTAGCAGAGCCGCAGGTCGGCTGGGATATCCACACACTGTGGCTGCTTGGCATAGAAGCGACCGTTGTGGAAATTGTCCGATTGCCAGCTGTAGTAGTCGTACTCCTCTGCCGAAGCAGCTGAGGTGAGCAGAACCAACGCCAGGGTCACAGCCTGGGTCAGAGACACCTGCCTCTTCTGCTCTGCCATCCTCCTAAAGCTCTGCTGTAATTCAGAAGGGGAATGGGGGGAAGCAGATCAAAAAGAAGAATTTTAATCCTTTTTGTTGTGTTTGAGAAGAAAAAAAAAGACTGGGTTTGTGCTGGGTTTTCCCTCCTTCTTGTTTCTGGTTGCCCTGCAGTTTATTAGAAACTCCTGGTAGCAGGCAATAGTGGAAGATCTCAGAGCTGAGCTCTTTTCTAGCTTGACTCAAGTGCACCTAGTGTATAAAAAGACAGTGGACTCAGGGCCCTATGAGCTGACAACCCCTGAGTAAGCTTGCCCACCCACCTCCCACTGGTTTCCCCTGTCCACCATAAGCCACGCCCCCTCCCAGCAACAGCCAACTGTTGCACAGTGGGCGGCACCCCTGTAGCCCACCCCCCTCGCAGACACTTCTACAGGCAGACCACGCGCTGTCCTGCAAGCACAATGCATGCGTGGAGTGTGCTGGGCTCATTCAATTTCTCTTTAGCTCTGAGGACACACAGATTTTCCACACATATCATCAGCCCCGGCCTTTCACATTCTACTTTATTAGGAAATAATCAGAAGGCAGAAAAAAGATTCATCTACAGGTGGTCAGGGCATTTGGGATGTGCTGTTTGAGATATGCTAATGTTGCCGCTGGATGTGAATAGAAACTGGCTTTCTCTCTGTCTCCTTATATCATTTGCTGTCACACCGTGGGGCCCAAAATTCAACCCATAACAGCCACCCAGCAGCAGGGGGCCGCACTGCTATATTACAGCCGCCCAAATTGAGAAGCCTTCCTGACAGATCTGTTAGCACTTATCAAGATTTATACATATTAGTGAGGGCGCATTTTGTTTTGCTTTTCTTTTTGTATGACAAATGTATTAAAATTATTTATATTATATAAATATTCATATATATATGAAGAGTTCAGATGCAAAAGCCTCTAAGTGCCATCTGAAAATTTCTTCTAGAATGATCATTTTTATCAAGCTCGTATATTTAAGTTCAGTAATTTCACTTAAATGACAATTAATAGGTAATTTTCATTGCCATTTAAGTGAAATTACTGAACTTAAATATACGAGCTTGATAAAAATGATCATTCTAGAAGAAAATTTCAGATGGCACTTAGAGGCTTTTGCATCTGAACTCTTCATATATATATATATATATATATATATATATATATATATATATATTCTATCTATCTATCTATCTATCTATCTATCTATCTATCTATTTATTTATTTATCTATCTATCTGTCTGTCTGTCTGTCTGTCTGTCTGTCTATATTATTGCCCTGAAAGTACATTTTGTAATATATTTTGGAATTTAAAGGATTAAACTAAATATATTTTCAATTTAGCCAGGTTTCGATGAGTTATCTTTAGTGCAGTGGAGAGAAAAAGGAAACAGGCCAAGAATAGTCCACCAGAGAGGCGGTATACAAATGACATAGCAAACGGTGGTTACAGTAAATCTAAAAAGCTAACAGAATGCGGTTAGCAGGCTCTTTGAATGTTTACTTCTTGGAGTTTTACAAGCTGGCAGAGGATTTCACACCATTGCATAAATACTGCAAAAATGACAGAAATCCTTATTTTTGTAGAAAGTCTGTTGAAATTTTATCTTATAGGCCTCCGTTGTTGGTTCTTTACAAAGTTCATACAATTTTTCAGCCAGGACTGAACAATAATCTCTCTCTCTCTCTCTCTCTCTCTCTCTCTCTCTCTCTCTCTCTCTCTCTCTCTCTCTCTCTCTCTCTCTCTCTCTCTCTCTCTCTCTCTCTCTCTCTCTCTCTCTCTCTCTCTCTCTCTCTCTCTCACAATTTTACGCTCCTTACAAATCAATAATCTCCACAGCGGATAGAAATAAGATTAAAATGATGATGAGGAATGTTATTGGGGCAAATATTCTGATGATATTTTGTCTCCATGGCATTTCAGAGAATCAGCACGTGCTTTAAGGAATTTTATATATATTTTAGTTTTTCGTTTTGGGCATTTTAATTATGTATTTATTTATTTACATACATACATTTGAGAGCATTTTTCAGATTTGCATATGCAAGGAATTTGGATTATTTTAAGTAATTAGTAGCACTTTAATCAATTGCCATTTATTTTCTTTCTCTATTTTTGGGGTCAATGAGGTATTTTGTAAAATGTCAATGAAAGTTTTATGGCCTTGATTTGATTCCAATATAATAATAAATAATGAAGACTAGTGGAATATAGATCCTTACTATCAGATGTAGGTAGTGGAGACTGCTTTGTGAGCAGGTTCTCATTAGATGGACATGCTTTTCATTTTAGTTCAGTAAAAGACAAACTCCTCCTTCAGGCTTCATCAGCATGCAGGGCTGTGTTAATTGGCTATTCAACTCTACACTTCAAGTTTCTCCAACTTTGTGATTGGCTCAGCATTTAGAGATTAAGTTCAAGCACCGCTGGAAGTGAACTTTCAGCCAAATGCTTAAAGAAAGGATTTGAAGTGACTAATAAAAGGGTTTCAGGGTTCTGGAGAGGTGGCCCACTGCCCAGATATGCTCAGTAAATTCCTGATAAGCCGGGCAAGGAAACCCTGAAAATAGAGAGAATGCTTTGGTCAAATGAGGGCACGGGATGTTTATTTCTTCATAGTAAATGTTATTTTCAAAGAATATGTAAATGTTAACACAATGCACAATAGAAATATGTGTACAAACAGGGCTGAATTTAGGATGGGAACAATAATATCCATGGAGATTGTTTTTCTGTTTTAGAGGGAATTTCTTTGCTCTTGGACAGAGTTAGAATCTCATTTGGTTTCGATGGGCACACAATCCTGGCAGAATGACAGTGATAGCTGAATGTTTGTTCACATCTGCCAATAAAAGCATTAACTTATGGAGCACTTCAGATGCCACATGCATTACAGCTCTAACAAGAGACTTTATCGTTTGGTTTGTCTTCACATTCTTTACAAACTGATGTAACATATGTATATTTCAAGAGGGACATTTTACAAAGGATGCAATGTGTTTTATGGATATCAAAGAATTGTAAATATTTTCAGACGTAGATAACCATAACATGTTTATACATCTGAAAACTATAGGAGTTTCTGGATTGAACGGGGGGTCCACAGTTGGGTCCACTTTAAAAATCTGGGATTTGAAATCTAATTTAAGCATGTAAATAAACATTTTTGTTTTGTGCTTTTGACAAATTAAAAACAAAGGAACACTGTGCCTTAAAATGAGAGAAACAAAAAATATTTAAAAGATGTTGGTTTTTTTTCTCTTTGACTTCCTGTAGGCCTCTTGGTTTCACAATTTCCGCTTAAAGTTAAAGGACTGAATCACAAAACGCATGTCCAATGACACTTTATTTCAAGGGAAGTTTGTTATAAAATCATATAGTCGCTGAAATGTGATGAAATGCAGGGGTACATTTCTTACCGCAGATTTGACTCGGGATAGAACCAAAATAAGTACTTTCGCTGGCAAATGAGTTCCACAAAAACCACTTGGACACACCGGACTGTGAAACAATTTATTTATTATCCCTGGAAATGCAAGATCACATTTTCACTGTATTGGGTTTTCTCTGCCTGGCACGGCTGAAGGGACGCCACACTTGCAAGGCAGCCTTGGAGTCAGGCATGCTTGCGGGAAACGCACTTCAGTTTGGATTGCGCTTCCCCCAATCACAGGCGGGTCTTTAAGAGACCCTTGAAAAGATTGTGGTCATGGAGAAGAATTCAAAGGGACAGATCAGAGAATAAAGGGCCCTCAAAGCCAGGTTCTACAGAGGATGGAGGGGTCCGGGAGTCCTGGGGGTCTGCACATGCAGGCGATGATGTGAAACTTCCACTGACATGCCCGAGCTGCCACATGAGAAACAAAACAATGAAAGAGATGAAAATGAAGTATAGAATCCTCTGTATTTTTAAGTTTTATATGTCAAAGGAATTAATAATAAAAAGGCTTAGTGGACTCGCACAAGGAGTTTTTCTGGAATATCTCCTGAATAGAATAAAATATGCCACTATTCAGCTTGGCATCTGTTTTACTTTGTCGGCACTTATAGTGGAAGAATTGGAGTACTGTACTAAATCACAATATTTTCTGTGCACATTTAGCATTTATGTAATTTTCTCATAATTAAATGGGGTTTCCAAATGACATATCGTAAGATATTTAGGAAACACACACACAGTCCCAACAGATCAATCCATCACTCTTTAACGTTTGCATGTTTTGCTTATAAAAGCAAACTAACTATTGGAAAACAAATGGCAGTTTGTGTTGGGTCAAATCTCTAATATCTAATAGTCTAGCATGTGTCAACTGATTAATGTGTAATTATGAATGTCTCAGCCTTATTTTCGCATGGCAACTGTCAGCAGTGTTGAAACAAAACGGGTATTCAGACAATTTCAGACTTTCCTCAACTGTCTCGCTGGCAAAATGTTTCTGCAGAATGTGGCTTTTGAACACGCTGACTCAAATTCCCTCCAGAGGATTTTCTTAATCATCTTATATGCCCTGCAAGGATGCCCGTGGCTCAGCTGCCATAACAGTCCATTACAGCAGGGGAACGAAGGGGGCTTTAAAGGTGGTGTAAGCGATGTTAGCTATTCAGGAACTCCACCAAAAGACTTTAACACTAGTCTTAGTACTCTCTTCACTTCCATAAACATGTGAATGTGGGAGACAATAAATGCAAGTACATTCGGAAAAGCTTTGACTTCTGCTGTGTTTGGAACTCTGACTTTGCAAATTTATACAGCCAAATGAGCATTACATAAATGTCACAGACTGATCTCTAGGCTCAATAAACTGCAGCAGGAATGAGTCCTAAAACTCAGAAATGAGAATGTGTTTTTTTGTTGTTGTTTGTTTTACCTCAAGTTCCATCGTCCTGAAGTCAAAGGGTTTTTTGAACAGTTTTTTTTGTTCAAAGTCTAAAATACTTAGCCTCAAAATATTTCCACGCTTTATTCTAAAACATAAAACCATCAGTAGTACAACACTCGTAAATTTTTAAGCTTTTACGCGTCTTGAAAATGGTGAAATCTGAGTCTGAACGTCATGGGTTGCCATCTTGTAATTACAGATTTTGTTGCTGAATTTAAATATGTCCTTTAATTGTGAGTTCGGCAAGCAGGTTTTGAGATTTCAGGATTACCTCATTCAAACTAAAAGAACTTGGTCTTGGAATGCCCGAAATAGATGACCGGAGGCATCGCAAATATGGCCGCCAAGTCAACAGACCTTCTTTGAAAGGGAAATTATTGAAACTATCTTCACATCCTGATAGCAATCAATAATAGAAGTGGTCTAAATATTAAAACATGTATCTTCTGTGGAAGTCTCAGGACCAAAAAATGTACGTCCAATTATTGCATTCGGTCCGAAAATAGTCCTATTACCTATATACTATATTACCGAATATAGAACCTCTGCGCACCATGCTCGCACAGACATCACAGATCAGCAGTGTGCTCCGTAATGCTATGCAGAGTTGTAGACAGACAGTCAGCGAGCGCTGCAAACAAACAGCAGCCCCCTTTTACAGTTCATCCTGAACCAAAACAACGAGCGTATGCTGCGTTCATGTCATGTCATAACCCTCATTACAAGATGGCAACCCGTGATGTTCTACATGGAGCTGTTCACATCCTCAGACTCGGATTTATGAGTTTCTATATCAACACTCTCAATGCCGAAATGAGTCTGCTGCAGTCAGTTGGTAAAACTAGAGATTGAGACATGAAATAATTTAACTCCATCTCTCATTTCCTGACGCTTTGCAGACTCTGCTGTGCGTTCATGTGTTTTGGAGGAGGCGTGGCTTTAGAGACACTCTGAAGGGAGAGTGGGATCTTATGCTTTCAGACCTAGCTTGCTATTGTTACCCTTACAAAAAGGAAGTATTCTTCAAGTTCATTTTATGAAGTATACTTAAGTAATGTTGAAGTATATTTTTAAGTATACTTTATGTATTATACTAATATCAATGTGTACTTGTAGTAAACTTGTAAGTGTACTATTTCAATGCTGCTTGGGACTAAATTGGCCCACTTATATAAAAGTATACATTTAAGTGTGCTATAAGTGTAAGAGTAGTAAACTTTAAGTACACAACTAGGTTTCTCATTTGTAATGCATCTGTACTACAAGTGAACTTATAAGTATACTAGTAGTTTACTATTTTAATATAAGTAGTACATTTTTTAGTTTATGAAAGTACACACTGAAGTGTGCTCTCAGTAAACTACTAGTTTAGTAGTTTATACTGCAAGCATACTTGTAAGTTTTCTTTAAGTGAACATAACATTATACTTATAGTTTACTATTTCTATATTATTTTTGCACTTGCAGTATACTACTATGTTCAAATGTAGATATTATTTTTTTTATACTTTATTTTTATTAAATACCTTTAACTATACTTTAATTTAAAAAAAATTTCATTAGCTTCATGCATCCTTTTTTATCAACACTTGAATGTCAACATTTTAAACAAAAAAGTTGAGAAAATCAAATTTTTTGTCAAAGACTACACCTTGATCAGATTCAGAACGATGATCAAAACTAGCCTGGTAATACCAAACTCTGCTACTTCGCTTTGCTTCGTAGAAAGAGTCTGGCATGGCATAATTCAAAAGCGTTTTCTTTCTCGCGGGGGGGCGCTTGTCTGAAGTTTAAAATCATTGGTTACCCGTAAGCCAATCACATAACGTTTGGTTATGGCGTGTGTTATGCGCATTCTCAGCCGCATCTAACTTCCACTGTAAACACATGTATGATGCGAAAACAAAACCATCGAGCGAAATACCGGAGTGAACATGGCTGTGAACGACTTTTGCAGATTATGTGAAGTAAATCTTCGCATCCACGGTACAATCAGTGTCTACATCGTCACGGCTCTCAGCCCGCCCTCTGTTTGCTGATTGGCCGGCTGTTTTCAGGCCGGAGGAAAACGGAAAGCTATTACGCTGTTCGTACTTCCGCTCAATTTCATTTCGCTTCTGTACTCAGTCTGACGTAGTCAGGCTAGATCAAAACACAGATGGAGTAAGATCGAGTCCAGCACCCCCAAAGCTTCACAGTCGTTTTCTCTTCATGGGTTACGCTTCATTTCATTTGGTAATATTAAGCAGTTTTGATTTTCACGCTGTTTAATGTTTGATTGATCACGTTATTTTATATTTGAGTGAGCAATCTTCTATTGCTTGTTTCAGCTTCTTCTTCTCCTGTGTTTTGATCTGGAGATTCTGTACTAGAAGATGTGTCATAGCGCCCCCTACCGTATAACAGTGAAAACATGGATACCTGGAAAATTCAGTCAGTGGTGGGGAAAAGTAGAATTAGAGTAAATTCCTATACACTACCAGTGGACTAGCCTGATACGCAGAATTAGAAACATATCTGTTTTATATCAATATTCTAAGCAATATATTCAAACAAAGTAAGTTTCATAAGACTGTATATGAAAAACTATGTAAAGAAAAGTATATTCAATAGGCTACTCGATCAAAAGAGTTAACACAACTACAAGCCAAGTATACTTTGAATACTTAATTAAACTTTTAAGTACAGGCCAAATATACTTGGACTTTTCTCTCAGTAGGCCTATACGTCAAGTGCACTTAAGTGTAATTTTAAGTATATTTCTGAGAAGTACATACACTCACCTAAAGGATTATTAGGAACACCTGTTCAATTTCTCATTAATGCAATTATCTAATAAACCAATCACATGGCAGTTGCTTCAATGCATTTAGGGGTGTGGTCCTGGTCAAGACAATCTCCTGAACTCCAAACTGAATGTCAGAATGGGAAAGAAAGGTGATTTTGAACGTGGCATGGTTGTTGGTGCCAGACGGGCCGGTCTGAGTATTTCACAATCTGCTCAGTTACTGGGATTTTCACGCACAACCATTTCTAGGGTTTACAAAGAATGGTGTGAAAAGGGAAAAACATCCAGTATGCGGCAGTCCTGTGGGCGAAAATGCCTTGTTGATGCTAGAGGTCAGAGGAGAATGGGCCGACTGATTCAAGCTGATAGAAGAGCAACTTTGACTGAAATAACCACTCGTTACAACCGAGGTATGCAGCAAAGCATCTGTGAAGCCACAACACGCACAACCTTAAGGTGGATGGGCTACAACAGCAGAAGACCCCACCGTGTACCACTCATCTCCACTACAAATAGGAAAAAGAGGCTACAATTTGCACGAGCTCACCAAAACTGGACAGTTGAAGACTGGAAAAATGTTGCCTGGTCTAATGAGTCTCGATTTCTGTTGAGACATTCAGATGGTAGATGGTAGAACATGGATCCATCATGCCTTGTTACCACTGTGCAGGCTGGTGGTGGTGGTGTGATGGTGTGGGGGATGTTTTCTTGGCACACTTTAGGCCCCTTAGTGCCAATTGGGCATCGTTTAAATGCCACGGCCTACCTGAGCATTGTTTCTGACCATGTCCATCCCTTTATGACCACCATGTACCCATCCTCTGATGGCTACTTCCAGCAGGATAATGCACCATGTCACAAAGCTCGAATCATTTTAAATTTGTTTTTTGAACATGACAATGAGTTCACTGTACTAAAATGGCCCCCACAGTCACCAGATCTCAACCCAATAGAGCATCTTTGGGATGTGGTGGAACGGGAGCTTCGTGCCCTGGATGTGCATCCCACAAATCTCCATCAACTGCAAGATGCTATCCTATCAATATGGGCCAACATTTCTAAAGAATGCTTTCAGCACCTTGTTGAATCAATGCCACGTAGAATTAAGGCAGTTCTGAAGGCGAAAGGGGGTCAAACACAATATTAGTATGGTGTTCCTAATAATCCTTTAGGTGAGTGTATAGTATATTTTTTAGAAGTATATAAAATGTAGACTGAAAGTATAATTTCTTATTTTTAGTTTAAAAGAAGTATACTAACAGAACTTTTTCGTAAGGGTAGCCTAGCTATTTTTCCTTTGGCTTGCTTAAGTTAATATTCAGTAATATTATCCAGTGCACGCTCCTCAGAGCACAAAAACTGAACAGAGAAGTCATTTATCTGTGCTATTATATAAAATATGCATACAGAATAGTTATTATTCAATTAAGGTAAATTATATCAAATGTATATGAAAATTTTAAAAAGCAAAGAGAGGGAGAGGGAGTCAGTAACATTTGAATGGTTCTTGTTTTGGCATTTGGCTAAGCTGCTCTGCTATTGCTTTATCCATTCAGTTTTCTTCATTTTCTTCTTCTCTTTACGCATGTAGTCTTCATGTGACCTTATACAGCATTCAATATCTTTAGATCAGCAGCTAGCTTCTTCTCTGTTTGCATTTGCTCAGTATGTGGTGTTACCCATGTGGAGAAACGACTCCACGAGGTGTTAAGGAACTTGGCGACTGGTCTTCATGAATCTCCTCAAGATTCTTCTCATATGACTCATAGTTTTCCTAAGAGTATGCCAGCACACAAGAGTGCAAACCATGTGAATTATTTACTCTGTGTGTTACCTATGTGTCCTATATCCATACTGATCCACACTGACCACTTTCACACGTTCCTCTATTCCAGCGGGCAGATTATAAAATGACGTTCAGGAGAGGTAAACTTTTCTCAAAGAGCAAACTTGAGGTTCATATCTCACTTCTTTGAGGCAACTGTCACATTCAGTCAAACATGAGTCACATAGCTAACTGTAAAGAACATGAGTACTTTATAGAATAATTTTAATGAAAGGATTACATTTTATGATGTAGCATTGAACCACTAATCATGATGCATTGTTTTTTTGACAATTGTTGAAACTTTAAAGCTAACGTCCAAAGTTATTATATGGGAAACAGCAACAGAATTCATTCTGCAAAATAACTAATTTTGTGTCCCACCAAAGACATTATAAGTCATATCAAATTGGAAGTATATGAACAAATTACTTTATTTTTGTGTATATCTATTTTTGATTTCTTAAAGAGACATCAGAACTCTCCAACTCCCCAATAATTTGCATCATTGTTTATTTCCCTGCAGCCTGCTGATAGTGATGGTGTCACGTTTATTTGAGGAATAAGGAATATGAACGATTGGGAATACTTCAAATAGACTTTAAACAGGACAAATACGACACTTAATCCGAGACAATGAACGACAAAGGACTGAACAGAAGTATATATACATATTAAATGAGGGAACTAAACAGGAACAGCTGGACAAAGATTAAATTAAAAAGGCAAGGCAAGCTTATTTATATAGCACATTTCATATACAATTCAAAGTGCTTTACAGAAAAGGAATTATCATACATGAAAATAATCATACATGGATAAGAAATAAAAAAAATAACAATTGTATTTAACCCCTATCTGGAGTGGAATAAATGGATAGTCAGGTTTTCAATTTTACACTATACATGCCCCTTCTAGTGTCTCTTCACTTTTGTGGGACTATAGTTACCTAAGGTGACAAACGAGGAAATCAGGAGAAGACACAGAGCAAACTGAAAAAGTCACCAACAGAAACTCAAAACAGAACATGCTCATGACATGTGAATGTGAATGTGAGTGAAAACAATTATTTTCTATTTAGTTTTTGGATTTTTTTAATATTATTATATATTTGCATACAGAATTCACATGTCCTTGTTCGAAAGGTGTTGAGCATTTAGAACATTTTTAGGGAGACATGTTCATTCTTTGCTGTCATATTCAATTAAGCGCTCTAATGCAATTAAACCTCCCTGTTTGCTGAACAATTACAGATGCCCAAAGGTCTGCCAGATCTCATCTGTTGTCTTTTATCCTATTGTATTACTAATGTCACCCTCATCTTTTTCTCTCTCATTTTTCGTGCAGTGTTTCGGGTTCCTGTAGCTGCCAGGTGAAACAAGATCAAGCGGTTGCCTGTGGCGTGAGGAGCCAGAAAGCAGCTGTGAGGAAGATTCAAATTGCACTTTCATTTTAAGTCACAAACATGCACTCAACACAAGAACAAATAGACTCAGCCCCAGACAGAAAAACCCACAAGTGTGTTCACTAACCATATTCTGCATATTTTTTTACAGAAAACTGGCAAGAAGTATCTGGAAATATGCAGTTACAATTTGATTGGCTGGCATCTATGCAATTTCTGGTAATTGAGGTCCAGTCTGCCTGGAAAAGCAATGTTAACAAGTTATACAATAAGACATTTTTGATAAGTGTGCCAGATTATTAGCATAAAATGTTTGACCAATATTTAGTTTTGAGGCACTTTTTATTTCTTTTATTTTGGTGCAACTGACTACGGATGGACTCCACTGTGCAGTTATTTGAATGTTTTTTTTCCCCATGCTGGTCTATTGTGGTATCAACAATTTTAGATAAACCTGCCCCTAAATTGCACTGAAAACAAAGTGAACTGTGATTGGTTGCTCTACATGTTGGTAATTCTTCTGTAAATTTGCATTTCTTGGACAGGAAAGGGCCTGTCCTAATAGACACATTTGATGTATTGGCCAGTTGAGAGCACATGCACGCGACATGAAGTAACTGCGCAAAACTGTTCCAGGTCTGACTGCTCTAGGTACACTTAAAGGAACACTCCACCGTTTTTTCATATTAAACTATGTTATTCCCTTAACTAAGATGAGTTGATACATACCTCTCTCGTCTCAGTGCGTGCACTCAATCGCTCTGGCGCGCGGCGACACTTTGATAGCACTTAGCTTAGCCTAGTTCATTCATTAGGTACCAAACAGAGATGAAGTTAGAAGCGACCAAACACCTCCACGTTTTCCCTATTTAAATACAGTTACACGAGTAGTTACACGACCAAGTATGGTGACACAAAATAAAACGTGGCGCTTTTCTAAGCGGGTAAAAAGGATAACTATAATGTATGGCAGAATAGCACTTGGGAGCACTTCGACTCGGCGCAGTAAAAAGTCACGTTGGTTCTAATGACAGAAGTGAGAGGGAGAGGATTTTTCAGGCGTGACTTTTTACTGCGCCGAGTCGAAGTGCTCCCGAGTCCCAAGTGCTGTTCCGCCATACATTAAAGTTTTCCTTTTTACCCGCTTAGAAAAGCGCCACGTTTTATTTTGTGTCACCATACTTGGTTGTGTAACTACTCGTGTAACTGTATTTACATAGGGAAAACGTGGAGGTGTTTGGTCGCTTCTAACTTCATCTCTGTTTGGTTCCTAATGAATGAACTGGGCTAAGCTAAGTGCTATCAAAGTGTCGCCGTGCACCAGAGCGATTGAGTGCACGCACTGAGACGAGAGAGATATGTATCAACTCGTCTTAGTTAAGGGAATAACATAGTTTAATATGAAAAAACGGTGGAGTGTTCCTTTAATGCACACGTATCCCATCTTTCCTCATGTTCAGGAACTTATGTGCCCCGATTTCATGACATGCCTTTCCAGTGTAAGTTAAATTAATTTAGAATTTTGTTGCACATTTTATTGGTTCAGAGACTATAGAGATTATATGTATTTTGTAAAACGGAGCACCACAATCACTAAAACATGTCGTCTATTAATTTAAGTGTCCCATTGAGTAAACAAAAGTCTTAAACACTTGCAGTCTTCACTGTTGCCTTTGGCTTGCTCAGTTGGGGATATTTTGGGGATATTTAATTTTATTCTATCAATCAATAAATTCCACTAGAAACAAACTTTGTTGTATTATTTTATTTTAATACTGTGAAGCTGCTTTGATACAATCTGTATTGTGAAAAGCGCTATACAAATATACTTGATTTGATTTGATTTGATTCACACCAACTTGAACACTTTGACGAAAATACGTCATGTAGAAGAGGACAAGTGGTCGCAAAGACCACAAGTGGCCCAATAGCATGCAATTTGGACAAAACGTTGTGCCATTCGTCACACGTCTAGCCATGTGTGATTATTAAACGCGTCCCAACCACAAGAGAGGGTCAACAGTATTCAGGCAAACATAAAGGATGGATATAGCAGGCCTTTCTTGACATTACTAAGAGACGGCTGCTCCTTATGGCAAGGTTCATGTGCTGGGCAGATATTTTGCATAAGTTGAAATTGAATTTTGTCAGGCTCCAGAGCAGGTTACTGCATATGAAGTCATAAACTTCTACTGAATCTATTATGTCCCAAGACTGACTAAAGCCAGTTTGACATAATCCAGGGGTGTGCAACAGGATCTGTCCCCTTGAACATTAATATAGGAACTCTGACGTATAATTACCTAATATGCTTTCATACGGCATTTGATCAGTCACAGCTGCTGTGTAATCATGTATGCCGAGAGCCAGTGTTTGGTGTAGTTTTTCTTCAACACCAGCAGGAAACTGGACTCAAACCAAACCAGACTGTTCTAATGGCTGTTCTACGCTCCATTCTAACAGCTTCTGTTCAGAAGACACAGGACCTTATTGATGAAAATGTGAATGTTCTTTTATTTTTCCCATTGCTTCGCTAAACTGGCCACCTTCAGGATGATGTTTTTGTCTTCAGGATGTGTGGCCTTGTGTTTCGTTATGTTTCAATGATCCGTTTCCTTTTCAAAATGCAGCACTTTCCAAGAGCAGCAACTGCAGAGGTTGATGTATGGACCTTTAGAGGAGAATACTCTGAGCAATATTTAAAACACAGGCATGCTTTATGATCTGTAAACATGTAAAATCAAATACCTTCAGTGGACATTATCCAAAGAATGATGCTTTTGCTATGCTATGTGAAGCTATTGCTATGTGCTACTCAGCTTTGAATGTGCTACTCAAAATATGTAGCTACTGTAGATGTTCCACTACATAAAAGTTGGCTAAGGTTATTTTTTAGAGAAAGTAGGTATTTACACAACAAGTTATTTATATATATATATATATATATATATATATATATATATATATTTATAACAGGGTTGTGTGCCATTCAGAATTTATTTGAGATTTAATTTTAAATTACAATAAAACAAAATTCCATTCCAAACAGAATGCATTATAGTGATTTGAATGTACTGAATAATTCAAATGAACTGAAATTGAAAGAAATTGTTATACTGTGATTTATTTATTCATTTTGGAAAGTTGATTTTTGATACTTTAAGTGCTTTTGTGTTGTTTTGTGTTTTAGTTTTCTTTATATAGAACTGTTCACTAGTTGCACATGCAAGTGTTCTACATTGCTGGCAGCCATAGGTTTTCTTTCAGGGATTGTAATATCCTGTTACTGATTTACGGAGTAAGAAACCTCTCTAGATCATGAACCGATTAAGAACATTCTGCTAAACCTATTTGACCAATTAACTGAAAAGAACTGACTCACAGATTCAGAAAAAAAAAAAAGAACACATTTAGCTTTGTTTCTGAGAAATGCAGTTAAAATAATATCATTTGAATTTGTTTGTAGTTCTGTTTTGGACCCTAAATATGTTGTCGACAGATTGTTAAATCTACAAGATGAAATTTAGTGTCACATTTGGAATTCTAGCCTGAGCTAGTCTCTGTGCTGAGGCCTTGTACTCGTCACAATAACATGGTTATTCCATACTGCTCGGTCTGAGGTCTTTCTTATCTGATGAAATTTAAAAAATATTCCCAACAGAATGGAGCATTTCTGGGATCTGAAACTGTAATGTAATCTCTTATTGTTGAGTGAGAGCATCAGTCAATGTCTCGTATCTCAGCAGGACCATGACTGAGACGGAGTTCTAATTTAGAGCTCTTCGTGAAAAAATTACTTGAGCACTGCAATATAAGCTAAACACACTTCCCCCCATCAGAGCTGGATCTGTGCCCAACATTGTAATCATATAGAAGTTCATGTTTGGGAAGTATGCTTATCTTATCAAAGATCTGTGGGAATGGACACATAGTCCATAAAATGTCCTTCTTAAATCCCATGAAGGCCATGAGATATCTTGAGATAAAGAATTAACCCAGAGACAGCAAAGATCATCCAATGTCCTTGTTGACACTCTCAGAATATTTTTTTTTTTTTACTTGAGATTTGTGTGTTGATGGGTTAAAAAAGTCAAAAGTTTGGAATAGTTAGTCTTTTACAAAAACTAAGGATGCATTTATTTGATGAAAAAAAACCCTGAAAAATATTCATATAATAATTCATAATTTGACTGTTTTCTATTTTAATATCTTTAAAATATAATGTATTAATGTGATGGCAAAGCTGAATTTTCAGCATCATTACTCCAGTCTTCAGTGTCACATGATTCTTCAGAAATCACACTAATATTCTGATTTGGTGCTCATTTCTTATTATTATCAATGATAAAAACAGTTGTGCTGCTTAACTTTATAGAAACCATGATACACTATAATTTTGAAAATGTTGGTCATTTTTTTTTTTACTGGTAATTTGTAATTACTTTTAAAGTAATATTTAAAAATACGCATGGATTCATTAAATTAATCAAAAGTGATAAAGCCATTTTTGTAATGTTACAAAAATGTATATTTCTAGTTGTTCTATTGAACTGTCTATTCATTAAAGAATCCTGAAAGAAGTACTAATTTAAATAAACTACATGGACGGATGACTATGGCAGAACAAGAATGGCTTTGACGATCAATGCTGCGTTTTGCTCAAGCATCCCAAATATATTTTGAAGACTGATTTATTGAACTAATAATCACTTGTTTAAATACAAAATATCCAAAAGTAAACAGTTCTAATACTTGCTAAAAAGGCAAAAGGGAATAGTTTAGTCTTGAGCTTTTCCAGTGTTTTTGGAGAGTAAAACCAAACGTTTTCCGTCTAGAAGGATTTTATTAAATCTGATGGTGCTGAATTCTGTCTTTTTCTAAAATGCCCCATGAGTTATTATATAAGCCTTCTGTTTGAAAGAAAGACTCCCTCATTAGAAGGGAATCTGAACTTCTAGAAACACAAGAGTCTGTGTTCATCCAGTCTTTAGCCTCATATTTATGTTTCACCTCCATTTAGACTTTAGGTCTTCCTCAGCACTTCATTTACAATTCCATTTAATAATTGTTCAAAAAAGGGGGATTTAACCATGTCATCCAAAAGCTGTCAAACACAATGAAACTTAATGACATGTTTTGTTTCCATGGCAAAATGTCTTCCAGACACATGGTTCTGCATTCCAATGTGTTTTGAAAAATAAGAGTGTTCAAATGTATTATTATATAGAAAGTTGATTTTGATGTCTCTGTGCCGTTTTGCATTCATGGGAGAAATGAAATCGATAGCAGTGCCGTGAGGGGAGCTGAGTGACACATGACATTAAATCTGGCTGTAAACAAGACAGATTTTATTCTAACACTAGACTAATATGTTC
This sequence comes from Abramis brama, assembly GCF_963993115.1. Taxonomy (NCBI): domain Eukaryota; kingdom Metazoa; phylum Chordata; class Actinopteri; order Cypriniformes; family Leuciscidae; genus Abramis; species Abramis brama. Next base: position 22,783,771 of record NC_139981.1, read on the forward strand.
ATTTTACGGTTACAAGCCTTCTGATGCTGTCCTGCTGTCCTGAAGATATGTCTTTGTTTTAAATAAAGAGAATATAACTGTTTACATTAAGACACATTTTAAGTTATTGTAGTGATTGATTACTGTAATTAATTGGCAGTGATTTTTTTAATGAGAGACAGTAAGTAGTTTCTCAAGAGGCAAACATGATTCAGAGATTATTGATTAGCTGATAGTAAACCATTTTGTTCTTCAGTTTGCTAATTCTACTGGTTAGTTAATAATTTTTTACAGTTAGAAGTTGCCAAAATGTTAATGTACCACAAGTTGTCCTGAATTAATGTATTATCAGGCTGTGTTCGAAATCTCCCCCTATACTCTGATTCACTATTTCCTAATATAGTCCACTTAGATGGAGTGAATTTGGACACTGCTTGCTGTTTAATAATCATCTGAAACTTAGCAAACTTAGCTCCATTAGTAATGAAAAGATTTATCTGGAACTCTGTAATGGAAACTATCATGTATAAACCTATTTAAACTATTTAATAATCAATTAAAAGGTACCTGTATTGTAGCTCCCTCTAGTAGTCAACACGAAGCACGAGGTCTTGTTTAAAAAACGGGGTTTTATTTCTACAGCATATCATGTCCACCCGTGAGAACTGGGTGAAAAGAGAGCAAAAATAAAAGGATACTATAAATAAAATGCATGTATGTCTTGAATTCAGATTATGCCACTATAGTTACACACTTAGTTAACACAAGCTATGCACATGAAATATATCACAGAAACCGGATACAAAAGAAACATACCTCGTAGGCTGCTTTCTACTTAAGAGGGGCTAAACTTAAAAGTCTTTTTCCTTGTCTTCTTTCTTCTTAGATAATATACGTCCAGATATGTTTATATTCTTAATATTTACTTAACTTGGAGAGCTCTTGCCATGCTATGTTTTTAGCGCTTCACTTCAGGGTTTGTGTTGCTTCTAATTACGTGCGGAACACAAGATCGGTGCTAATTAGTTCCGCCTATACGATCTCCTATTATTCTCAGGTAGGAATCAAAAACAGTAACAAACTTAACTAAAAAATGTGAGGCAGTTACACTCCCACCAAATCACAAGTGATTTCTCAGAACAGCTTAAAGAGACAAACATACTGCATATAAACTGCATATAATGTTCATTTTAAAGTACTAACTATTTACTTATGGCTCAACTTAAGAACTGGTGGAAAGAGTGACTAGAGGATGCAGGAGGTTTCAGTCTGCTTCCAACAATGTAACTGTCTTATGGATGGGCCTCTCCAAATGAACAGGTTTAGAGATGCGCTTTCCTCTTCCATCCAGAGTTGAATCGCTGATAAGCAACTTGAGTCTTCTCACTCTTCCGTCCTTTCCTGGGTACACTTCAATAACCTTTGCTAACTTCCACTGGTTTCGTGGTGTAGCATCATCTTGCAAAATAACAATATCGTTGACCTTAGCGTTTCTGCGGTCTTTGATCCACTTCTGTCTGTGTTGGAGATTGAGGAGGTATTCCTTCTTCCACCGTGTCCAAAAGTTGTTGGCTAAGAGTTGTTGGCGCCATCTCTTGCGGAGGTACACATCTTCCCTGACGAACCTTCCAGGAGGTGGAGAGATGATCGTAGATTTCATGGTCAGGATGTGGTTTGGTGTCAAGGGCTCTGGACCAGATGGATCGTTCAGATAATCAGAGGTCAGAGGTCTGCTATTTACAACAGCCATGACTTCATATAGGAACGTTCGTAGTGAGGAGCAGTCAAGTTGTCTGGCTGATTGTTCTAGAATGGACGTCAAGACACTTCTGATAGTGCGAATTTGTCTTTCCCAGACGCCACCCATATGACTTGAAGCTGGGGTGTTCATGATGAACTCACATCTCAGTTCTTTGAGTTCCTCTTGGTCCATCTCCTTTAATGCTTCAATAAACTCACGCCTAGCGCCGACAAAGTTTGTCCCTTGATCACATCTTATTTGCCGTACTGTTCCACGAATAGCGATGAATGAACGCAGAGCGTTGATGAAGGCATCTGTGGTCAAATCATCGAGAATTTCAATGTGTACTGCTCTGGAACACATGCAGGTAAGTAACAGTCCATAACGCTTTAACTCTTTCCTTCCTTCCTTGACGTAGAATGGCCCGAAGCAGTCCATCCCACAGTAAGTAAATGGAGGGGCTGTTTCCATTCGCTCTTCCGGGAGATTTGCCATCCTTTGTTGTTCTGTGCATCTTCTGAACTTCCTGCACGTTGTGCACTTGTAAATATGGGATGACACTGCATTGCTACATCCCAGGATCCATATGCCATTGGATCGGAGCTCATTCATGGTCATTCCCCGTCCTTGATGGTGCACTCTCTCATGATAGTGCTTGACGAGTAATGCCGACACGTGACTCTAGGGAGGACAGCTGGATGTTTCACATGTGGATGTAGAGCAGCGTGAGTTAAGCGGCCTCCCACTCTGAGGATACCTTGGTCATCCAGGAATGGACATAACTTGTGTATTTGTTGGCTTTGTCTTTGATTTGTGTGTTCTTATGACACTGGATGTCCTGTATTTCTTGAGAGAGGGTTGCTTGTTGGCCCATCTTGATTATGCTGAGCTCTGCTTCTCTCCTTTCCTCTAAACTGGTGCTTTCACAGGACCTTGGCTTGAGGCCTTTCGCTTCCTTTGCACGCCGCTTTAGTCTGGCTATAGCTTTCACCATTCTTGACCAGTCAGAGAACTTTTGTAGGCGATCTAACAGTGACCTTATTTCCTTTGTCTGGGTGTCATGAGCCTGGGCCTTCTTGATCTCTGGATCACTACTTGCAATCTCTCCCACCTTGACTACTCCGCTGGGTAGCTCTTTCTGCCAAAGAAAGTTTGGGCCTATGAACCAGTTAGAAGCTACAAGTTGTCCTGCTGCAAGACCTCTTGAGGCATGATCTGCTGGATTCTCTTCAGAAGCCACATACCTCCATTGTGCAGACTCTGTACTTTGCTTGATGCGTTCCACACGGTTTGCTACGAACACATGAAATCTCCTGGCTTCATTACTGATGTATCCGAGGACAACCTTCGAATCTGTCCAGAAGAATTCTTGTAGGCCATCTATCTCCAGTTCCCTTTTGACCATGTCACTGGTGCGGAGAGCTACGACTGCTGCTGACAGCTCAAGTCTTGGTATGGTGGTAACCTTAACAGGGGCTACTCTTGACTTGCCCATTACCAAAGAGCAGTGGACTTCACCTGATGCACTGACTGCTCGGAGGTACGAACACTCGCCATAACCTGAAACGCTGGCGTCAGAGAAATGATGGAGCTCGTAACTCTGAACCTTAAAGTTGGATGGAATGTAGCATCTCTGGATCTTCACACTAGCCAAGTTTTGCAGGTCTTGGAGCCAAAACTCCCACAGGGGTCGAAGATCATCAGGTAAGACGTCATCCCAACTGAGCTTGTCACGACACATCTGCTGCAGGATCTGCTTTCCTACCAAGATGAACGGTACCACAAATCCGAGTGGATCATATACTGAAGCAACCGTGGACAAGACTCCTCTTCGGGTAAGTGGATTTTCTTTGACTATCACTCGAAACTGGAACTCATCAGAAGCCACGTACCACTGTATGCCGAGTGCTCTTTCCACGTGTAGTTCCCCCAGGGCCATGTCCAGGTCTTGGGCGGCTTCAGCACATTCTTCCTTGGGGATTGTGGCTAGGACTTTCTTGCTGTTGGAGATGAACTTGTGCAGCCGGAGTTTGCCTGTGTTGCAGAGCTCTCTTGCCTCCTTCACTAACTGGATAGCTTGGGTTTCAGACTCTAAACTCGACAAGCCGTCATCAACGTAGAAGTTCTTCTGAATGAACTTGATGGTGGCTTCATTGAAGTGTCCTTGTCCTTTGGCTGCGAGGTGCTTGAGTCCCTAGTTAGCGCAGCCAGGTGATGAAGCAGCACCAAACAAGTGGACCTTCATCCGATAGATGGACGGTTTGGCTTCAAGATTTCCATTCTCCCACCACAGGAATCTTAGGTAATCCTGGTCTTCTGCTTTAATGTGGAACTGGTGGAACATGCGTTCTATAACACACGATTGCCACTGGACCTCTTCGGAAATGACACAGAACTACCACCAAGGTGTTTGTCAGCTCTGGACCGGTCAGGAGATGGTCGTTTAAGGATGTTTCTTGAAATCTTGCAGAGCAATCGAAGACAACACGTATCTTCCCAGGCTTTTGGGGATGATACACCCCATGGTGTGGGATGTACCATGCTGAAGCTTTGTTGATGTCTTCTTCTGGGACCCTTTCTGCGTCTCCACGTGTTATGATCTCATCCATGAAGGTCTTGTAGTCTTTGTAATACTGTTTGTTTCTTTTCAGCTTCTTTTCAGTTCTAAACATCTGAGACAGTGGATGGCGCACACCATGTTATCTGGTAAGTTGGGCCTTTCATTTTTGAATGGCAGCGGCATCTCATAATGACCATTGTCCTTGCGTCTGATGCCTCTTTTCATCTTTGACAGGAATCGGAGATCCTCTTGAGAGATGTGCCTGTCCTCCAAAGACCTTTCGACAAAGTCAGATTCCAGCACCTTGATGATGTCTGTGGGTGAGACTACCTCCTTGACCTGAGTTCTACAGACATAGTGCACTTCGCTTGTGAGGTTTGAAGGGGACTGGAGACCAGGCATCACTTGTTTCACGATGACCTGGTGACTTACTCCAATTTCATCTCCATAGTCGAGACATGGGTTGCCATAGCCGACTACACTCCAGCCCAGGTCTGTTCTCTGTGCAAAGGGCTGATTTTCTTTACCAGGCACCACTTGCCTTGGGACAAGAGCTTGAGGACAGTTGTAACCGATTAGCAGGCCCACGTCACAGCTTTTCTGAGGAGCAATCTCATCTGCAATATGTTCAAGGTGTGGCCATGCCTTTGCAGTCTCTGGTGTGGGAATATGATCTCTGTTTGCAGGGATGAATTCTCTTGAGTAGGCCACTGGCAGAGGAATTATCTTGTCTGAGTAGAATCCTCTCACTTGCAGACCAGTCAGTTTCCGGCAGGACACGACTGTGTTTCTTGAAGCCATTGTGGGGAGCTTAAGCTGAACTGGTTCATTCCTTGTGTGGAGAGCCTTTGCCGTTTCTTCCAGGATGAATGTCGTGTCGCTCTGTGTATCGAGGAGTGCATATACAAGAACTTCACGATCTGGCTCACTTGTGACTGACAACCACACTGGAATGATTGTGGATGTATGAGTGTCTTTAACATTCTGTATAACTCTATTGGATGTTGCCTCACGTGACGTTCTTGCTGCTTTATCTTGTGGCCGATCCATTTTCCTTTCCCTTGACCTGTCACTGTCCCCTGCTCCACTAGGCCGCGTTGACATCCTTTCTTCCTTGGTGCGATTATCATGGAGGCAAGATGGATGTCTCCTTTCACACATATCGCAGATCTTTCTGTTTTCACAGTCCTTTGAGCAATGGCCAAACTTCAGACAGCCAAAACACAATTTCTTCTCTTGAACAAACTTGACTCGCTCTGAAATCGTCTCATCCATAAATTTGCGACACTTGTGTAAACTGTGACCTGCCTTTTCACAGAAGACACAGCTTGTGGTAACAGCTTTGTCGTCTGAGTTAGTTGCCAATACCTTTGCTCCATGACCTCTGGTCTTTGAAACCTTGATCTTCTCACTTTCACTTGGATTCAGAGTGTGGAGGGATGTCATTGGGTTGTAGGCAATTTTAGCTTCACGTGTGAGAAACTTGACAAACTGGCTAAAGCTTGGGAACGTGTGACTTTGTTCTTCCACTTCTATCACCTTCCTATTCCATCTTAAGGTCAGCCAGTCTGGAAGTTTAGAGAGTATTTTTTGGTTTTCGTGGCAGTCGTTGAGTACTTCAAGACCTCTGATCTGAAACATGGCCGCCTCACAGCTGCGAAGGAAGTCAGCGAGTTCTTGAAGCTCCACACTCCCCTTGGAGCTTATCTTGGGCCATGTATTGAGCTTATCTCTGAAGGCCTTGGCGATAAGGAATGGATTGCCGTATCTCTCTTCTAGGATGGTCCACACTGCACAATAGGCTGACTCTGTGCCAAGCAGGAAGTAGCTTTCAATGGCCCTTTTGGCTGGACCACCCACATACTTTCGCAGATAGTATATTTTTTCTTCAGCTGGTATGTTTTTCCTGTCAATAAGTGTCTGAAAGGAGACTTTCCAGTCATTGAATCTGAGTGGGTCGCCGTTGAATGTTGTTGGTTCAGGTACGGGAAGACGACTCGCACTGATGGACTCTGCGAATGCTCTGACAAGAGCTGCAGTATTGTCTTCTTGTCTTGATTGTGTCAGAGGTGGAGGTGGGGAGCGATGCTGCGATAGGCTACTTTCATGCTTGACTTCCTCATTCTCCTTCAGAGGGACACATTGATGGAGCAGCTCAAATATTTCTTAATCTGAGCATTCACTTCAATCATATACTTGCTGTCTCACCTTAGCAGCCTTTAGCTTCTTAATTGTCTCCAGTCTTTCTAGTTGTCTGCGCTTGGCTTCCAGCACCCTTTGTGTTTCTGCATTTTCAGCCTTGTTTGGCTCGTAAATTGGCTGCTTCAGTTTCGAGTCTTTCAAGTTCTTCGATATAACATTCTTGCTCTAGCAGTACCTTTAAAGTGGCTTCATTGGCAGCAACATCAGCAGCAGCATCTTGTCTTGCAGAAGACTGGCTTGAACGGGATGTTATTCTTGAGCTAGCTCGAGAATGAGCAGACGACTTGGTGCGGTGAGAGTTGACGCTTATCCTGTCTGAGGCCGCTGCTTTAATTACAGACTCTATTGTTTTCACCCCTTGTTCTTCATCCCCTCTTGTGTCTAGAAGTGTCCTTGCAGTTTGGATGATTGTTCTTGTTACTGCTTCACAGGTGTCTACTCTGCGACGTGTGTCTTGGTCGGGAATGTCAATGTGCCTTAAATCTTCATAGGCAACTTTCAGATTATCTGAGGCGTTGCTTATCTTGGTGATGTGGTCACGCAGCAGGTTGTTTGAGCATTGTCCACGCAGCGTTTATTTGGCGTCTTTAGTGATAGCCTTCCACCTCTCGTAGCTCACACTTTAACGGTGTGCAAATTTTCTTACTTGCTCATCATGCAGTTCTTGGCCCTTTTCCGTAAACTTGCGGACTCTTTGGCTTCTTTGAGGCTCTTGTGAGGAAGTGTGTTTATCATCTCCTGTGCCTTCAGCAGCTTGTGGTTGCATGCCTGCGCAGTGCTGTTGCGCTTCTTCACCTGCACCCTCTTTGTCACTCTCAAGAAAATACTCAAATTCTGACATTTACTTAATTTACTTTAGTTTGGTTTAAATCTAAACTTGCCTTAGTTGAGTAATTACTTTGTTTACAATAATCTAAGTTAGGTTCAACGTAGCCTAAGCTCAATTGAGTAGTTATTTTAATCTGATATATGAATACTCAGCCTTTAACTACTTGCACTCTTTTGGACAAAAATTACTCTCTGCAGCTAATTTAACTTGATTATTCCAAAATAAAACTGTACTCAAAGACTAGTATAACAGTTAGATAACACTTACTTTGCAATCTATGTAGCTATGGTCTTGCCTGATAACTTGTTATATCTATATATGGCCTTTTTAAAACTTAGATCACCACAAGTAAAATTTAAAAATAAATAAATGAACTTAGTTAAACTTGTACATGTACCATATTAAGTAATAACCATTCACCTTTAAATGCCTAAATATTACCAATTCTGCCTTACTCTTAGTACTAATAGTTCTAAGTAATATTTACTGCATACTCATCAGTAAATCAACACAATAGCAATATCAATGAACTTATATTTGAAAAGGTAAGTAAACAAAACAACATTAACTTGTTATATGAAATGCAAAGAAATGTCTCAGTCCTTTGTGCAAAACGCTCAATGTCTCTAGGTTGCAGCTTAATTTGCGTTAGGGAACCTGATCACGTGGACACTGCGTCTTCTTGCGCTGATGTGATGGCTGGAATGACGGCGCGCGCTGCAGTGTGGAGATGTCTCGGCGCAACCACGATTCGCGCTCTCTGATGCCGTCGAGTTCTCACTGTAGCTCCCTCTAGTAGTCAACACGAAGCACGAGGTCTTGTTTAAAAAACGGGGTTTTATTTCTACAGCATATCATGTCCACCCGTGAGAACTGGGTGAAAAGAGAGCAAAAATAAAAGGATACTATAAATAAAATGCATGTATGTCTTGAATTCAGATTATGCCACTATAGTTACACACTTAGTTAACACAAGCTATGCACATGTAATATATCACAGAAACCGGATACAAAAGAAACATACCTCGTAGGCTGCTTTCTACTTAAGAGGGGCTAAACTTAAAAGTATTTTTCCTTGTCTTCTTTCTTCTTAGATAATATACATCCAGATATGTTTATATTCTTAATATTTACTTAACTTGGAGAGCTCTTGCCATGCTATGTTTTTAGCGCTTCACTTCAGGGTTTGTGTTGCTTCTAATTACGTGCGGAACACAAGATCGGCGCTAATTAGTTCCGCCTATACGATCTCCTATTATTCTCAGGTAGGAATCAAAAACAGTAACAAACTTAACTAAAAAATGTGAGGCAGTTACATGTATGATATTACGCTGTATCCACATTGGACCAGCGGTTTGGAAAATGGATGGATGGATGATTCAACTGCGGGCACCATCTTCTGGTGAGACACGGGAATTCATTCAGCAAAGTGCGTTATGGGTATTCTGTAGCCGTTGAGTATACATTGGTTGTACACTTGTTATCGCTGTGCATTATGGGATTTAAAAAGTGCACTTGATAACATCCACTATGGTTTCGGACACCACTACAAAATGGCTGTCCTCTCAAATAGTGTGAATAGGGTATAGGGGGGCGATTTTGGACACAGCCTCAGAGTTTCAGTAGTTGAATGTTTCCAGTGTTTCAATGATCCAGAGTTTTTCTGTTTCTGTTTCATGTGATTCGATTGTTCTCAGTCTCTTAGTGATCAGTGTTTTATGCCTTTCAGTCTGTCAGTATTTTTATATTTCCAATGTTTGCAGTGTTTCAGTAACTGTTTTAGGGATCCAGTGTTTTTTTTATGGATTTTCCTGTTTCCATTCCTAAAAGGGCCAGCATTCCCATTTTTTCAGTGGTCGCTTTTTCCGTGTTGCACTGTTTCAATGTTTCAGTTTTCCAGTGTTGTAGATTTCCAGTTTTCAGTATTTCCAGTGATTCTCACACTCCACACAGAAGCCTTTCTCTCCGATCCTGTGTAACTGGCCTGGGGTTTGCCTTCAGTAAATCACAAAAGAAGTCACTGCTGCTGAGAGCATTAACTCTCCAGCGAGTAGGAGAAAGCCTTTGCAAAGGTGCTCAGGTAGTCCTGCAGCTTCGGAATCTTGGCAGTGGTGTCTGAAAACGAAACAGCCTGATAACACTTTTTCATGTTTTATTATGCGTTCTCATCCAGATCTTGGCTATTTCCTGCAGAAGGCTAATTTGATGTGCTGAAGCAGATGTTTAACAGATATAAAAATTGGCAAAACATTGGATCTTCCTCTCATATTATTGAGAGTCTTAGACCATTGACATCGGTGAGTGATAGCACCCCTGAAATTGCTAACTGTGTGGCCTCCAAATGGAAAGAAGGTGGCAAAGAGGAATGTTTAGAGAATATGTTTAAGATAACAACATACATTTATCTATCTTTCTGGCCATTTCTAGCCAGTCAAGAACATAGGACATAGTCATGACAGCCAATAGAGCAGGATCAGGGTTTCTTGGTGTTATTTTCCTGTACTCACACTGCTATGATTATCATCCATTTCGCTATAATGAGGCCCCACAGATTTTGGCCCTTTGTATGTAGACAAGGGCCAAAGCAGGGTGGGATGTGCTATAACAGTTTGGAAAACAGACATGACTTCAAAGAATCAAGAGGTTGGCAGATCTTTCATAAGATGGAGAGAGGGAGAAGGAAAGGGAATGTCTGACAAGTTAATCCAGAACAGGGGGGAGTTATTATTTTGGCTGTTCCTGCTTCATTCCTTCCTCCCTCCCATCATTCAAATGGTGTTGGAGCTCCTTTTCAAATTTTTTAATGCATAACAGTAGAAAGCAGAAAGAATGCAGCTTCTTGTGCAAAAAGATCAGCTAAAGAGAAGTGTGCAAAACATATCCAGCTTTTGATTAGGTATAAAAAAAAAGAATAAAAAAAAAGGTGCTTCCGAGAACAGGGAGGAGATTTGGCCCTCGTGTAGCTCTCGCAAGGATTCTGTGTTTAGAATCCATGATGTGAAGTCCAGCTCTGGGTTAATGAACCATGACTTACACCTTTTCGTATGGAATGGATATGACATCTGAATCGAGAGCAAAGAACAAAGATCTCTTGGTACCTCATTACTGAAAATTTCAACTCACTATTGTCTCATCGGAGTTGGAGTTGAAACGGTTGTATTACTGTTTGATGTAAATGCTCTAATGCTCTAGCGCAGTATTTTCCATAAATTTTCGATGACCTCGTTGTATCCTTTTGTTTAGATGCATCAGTCTGTGGAACAAATGTATTTTTGATTTCAACCCCTCCCCCCAAAAAAAGCATTCCACTGTTGTGATGCACATGACCCTAAAGTTGTGCTTTATATGGTTACAGATTTTTTGAGGGACTCATACTCCAATTCTCGGGACAGTTTGATTTGCTAAATTACCAAAACAGTTTATACAAGAGTGATTCATACATGGAAGCTTGTTTCCGCCACAGAATAAAACATTTTATCTCACAACTGCTAGTTTACATCTCGCAATTCTGACTTTATTTCTCAGAATTGCGAGATATAAACTCACAATTGCGAAAAATAAACTAGCAATTCTTACTTTGCGAGTTTATATCTCGCAATTCTGACTTCATAAAACACAATTGCGAGTTTATTTCTTGCAATTCTGACATCTTTTTTTTTTAGAATTTTGAGATATAAACTCGCAATTTCAAGTTATAAATCTTTTTTTTCTCTGAATTGCAAGTTTATTTCTCACAATTGCGAGTTTATATCTCACAATTCTGACGTTATAACACACAATTGTGACTTTATATCACGCAATTCTGATTTTATAACTGGCAATTGCGACTTTATATCACGCAACTCTGAAGTAAACTCATTTGTGAGATAAAAATATACCTTTTTTATCTTTTATTCTGTGGCAGAAACAAGCTTCCATACCACCTCATTGGCAATCCATATACAATCTCTTTAAATAGAATACTTATTGTGATTACACTGAATTAGTTACATGATATACAATTAACGGATCACATTAATCACAATTCATTACATATAACAGTTAATGATTGATGTAGATCCCTCCCCAAAAGGCTTTCAGATTTATAGTAAACTTTTACTCATAGAAGTAAAAGTCATGTTTAGAAGACATACACTTTACAGTAACAGATAAGGTAATATAAAAAATTAAAAAAAGGCTTTAGGAGTCATTATATTTTTGTTTTATTTCCATATTTCTTTCTTAAGCCTGTCACTGTTACATCCTGCTGTTTTTCTGCATCTGTGGAGAAGATGAGGATGAGAGACTGGATGGTGAGTAGCCACACAGACACACTTTAAACAGTCACTGATGGATATAGATTAACTTTCCTTTTTATCTTTGCAGAACGACCATATGGAAAATGCAGGAGAACAAGGAACTGAAGATTGGGACCAGGAACGAGGAGATGGACAAGAAGATAGGTATACTGTACTTCACGTAAGAGATAATCCAAATGGATACAGTCCATTGATGAGACTAGACAATGTTTGTGTGTGTGGCAAGTCCTTTTACCTGGTGCTGAGGGGATGGGGGACAGCTGGTGGTGATTAATATTCAGGTGATGGCGATCGGTTTGACTGAGTGAGGGTTGAGCCTGGTGATTCCATGCAGGTGAGCAGAATGAAGGATGATGGGAAATGTAATTTTGGATGGTGACTGAGCTGGTAACCGTGACACAAAGCAGGCAATATTATTTATTAACTTGCACATTTAAATTGTGGACACACAGCAGAGACACAGTGATCAGGTGAGTAGCAATGAATAGACGATGACCGGGAAAATGTAGATAATAACAGTCTCTTTCTCTTACAGGTTACTCAGGGAGCGAATGATGCAGGAAGACGAAGCACACACCTCAGTTTCACAGCGCTGGAATAGGTAAGTATCACAGGTAGAAATCCACAGGGGAAACACAGGGAAGCACACAGAGAAAACACAAGGATTTACTTATGGATATAGTCGTTGGAGAACTGGAATTGTTGAGAGAACATAGGAGAGTTTCCTCGTTCAAGGCCAGACACAGTGAACTGAGGTTTGTGCTTTTATGTGGTGCTGATGAGTGAAGTGATTGGTGAAAGGTGTGGGGGTGATAAAGTGTGTGAAGGTGGGAGCCAAGAGGGAACCTTCTTGATCCACGTCCCTGCACCATAATAAATCCACAGGGGTGGGAAGGTGGGCAACCTGGAGGCTGATGAGGGGAGACTTAGGCCGGTGACACACTGGGCCCTATCTTGCACCCAGCGCAATTGACTTTGTACACTGACGCATGTATCATTCCTATTTTGCACCCGCGCAAAGCGGACTTTTCCCTCCACAGATGCACGTCGGTTAACTAGCAAATACACTTGCGCTCCCCGGGGCGGTTCAGCGCAAAGAGGAGGCGTGTTCCGGCGCAAACGTTCCCTCATGCTATTTTGCAGGTTTAGAAAACAATTCCGCCAGTGACCAGGAAAAACCTAGTCTAAAGTCAGTGGCGCGTTGCGCATGTTATTCATGCTATTTTAAGGGCGCATGCTTGGCCATAATCAATGTAGCGTGTGCACAACGCGCATTACAATTTGATGCTCTCATCTACACAGAAGCAGCCGTTTTCATTTTTGCAAATCATACATTATTACTAGGAAAAATATTAGGTCTTGATAAGCCTAGGGCTTCTACGTATCCCTTTTCGAACAGTGTGATTATTATGCAAAAAAAAAAAAAAAAAAGGTTTTGTTTTTCTTGATTTTGTTTTATTTTTATTGATGGATATTTAATGTGTTGCTGTCTTTGGTTTAATTTATTTTTTAATTGTTCGAAATAAAGATTTCATTCATTTATTCATATTAATACACGAGGGAAATCATTGTTGTGTCCATGAAGATGTGAAAATAAAATAGGCATAAATCTAGCTTACACATTTAATCACACGCCCAAATTATCATACGCCTGTTTAACCGAAGCTAATTTGGGTGTGTTTGTTTCTCCATCCCCAATGTCACTTCTCTGTGTTTTACGGCCGTGACGAGGACGTCGGTCTCCTCGGCTGTGAACCGCTCCTGGCGCGCGCCTGGCAAATCCTATATAATTATAATAGGAATCCGCTTAGAAAAAGCGCGCCTGCTCTTAAAGGGAATGTGAGATGTCGCTCTGATTGGTTTATTTCACGTTACGCCCAAACCACACCTATGAATAATGAAGCTACTTCAGACCAACCCCTTTTAGATTTGCGTCGGGCGCAAGAGTCATTTATCCCGCCGGGAAAATAGCAACAGCGCCGAGACCCGCCCACAAAGTTACTTGCGCTTTGCGCTTTGACACTTGCGTTTCAGATCGTTAAAATAGGGCCCACTGGCTGCGTGGCGTGAGCGTGGCGTTTCTGTTGCGTGTCAGCTGCTTGGCGTTTGCGAGGCGTTTTCCATGTGTTTGCACACCAGAAGCGTGTCTGACGCGGCGCTGCTGCTGCTAGGTGACAAGCCTCATTGGTAATATATTCGACATATGGGGAGAGAGTTGTGGAAGGCCTATACTTCATATTAAACATAAATATATAGCAGCAAAGACATCCTCAGCAGTGTTGACGTCAAAATAGGCTATAGAATATTTCGTTCTGTATTGACAGGTGCAGTATTTGAAAATCGATAATATTTTTTTACATTACATTTATATTTGCATTTGTCAAAACCTAGACACTTTCAAACATCAAAATGACATGTATTAATATGTATTTGTGTCAAAATGACATATAAACATCTTTTCCTATTCAATTTTGCATGGAAACGCTTCCAAGACGCTTGCGTGTCGCGTGAAAAATAGGCGTCGGTTCTATTTCTAGCATGCACACGTTTTCCGCGCGGCTCGAGCCGCACCTGAGACGCGCGTGTCACGCAGGCAGTGTGCAAGCTCTAACCTGTTAACATGGGAGCCGAAATAAAAACGGACACGCCACGCAGCTGAGACGCTTACGCCACGCATCCAGTGTGTCACCGGCCTTAGGCTGAACAGGAAGCCTCCACGGCGGTACCAACATACGAGGGAGGTGCTGTGATTCAGGGAGCCAGGGAGGTGCCGGTTGTTCAGGGAACCACCAGGGCGGTGCTGGTGATACAGGGAGCCAAGAAGGTACAGGGGGCGCTGGAGGCACAGGAAACACTGGAGATAGAGATGGCACTGGAGATACATGGAACATTGGAGATACAGGTGACGCAGGTTACCCAGGGTCAGGAGGATTGGTGGTGGTGGAAGGTAAATTGGAATGGCGTGGGATGCATCTCCTGAATGCCGCTGACTGCACCTTTACCTCTTCCCCACTATTGTCTCGACGGAAGTACCAAAGAGTCCAGAGGGCAATCAGAGCAACAAGAAGGAAGGTTCATCCAAAGATGCCTCTCTGTAATTACCATAACCATCATCGTCTGTTTGGTGGCATGGAGGGCCAAGCCCCCTGATCCATATCTCTCAGCAGGTCAGCTTGATATGCCTGCAAAACAGCCATTGTGTGCAGGGCACCACCAGTCTGACGCACTGCCTCATACACCTTGGCCACAATCTGCTGGGTGGTCTGTAACTGCTTAGATGGCAAGACTAGAGCCTCCAATGAGGATGCCTCAGTCTGCAAGAGATGGCTAACCAGCATCACTTCTACAGGGGATATCTGATATCTGAACGTATTTCCACCCGCATGGGTAATTCAAATTTGGAAAAGGAAAGATGTGTGCTGAATATGTCTTATTCCAGGACTTCTCCACTTCAGTATAAATGGAAATGGAAGACTCATGGGGAAGGGACGATCATGGCCCGCCAGAAATTACTTGTCGAGTCTACCGTGAGCGACTTCGCACAACTAGGTCAAGTTCAAACTGGCCGTGCCCCAGGCCATTACATCCAACAATTCCCCATATGCAGGGCTGATGGAAGGAGAGGGCTCAACTAACACTTCCGGCCTCTTCTACCACATCAAACTCCTTAGAGCTAGATGCTGCCAGCAACATGCTCTCCGCTGGATCGGAAGATACAAAAAAATGGGCTTCCAGATTCAGCAGATCACCCGAGCCGGTAAAGGAAGATTGATAAAGCAAAGCCCCTTTCCATTCCTTTGGCTTTCCCTCCTCTGCCAGCTTGACCTGTGAGCCCCAAGATATGATCCACCGTGTTGCCCCTCTTTTCTCAAGAAAAGGGCAAAGCATGAGCAGAGCTTTTTCACTGTGAACTTGTCACGGTGAACGCATCAAGCCCCCTTGAGGGCTGAACGTACGTGCTTCACGCAAAGATTATGGATGTCCTTAGGTGTCATTAAGCATGCATTTTCTAAAGCTTTTGATGCTTGAAGGAGCTATTTCAAATTCCTGTGAAAGTTTGCACTTTAGGCCATAATTAATATACGTAGGTGCAATTTAACTCCCCTGCTTTGGGAATATTAGCTTAAACTTGTACATTATATAACAATGAGTGTGTTTTGTTTTACTTTGGCAATCTCTCCTAGCCTGAATGAGATTAATAAGGCCCTGTCTGTTAGTCGCCCCAGGTTAAGCAGGCAGTTTGGATGTGTTCCAGGGCAGAACACAGGGGGTTACAACCTCAATGACTACGTTTACAAGCTGTCAAATATCGGGTTATGGTCGGGTTAAGGTCACTATTTGGGTTTCTGAAACATTCGGAATAACCCGTTTACATGCGTGAGCAGAGAGAGTTACTCCTGTATACATGGAATTTGTAATCAATTGGCAATATCCCGATATAAACGGCGACGCACGGTTAGCGTCTGGACGTACGGACAACCTTAAGGCGCAATATGCGTCATTTCCGATTCTTCTTCCTGTATCCAAAGACAACAACAACAGCAGCAGCACGCGGATAATGAATAGTTCGGGGCAGATAGCGATCGCCTTTGTTTGCGCTTTCCTCCTCGCTCCAAAAGTGTGGTGCTGTGCTGCGTCTCGCCATGTTTACCTCTACTTCTTGTTTACTTCCGGTATACTGCACGCAGGTTTTTGTATGCGCCGTCTCTACTCAAAAGACCAAGATTCCTTGCGAATAGAACATGTGCAGAACACAAATCAATGTTCCTTTTGATGGGGATATGCCGATACGCATTTACATGACCAAATATTCGGGTTAGAAAAGGGGTACCCCAGGGGTCATATCCGGGTTTTTAAAAACCGGGATATGAGCATATTCGGGTTTTTGCCGGTGTTTACATGGCCGTGCGCGACCGGGTTATTGCTAATATCCCGGTTTTGAACAGGTTATTGGCTGCATGTAAACGTAGTCAATGTTGCATGCATGAAGACCTCTATTCATAGTCTGGCCTCTCAGGAGATTTACAGTGATAAAGATTTTAATAAACATGTTTTATTCTCACATTTGCAACTTATCTCAAACCTCCTTGGCCCAAGTGTGTTTTTTTTTTTTTTTCAGAAGATTTCTGATTTGATTTCCGTCTTTTAAAATGTACCATTATTGTGTTATCAACCATGTATCATATTATTTGTTTCTTATATTGAAAGCATTGTATGAATTATTGACAGTGAGTGTATCTCTGTACTTGTGTGAGTGAGTGGAGGCGGGGCTGATTTGCATATTCATAGAATCGCGTATAGCAAATGAGGTAAGGGTGTAGAGTTATATTCAAGCTATTTTAAGATTTTTTTTAAGGAAAAAAACTTTAAATATGTCATTTTGGTGATCAAAGAGGAGTTTTAAGGGATACAATTAATGACTACAGGGGGACTTTAAACATGCATGTGATTTACTGTTGGCTGTTAAACTTGTTAACATAGTTTTAGTCCACTTGAGGGTGCTGTTCTCATAGACCAATCTCCAGGCCTCCCTGTGCCCATCATTTGATCTGTCCTATATTTAGTGACTCCCTGGGTTCTGTCATGTTGTCCTTATGTCACTGCTGGCATTAATATATATATAACTGGACAAACCGTGGCTCTGACACACTGACTTGTTAAACAGAAAATATCACACATGCCAGAGTGCCCATGTGGGATGTTGGAGACCCGCCATTGTTGTGTCAGGATAAGCACAGTCCGCAGTTTTTGCCTGGAGGGCATGTCCATCTGCCCTGCCATATGATGACAGGAAATAAATGATGCTATTGTTGATACACTGTGTTCATGTTCAGATTT
Organism: Abramis brama; assembly: GCF_963993115.1. Classification (NCBI taxonomy): domain Eukaryota; kingdom Metazoa; phylum Chordata; class Actinopteri; order Cypriniformes; family Leuciscidae; genus Abramis; species Abramis brama. Next base: position 22,801,218 of record NC_139981.1, read on the forward strand.
TGGGCAGAATATCTCAGAATTGTGCACCTGCAATTGCTTCCTGAGACCTGTAAGTTTGTGTAATTTCTCACCTGTTGGGAGACACTACAAGCGAAGGGTAAAAATGTAAATTTATTTGAAATAGAAATATTTTGTAAGATTATAAATGTCTTTACTTTACTTTTAATCAATTTAATGCATCATTGCTGAATAAAAGTATGAATTTCTTAAAAAAATACAAATAAAAAAAAGGACTTACTGGTCCTAAACTTTTCAATGGTACTTTTTCTAAGAGTGCATCTCTTAGAAAAAAAAAATAAAAAAAAATCTATGTAGAATTTATAGGGTTCTTGACTCAATTTTAAAGAACCATTTATGCCAAAATATTCTATAAGAACATTTTCCATCCTGATGGAAATATCTGACAGAACCCTTTAAGATGCTATATAGAATATTTTCTGAGTAGAGTATTTTTTGCCTGTAGTGTCTTATAAAGTCAAATATAAATGTATAGTCGTCATTCACGGTCATTGAAAAGTCGAAGAAAATCATATGAATGTGGAACAACATGAAGTTGAATAAATAATTAGAGATTTTTTTTATTTTGGGGTAAGATGTACAGTAACTTGCTGTGGCATTAAAACAGACTCTTAAACTGGCCAAAACACACACACTTTTGTGAACACTTGTGTGATCTTTACCAGGTTGGCATTGATGCCTCAGTGCAAATACTCCAGCTTTTGACTGATTTATAGTATGTTCTGCCGAGGGTATTGTTCCGTGGTGTTGCATGTGAACTGCATTTGGCACAATGGCCTCCTGATGAAATAATTATTCTTAATCTAAAAGGAGCCTGGGGTGCACTGGCTTTTATAGGAGCCAATTTACAGATCATAATACAGAAAGTATGGCCAGATTTCTGTAACAGAGGTGTCTGTCCTGCAGAGGTGATACCACTAGTGATTGAGACACATGCTACAAAATCATTCTAACAGATATACCAAATGCTCCTGACTCTAAGACGCGTGAAAGAAAAATTGAGCATTGAACATAGATTTGCTTCTGTTTTGAAGGAATATATTATCTGAAAATTCATTCATTCAAGTCATTTTCTTATCCTTATGTTGTCCCAAACCTGAATAACTTATGACAAATGTTCATGCTGCTCTTTTACTTGCAATGAAAGCATATTGTGAGCAAGGGCTGTTTTAATAAATGTATCTCAGTGTCGAGTGAACATCTTTTGAACTACCACTTAGATGTAGAACTACTGAGAAGCTTGGAGGCACAAATGGGTCCATTCTGCTGTAAAATCGAGCCTTGGTATTTCATAGAAAAAAAAAAAAAGAAGAAAAAAAACATACTGATACTTAAACTGAATTCTGAAGAAATTTTGAAATCTGATGAAAAGGCATCAACCTGAATGTGCTTTTATCCTAATAATTATGCGTTCTTTCTTATGTAATTGATAAAAGATGTGTTATATAATGAAGCATAAAAAAAAAAATCCATCAAAAAAAAAAAAAACCTGAGCCATTTCATAAACTTCCATCCTAGAGTAGATTGTGGTCTGAGAACTAAAATGGACAGAGTACTGAAGTCATCGGTTTTCGATTAATCAGAAACAGACAAGAAAGCCGTTCGGCACGCCAAAACCCGCAGAAAACACAATAGCGTCCCAACACAGCTAAACCACGGCTAAACTCATCAAAACAGCATTAGTCATTTCTTTAACCACATTTTTGTTGTCTTTCCAGCTATTAGCATGATTTTAATCACTAAACCGTGTGTGTGTGCACAGTTTTGGCTTTTGTAATGTCATTTTACACAAATTATTTGCTCACTATTCTACTTATGGAGGCATTTTTATTTTGAGTTTTAAACGAATAGCAATTATCATCATCACTGAGAACATAGCAACAGCACTATGTGTTCCACTGTACCTTAACCAAAATATATCTGAGCTGTGATGTCTGTCTGCACACAAGTATGGAGATGTTCTAATCTAAACCCTTTCCTCAGGAGTTCTGAGTTCTCTTTTAAATGGGCCGCAGGGGCCTGTGAAAGGCCTTTAGTTTTATGATGCCTCAACTTTGTCTCACCATCTACAACTCTTCTATGCAGAAAGAATTCACAGGTCATTGAGGGTTTTTTTTTTTCAGTCACAGCAGATGTAATGATGAATATTTTTTTTTACTGGCCAAGATAATCACTGTCTGTTAAAGGGGTCATGATATGAGAAATCATATTTTGCCTTCTTTCGACATATGGTCTTTGTACCATTAAAATATCCTTTAAGTGTAATAGCTTAAAGCGTCCTCCTCAGACAAAGCATTTATTTAATCAAGCTCCAAAAACGGCTCATTTGGATATTGCAAGATTTGTTACATCACACAGGCAAATGCAAAACGAAAAGTTACTATACATCATTGCACCATAGGCCCCGCCCACTAGCATTCAGTCGCTTAATGGCTGACATTTACCTACACTGTTGTTTTTGTGCAAAAAACTTTAACTCTTTCCCCGCCAGCGTTCTTAAAAAATGTTGCCAGCCAGTGCCAGCATTTTTTTTAAAATCATTTTCACAAAAGTTCCATGGCAAAAGTTCCATTTTGTTTTCTGAATATCTGAACATGCAATACATCAAACAAACAAACAAACAAACAAATCGTTTTATTCTATCCTTTTTTTTAATCATCATATGAATGTGGGTAATTTTCAAAAAAGCAAAAAGCTGAGCTTTCTCAGAAAGCTGTGAAAATTGCGTTACTGTCAAAGACTATGTCTGGATCGGATTCAGAATGAGGTTTAAAATATAGATGGAGTAGATCGAGTCCATCAACACTCCCAAAGCTTGCAGTCTTATAACTTGCCCTGGGTTGACATTTCATTTGGTAAAGTTAGGCAGTTTTGATATACATGCTGTTTAATGTTGATGATCATGTTATTTTACATATGAATCTGATTACATATGCTATGGGTTGTTTCTGCTTCTTTTTCGCCTGTGTTTTGATCAGGAGATTCATACTCTTTCAAAAGATGCATAATAGCGCCCCCTACAATATAACAGTGAAAACATGGAAAGCCGGAACATTCCATCAATGGCGGGGAGCATTGTCTCAGAAATGGTGGAAAATCCCATCAATGGCAGGAAAAGAGTTAACATTATATAAGGAACATTACAATAATTAGTTAAAAAAATCCATGTCATGACCCCTTTAAATGCAGACTTTGTTAGGTTTACAGCCGCCATACAATTTGCTTGCGGCAAATCTGCCAAAATTCGTATTAAACCTTTATAAAATGCAAAAAATAAATTAGACAACTCAGCCACATGATTGTGTGGGCGATACTGTCTAAAGCAAATGATGAAATATAAAGTTCTGACATGAAACTCTAGGTGGCGCAGGCTGATAGATCTGCTCACAATCGCATCATTCTCTCACAGCTGATTGATTCCTGCTGTATCAGTAGCCAATGAGCTCGCTTCAGCGAGCATGCTCAACCTTCAAATACTGGGTCAGCATTTGCAGTAGCAATTTGCAGCACACTTTCAGAAACCCTCCACCTTCCCCAGCTCCACCTGTATAGATCTGCTACGGTTAATTCAAATATGCTAAATTTTACAGCAACAGCCAGTCTTACTTGCTCACAGCAGTGTGTCATGCATGTATTGGCAGTAGCAAGTCCTGCAGATCTATTCCACCAAGACCAAACACATCAACATTGTCATATCCATTACCATGCCAAACACTCTTAAGAGTTGTCATGACAGAAATGTCTAATTTCTCTATAGACTGGACAAAGCACACCATGAGATCATATAAACACTTTCTCTGTGTATATTTATTTCCTTTTAGAAGTATGACTCAATTGAAGTTTTAAATTTTGAAGGTTGCAATACAAAAACACATGTGAATGTAATTTTGTTGCTATGTGTGCATATATACAGTACACACTACCTTTCAAAAGTTTGAGTTAGGTAAGCTTCTTTAATGTTTTTGAAAGAAGTCACTTATGCTCACCAACGCTGCATTTATTTGATCAAAAATATAATAAGAACAGTAATATTGTTAAATATTATTACTATCTAAAATTAATTAATTTAAAAATTACTCCAGTCTTCAGTGTCACATGATCCTTCAGAAATAATTCTAACATGGTATATTCTGCTCAAGAAACATGTCTAATTATTATGCATCTAATTATTAATAATATTTTTGTGGAAACTGATATGTTTTTTTTTAGGATCATTTGATGAACAGAAAGTTTAAAAGAACAGTATTTATTTGACACAGAAATATTTTACAAGCTATCAGACTCCGATATTGAAAGACAAAAAAAAATAAAGTTCATACACTACACGGTTGAGTACATAGTGCACGAGTAGTGTATAAGTGCATAGTGTATAGAGCGTCATTTGGGATACAGCTAATGACAAGAAGGCCATAACAATTCTAATATCTCATCTTTCTACTACTCCATTTGTCTCTCTTCATCTTACACTTTAGCAACACTAGTATATTCTGCCAGATTTGACTTTGAGTAATCAAATCCCATTTATCAAACAAGGACTTTAATCACATATTCGCTCACAAACTCCAAAGTGTTGTCATTGGAATTTAGGAGAAACATTTAATCATCATGTTTCTCTACAACCTTTTAACAGCCAGAGTAATTTGATATCATGTGTAGATTGTATTGTTAAATACTCTGAAGCAACACCACATGCCTTGTCAAGTTGTGTCACATCCAGTACATCTGGGTGAAAGTGGCAAAGTTCACTTGACCTCTGTGTTGACTTTGATCATTTTTTATTTGCTTGTCTAACAATTCAAAGTTAATAATATTTTATATCTGCATTTTCAGAATTCTCATTTCCTGTGTTCTTGGAACGGAACACTGATCACATTCCAGTCGTCTCCTCCTGTTGTTAAGTCAACAGGCGAAGGATATTTAATGTGGCAAAGAGCCTGACCAGTCCTGTAGCACAGACATACAGATCATGTGCACACACACAAACACATAAACAGTAATTGCACAGACTTGCAAAAATCAGAAAATGTCCCCTTGCATTGGAGCATATGAGTCCTAAGAAATCTGACAAGGCATATGTGGTAAAGGGGCAATTTTTCGTTTTTCCTGAACTTGAGCAAACCGTAAATGTGCTGGACAGCATCATTTGACTGGCCACACACACACTCATGCTGTCTACAATTTTGTGTTTTTCCAGTCTGGACAGCTATGCAGTAGGTAAAATTACTAGTGATTATTTTCATAATCGATTAATCTGTCGATTATTTTTCCGATTAATCGGATGGAAAAACGAAACATTATAATACATTAAAAAATCATTTTAACTAGAATTTTTTTTTTATCCATTATTTTAAACAATGTTATTCCACATCCTGCCAAAAGCCATCCTTCAAACAAATGATATAAAGTATAATATACAGTAAGTGTAATATAAAGTCTATGAAAACAAATATAGCGAATGTATCTATGTACAGTAGGCTATGCTGTAGGTAGGCCCTACATGCAAAAAAACAAAACAAAACAAAAAGTGCTAAATACAAACATTACATTCTAAACCTAAAATCAACTGATTGCTTACTATTTTAAAGCAGAAATTAAAACGACTATACATTAAAATGTTAATAAACAAAAATAAAACCACATAATGTTTGAGGCACACAATTCACTCTGAACATAGTAGCCCAATTAATTATATTAGATTAATGAGCTATATACCAACAATAGGGCATTTACTACTGCGCTCATAATTATAATAACTTGTGTTAAATTTAGAATTTTAAACCTAGAACTTAATTTGTAACAAAAAAAGATGTTAGCAAAATGTTTAGGTCGCCTGTTTAACTCGCATTCGGCCACCGGCGCTCGTTCATTGAACATTGAAGTTTAACAAGATCGCTTGTTGTCAGAATATGGTGAACAGAAATGCGTGTGGGACTTTCTAACATTTACAGATACGGATAACCATAAAATGCAAGTTATGCCCTGAGGAGAACACGTGTCAGAGGCAGTAAACAGCTCGCGCATCTGCCAAAGCATGACAGGGCAAAACGCTGTAAACGCTATAGGTCCTACTTGTTTAAAGCGCTTATAAATATATATAAAAAGCTTAAATAAAATGCATTCTCATGTTTCGGACAACTTGGATCATGTACCTTTCCCGCAACAGCTCGCTCCGTGTCCTATTTTCCATATGCATTTGATGGTTTCCTGGCGCAGCGCGCAGACGCAATTGATAATCAAATTTGTTGTCGAATGTCGATTATTATTATGGATAATAATCGATAAAATCGATTAGTAGCCTAGTTGTTGCAGCCCTAATATAATAGTGTATATATACAGTGAGGAAAATAAGTATTTGAACACCCTGCTATTTTGCAAGTTCTCCCACTTAGAAATCATGGAGGGGTCTGAAATTGTCATCGTAGGTGCATGTCCACTGTGAGAGACATAATCTAAAAAAAAAAATCCAGAAATCACAGTGTATGATTTTTTAACTATTTATTTGTATGATACAGCTGCAAATAAGTATTTGAACACCTGAGAAAATCAATGTTAATATTTGGTACAGTAGCCTTTGTTTGCAATTACAGAGGTCAAACGTTTCCTGTAGTTTTTCACCAGGTTTGCACACACTGCAGGAGGGATTTTGGCCCACTCCTCCACACAGATCTTCTCTAGATCAGTCAGGTTTCTGGGCTGTCGCTGAGAAACACGGAGTTTGAGCTCCCTCCAAAGATTCTCTATTGGGTTTAGGTCTGGAGACTGGCTAGGCCACGCCAGAACCTTGATATGCTTCTTACAGAGCCACTCCTTGGTTATCCTGGCTGTGTGCTTCGGGTCATTGTCATGTTGGAAGACCCAGCCTCGACCCATCTTCAATGCTCTAACTGAGGGAAGGAGGTTGTTCCCCAAAATCTCGCAATACATGGCCCCGGTCATCCTCTCCTTAATACAGTGCAGTCGCCCTGTCCCATGTGCAGAAAAACACCCCCAAAGCATGATGCTACCACCCCCATGCTTCACAGTAGGGATGGTGTTCTTGGGATGGTACTCATCATTCTTCTTCCTCCAAACACGTTTAGTGGAATTATGACCAAAAAGTTCTATTTTGGTCTCATCTGACCACATGACTTTCTCCCATGACTCCTCTGGATCATCCAAATGGTCATTGGCAAACTTAAGACGGGCCTTGACATGTGCTGGTTTAAGCAGGGGAACCTTCCGTGCCATGCATGATTTCAAACCATGACGTCTTAGTGTATTACCAACAGTAACCTTGGAAACGGTGGTCCCAGCTCTTTTCAGGTCATTGACCAGCTCCTCCCGTGTAGTTCTGGGCTGATTTCTCACCTTTCTTAGGATCATTGAGACCCCACGAGGTGAGATCTTGCATGGAGCCCCAGTCCGAGGGAGATTGACAGTCATGTTTAGCTTCTTCCATTTTCTAATGATTGCTCCAACAGTGGACCTTTTTTCACCAAGCTGCTTGGCAATTTCCCCGTAGCCCTTTCCAGCCTTGTGGAGGTGTACAATTTTGTCTCTAGTGTCTTTGGACAGCTCTTTGGTCTTGGCCATGTTAGTAGTTGGATTCTTACTGATTGTATGGGGTGGACAGGTGTCTTTATGCAGCTAACGACCTCAAACAGGTGCATCTAATTTAGGATAATAAATGGAGTGGAGGTGGACATTTTAAAGGCAGACTAACAGGTCTTTGAGGGTCAGAATTCTAGCTGATAGACAGGTGTTCAAATACTTATTTGCAGCTGTATCATACAAATAAATAGTTAAAAAATCATATATTGTGATTTCTGGATTTTTTTATTTACATTATGTCTCTCACAGTGGACATGCACCTACGATGACAATTTCAGACCCCTCCATGATTTCCAAGTGGGAGAACTTGCAAAATAGCAGGGTGTTCAAATACTTATTTTCCTCACTGTATATATATATATATATATATATATATATATATATATATATATATATATATATATATATATATATATATATATATATATGTATGTATGTATGTATGTATGTATGTATGTATATATATATATATATATATATATATATATATATATATATATATATATATATATATGTAGGCTATATATATATATATGTATGTATATATATATATATATATATATATATATATGTAGGCTATATATATATATATATGTAGGCTATATATATATATATATGTATGTATATATATATATATATATATATATATATATGTAGGCTATATATATATATGTATGTATGTATATATATATATATATATATATATATATATATATATATATATATATATATATATGTAGGCTATATATATATATATATATATATATATGTAGGCTATATATATATATATATGTATGTATATATATATATATATATATATATATATATATATATATATATATATAAAAGTCGTCTAAAATACAAATTTTTCTAAAATTCTACACGTAACACACCTACATGTCATTTATGGGAGCAGTAACAGTAAATGCACTATATATATATATATATATATATATATATATATATATATATATATATATATATATATATATATATATATAAAATTTAAGTATGAGTTTGTTGGAAGAAGTCAAAGACATTTGGTGGACTTTCTTTCAAATCAATAGTTGTGTTTTGACATGATAATGCCCCTGACTACAAGACACTAACACTGGCCGTACATGTCAACACCAGTCTAATATTACCAAAAAGAAATGCCAGATTTCATAAAAAATATGCCAAGAGAATGGAAACAACATAGGAATGCACTTCACGCACCAAAGTCAATAGTTCCACGGCCTGTGAAGTGTTGCAATACATTTTTCTCACACGTTTCTCCATCTGAATATGCCTGAGGATCCTACAGAGATTTTAGTGCGATCCAAACATCATTCCAGGTGGTTAGATGATAAAAAAAAAGGAATCTGATTTTGTTCTGTTTCCTTAGTAACAGTGACGTTCTCGTTGTCCTTAGACACTTCCAAGAAAGTATGTACAGCGGGGTCCAAAAGTCTGAGTTTACTTTGAAAATCTGGGGTTCATATTTAAATTTAAACCTGGAAAAAAAGAGGGATTTAGGATTTTGAAAAAAACAAAACAAAAAAGCTATTAAAGAAATGTAATGTCATTAAATTAAATTAAAAGAAAGATTTATTGTTTGCAGTATTAGGCCTATTTCTAAGTCACTAATCGGATAAGAAAATCGGACATTGAGCACGTGAACTCCTTTGTGCAGACTACCATATTTTCTCAGAAATCAGCATGTTTGATCAGTTTTCATGATGCATTCCATTCTGAGAAGAAAAAATGGATGGATGAATGGATGGATGGATGGATGGATAGATAGACTCATTCATCAAGCAATAACATGAAATTCACACTGTGTTCTCTTAATTTAACTTTAGGTTCACTACTTTTGGCCATCTAGTGGTTACAAAACAAAACTGCATGAATTTTGCAGAAGAACATTGTTTTTGTTGTGCTTCCGCTCTTTGTAACTGTGCGGATGAATATGACCCTTCACAATAGATAATGTTTTACAATAAACTCTGTTAGAGAGCTACATATGTCAATTTATCTGTTCAATAAAATACCTTGCTGACCAGGTGAGTAATTAAAATGGCGTCTCTCAGTCACTTTTACAACATTTCAAATCCCTCAGTTATCACCATCTCTGAAAAGCCATTACGAGCTCTGTTACGTTCTCTTTTTACCAGCAGACTCTCTTCTGTTCTGTGTTTTTTTTTGTTTGTTTTTTTTTACTGTTGTTTCCTAGGAGGTTTGACATTTAGTGTGCTCTATGGTTTAAGAGGTTTGAGATACGGTGTGCTCCATTTGTGATTTAGTGTGCTCAGTCAACCTTTCTCACTCGCTGTGACAACTAATCTCTGCCACTCCCACACCATAAAGTAGCCTGAGCAACTTTTCTTTATTTACAGATATGATGAGACAGGCACAGGAGAGTGACATATGTAGGCCTATGCAATTTCCCGCAAAAACCACCCCGACAGGTCAAAAATATAATAATAGGCTTACCATAGTGAGTCAGGGTGAGAAAAAACATGTTTTGAAAGAAGGATTGATGATGTAATCATAGTGTACCTTTAATGTTTTATCCAATGTAGGATAGAGGCATGAAGATGTACTGCATAGTATTGTTTGGCTGCTATAGAAATCTCTTGCCTGTGTGCATCTATTTAGGGAGTTCTATTTATAGCTCCCTTTCTGCAATGTTAGTAAGGAGGCACAGTGAGATTACACGCTTTATTTTTAACACCTCTATAAAAAGACACAATAAACAAAGATGCTTTAATGTTTTATTTATATCGTGGATCAAACCCTCTTTTCTCTTTCCCGTTTCCCTCCTGTGAGACAAGAGGTTTCTGTGCCAAGGGATGGTGGCATCTGCACAAGGCATTTTTGGCCTAGATGAAAAACAAGAGGAAGATTCCCCTTCGTAGGCATTCCTCTGGATTTTCATTCACACAATTAAGAGTATCAAGAATAAGTGAATGCTCTTCGTTCGTCATGCTTTCCAATTCTATTTCCATTCAGGAAATATATACATGAAAAATGCTTTAAATAACTGCATCTATAATCTCCTTCGATATTGAAGAAAACAATTTGTAAATTAAATAAAGCAGCTTCGCTTCCCACATTGTGCATGTTTGTTCAAATTTGACCTTATTATCTCACATTCCCAAAGGCGTTTTGCTGTCTTATCAAATAAGCTGTGATTAGTGTAGTATACACTTTCCTCTGCCTTTTCCCGGATGTATCATGCCTGAATCGTGTGTGCGAATACGTGCATGCTTTAGGCAATAAGCAATTTGATTATGTCAGCCCACGTGGTCCTGTAATGCAAATTGTTTTGCTGTTTGGATGCAAGGCAAAGTTCTTTTGCTATGATTATGTATCGTGCAGTTACAGTCTTCAGTCAGAGACAGGAGCAGATGGTATTGTTCTGTGTCCAACGTGATTCAGATTAGCTATCTCTGAGTTCCAGCTGTCAAGACATGACATGCTCAGACTGTTAAGGCTAAGGTGTTCTTTCCAACACCCGCAGTCTTACACAGCGCAGATTTCTCTCTAGAATTGTTCACTCAGCACTAACTTTAAAGGGAAAGTTCACCCAAAAATGTTCACTCATCCATTGACTTCCATAGGAAAACAAAATAGTAATATGGAAGTCAACTCTCTGGTTACCAACATTCTTTAAAATGTCTTCAGAAGAAACTCACACAGGTTGGGAACAAATGAGGGTGAGTAAATGTTGAATTTTTATTTTTTTGGTGAACTGTCCCTTTAACATACATACACTACCTGCACCTTTCAATGTGTATTATTAAACATGCTCATGGTTAAATAATGACTGATCTCCAGTCCACATAGGCTACTGGTCAAAGCCCAGGAGCGTTCAAACATCAACAGCGCATTCAATACATTTTTAAGTGTCTTTGCTTTCCCTGTGAATTATGCAGTCTGTTCCATGCATGTATGACTCAGGCTGAGCCACCACAATGATTGCCAGAGAAAGATATTTTTGAAACAAACAGAGCCAGGGAAATGCCAGCAAACCATAAATCTGTCATAATTTTATTTCAAATGGAATGTTAAATGTTCATTAAATTAAAATGAAATATACCTCTTTTTTAACTTGGATTTACATCAGACACAGCAACATCAGTCCATCCCAATTTATACAGTACAGCCCTTTATCTGCATGCATACCGTAGATTGTGAGTACTTTAATTTGTCACCTGTATTGCATAACCCCGCTTGGACCCTTATTTATTATTTTTCTTAGTTTTTTTGAGATCTTAAGGAAAATAAAGAATACTTGAACCTGTTCAGTCTGCACTGTGGAAATTTGAATCTTCTCCCAGAAGTTGCTGAAACTCAGTGTAAAAAAAATAATTTAATCTTCAGTGTCAAGTAATGTCAATGTATTAATGTTAACTTTTACATACTAATACTGCAAACTTAAACATTTATGTTACCTGATATGCCTCTTAAAAATTTGCCTACTTTGGTTGGCGTAACCTAATTAATTCTGGCTGGTTCCATATAATAAGGTTTAATATTTTTCACTTAAATTTTTTTCACTATTTCTCACCATTTAAAGTAGTTCACTTTAAAATGAAAATTACTCCATGATTTAGTCACCTTCAAGCCATCCTAGGTGTATATGACTTTCTTCTTTCAGACAAATACAATCGGAGTTATATTAATAAACACCCAGACACTTCCGAGCTTTATAATGGCAGTGAACCATCAGTTTAAAGCTCAAAAAAGTGCATTTATCCATCATAAACAAACTCCACACGGCTCCGGGGGGTTAATAAAGGCCTTCTGAAGCAAAGTGATGAGTTTGTGTATGAAAAATATTAATATTTAACACGTTACAAAGTAAAATTCTAGCTTCCGGCCATACGCAGTCTACTTACGCCTAAATCGCAACTTGCGCAATTTGTGACATGGGAAGTAGTGTAGTTCGTCATGGCGTAGCATAAAAATATCAGTAGTATGTTGTATTACTCGCATAAGTTGCGCTTTAGAGTTAAGTCGGATCCGTATGTTTGTTTGGCCGGAAGCTAGTTATTTGACATTATATAGTTTTAAATATGAATATTTTTCTTACGCAAACTCCTTTATTAACCTCCCGGAGCCGTGTGGAGTTCGTTTATGATGGATTGATGCACTTTTTTGAGCTGATGGTTGCAATCCACTGCCATTATAAAGCTCGGAAGTGTCAGGGTCAGTTTGTTTATTAATATAACTCAGATTGTATTCGTCTGAAACGAGGAAAGTCATATACACCTAAGATGGCTTGAGGGTGAGTAAATCATGGGGTAATTTTCATTTTAAAGTGAACTACTCCTTTAATTTAGATTTTACCACATCAAGCACATTTTAAATTGTATTATTTATTCATGTATTTATTTGTTTGCTTTTTTATTTGGGTAGCACTTTATAATAACTTTCATTAATAAATCATTAACAAACATTATATAATGCTTAGCAGATCATAAGTTAATATATATTCACAGCTAGAAATGTGAGATAATGTGCTTATTAATGTTTACTAATTAACTTATTAAATATTACATAATGATTAACAGATCATTAATTAATGTAAATTGAAATGCTAACAGATGTCATTAAACTTTCAATTCATGATATGATATGATATGATATTATTGATATCATATGATATGATATGATATGTTTTATGATACTTTATTGTCAGACTAAGCATGACAGTATCTATGTTGACAACAATCAACACCTTTACAAAACTACAACATCTTTGTTTCTTATACTCTTGATTTTTGATTAAGTGTCTTATTCAACTCTAAGATATTCACAAACGAGTGCTTCAGCCTCACTCTGTTGAACCTTGGAACCTTGTAGATATGCATACGTAGATTCATCGTTCGACCGCTGCAGACACATAGGCGCACCCGCCATCTTGTAATGGTCAGTGTGTTGTCACTCACAGTAAGAATCAATGATGCCACCTCATTGCACAGCTTCTGGTTGTGAAACCGCCAAGATTTAAATTCCCGAAGAAATGGAATAACTGGTGATAATGTGTTGATTTGTGTTTTATATGTATTAACTCAATATTACATGTTTTCACTATGGTCATTTTAAAGTTTATACTTTTACTATGGTAACTTTTTATTGCCAGCTGACGCCTTGGTCTTGTTGTCTTGTGTTAGCTTAGCAAAATCATCTGCTGAAGTCTTTTTCATATATAGATATTATATTCATACATAAGTCTAACTACAGTTGCAGACGCTCAGTCAACATGCTCTCGAATGTTCATGGACCGCTCCAATATGGCGGACGGCTTACATATAGCGGCCCATAGAAACAGCTGCTAATGAGGCATCTGTGTATATATACCTATGCTTTGTACCTCCTGTTTGATGGTAATAATACAACAATTTGGTAAAATTGGTAAAATTATGCAGGACATGATTGAGGTCAGAGACTATATTATTAGCTAGCCTTAAAGGGATAGTTCACCCAAAATATGAAAATTATCCCATTATTTATTCACCCTCATGCCATATAGGTGTATATTACTTTCTTCTTTCAGCCAAACACAATCAGAGTTATATTAAATATCCTGGCTCTTCCCAGCTTTATAATGGGATGAATAGTAACTAAGATTTTGAAGCCCCCCCAAAAAAGCGCATCCATCCATCATAAAAGTAATCCAGGGGGTTAATAAAGGACTTCTGAAGCAGAAGGATGTGTTTTTGTAAGGAAAATATCCATAATTATAACTTTATAAACTGTAATCACTAGCTTCCGCTAACGTCTGTCCGCACGTTCATGAGAGAGTTCCGGTGCATGATGTATATGTAGGAGTAGCATAAGCGTAGTTAAGAGTAGACGCCTCTCACGGTTAAAAAAAAAATAGGGCTGGGCAACAAACTCAAGCTCTGTAACAGTTGTGTTCCTGTTTAGTCTTTTTAGTCACATCTTTTGTTTTCCCGCCACTTATCTGTTGCCATGTCTACCATCATTAGTTCATCATCATCATCACCAGTGTCTTGTCAATTACCTTCATCTGTGTCACCTGGTTTATGTTCATCAGTGTCTGTATTTAGTTCCCTCTGTTCAGTCAGTCTTTGTCTTCTGTTCTTGTCTATGTAACCTTTGTTACAAGTGTGTGTGTGTGTGTGTGTGTGTGTGTGTGTGTGTGTGTGTGTGTGTGTGTGTGTGTGTGTGTGTGTGTGTGTGTGTGTGTGTGTGTGTGTGTGTGTGTGTGTGTGTGTGTGTGTGTGTGTGTGTGTGTGTGTGTGTGTGTGTGTGTGTGTGTGTGTGTGTGTGTGTGTGTGTGTGTGTGTGTGTGTGTGTCCGTGTGTCCGTGTGTATCCTGCCTGTTTGTATCGCTGAAGTTATATTTGTAAGTAAACACTTTGTATTGGAGCCAGGGGCGGACTTTACCATTAGGCAAAGGTGGGCAATTGCCTTGGGCCCCGAGCTACCTAGGGGCCCCCAAAATGCCCTATTAACTTATGCTTAAGTTTTTTTTTTTGTTTTTTTTTAATTACATATTTCTAAAACTCCATTTGCGAAAAATGGCATCAATCATTAGTGTCGCAGACAGGAGGGGGCCCCCCGCCTCACTACATTGGACTATTCCATTATCTCACTTTTACTGCGCATCTGCGAAAGTGACAAGGCTGTGCCAAAAAAACTGACGGAGAAAAAGAATTGACAGACAGAGTGTACAGAGTGACAGACAGAGTGTACAGAGTAGTAGACAGAGTAAAAATGAAGCGAAGCTAGCTACCCAAGCGGTGCTGAAAAAAGGAGGAAGCGGGAGGAAAGCAAAAAGTCCGAAAAAGTGCGCGGCGCGAAAGATAAACAACACGCAGTAACAGGAGGACTGGGAAATACACAAACAGAGCAAGACGAGTCTAAACGCGAAAATTTTAAGTTTCGAAGTTACCCAAGCGGCTCAAATAAAATAAAAAAAGTGAAAAGACGCTGATAAGTATTTGGGAACGCTGCCAAAGATGACAAACTTTTTTAGGCTACTGTTGGGGATTCAGATCAGGAACAACAACGTCCAACGCACAGAAAAATCGTGAAGCAAAGAGGACACGGAGATCGACAGACAAAACTGAGCAGTTTATGAATCATGATATTTAAAAAAATCTCAGCTCTCAGATTCTGTCAATTCTATTACGAAATTCAAACAATAAATACCGTTTTGCCGTTTTAATGTGACGTGACAGATTCCTATAGCGGCACGTGAACTGATCATCTCTACCTAATAGTAAATAAACACGAATTAACAATGTTGAAAGATACCGTATAACTTACCGAAATGTATATTCCTCATTCATAATATCGATCAATAAGTGTTTTTCAACCGCGGAAAGAGGTAAAACAGCTGGAGAACAATCGTCACATAACATTTACCTCGGGAAAGCCATTTAATTGGCTAGAAAAAAAGAGCTATAGAGAGTATTTGGCTAAATATGTGTACTATATTACTTATTTTAACCTTAAATTATACCAGATGATAGGGCTTTTTTTTTTTTTTTCTTGAGAAAAAGTAACGCCTGTCTTGTGAAACGTTACCTAATATTTATCCAAATGAGTCAATATTGAATCAAATCACAAGAATTGAATCGAAATGGTGAAATTTGCCAAGCAAAAAACAAACAAACAAAAAAACATAGCTTACCAGAAATTGTACCATGTAAACATTGTAACATGTTTCTGTTTAGGAGTAAAGAAGTGTAGCCTATGCAGGGTTTAAAGGGGACGTTTTTTTCTCCTCTCTAACCTTTACTTGGATGGGTAGGGGCCCATAGCCTACCTTCGCCTTGGACCCCCGATTTGCTAAATCCGCCACTGATTGGAGCCTTCTGCCTTCCTCGTCTTCTTCTGCCTGCACGCACCCTGACAGAAGAACGGACCGAAAAATGAGTTGGGAACTCGCTGGACAGATCGCGGCGGTGGCTCAAGGTAGCCGTGATCTGTTTGAATATTTGGAGGGGTTTTATCATCCCGCCATCACCAGCACCCTTAATGATGAAGCTATCAAGGCCTGTTTTCAGAAGGGGGCATGCTTCGTCGATCTCTCCGGTCTGGACTGGAGAGAGGTGCTCTCCATGTGTCTGGAGAGCTTCATTCCTCAGTACGCCGCTCCACAGCCTGATCTTCACATCATATCTGCCGAGCCTGAAGAATTAAACTTTAAATCGACTTTAATTTTGATCCTGAGTTTCTTCACGTTATGTCAACCGAGCCTGAGAATCTTCACATCATATCTGCCGAGCCTGAGGGGTTAAATTTAATTGACTTTGATATATATCCTGAGTATCTTCACGTAATGTCTGCCGAGCCTGCACTTCACGTCAGTCCTGCCGAGCCTGCGCATCACGTAATGCCCACCGAGCCAGAGACTGTGCACTTAATGCCCGCCGAACCAGAGACTGTAAATGTAATGCCCGCCGAACCAGAGACTGTAAACGTAATGCCCGTTGAGCCTGAGACTGTTGACATCATGCCCGCTGAGCCTTCTTCACCGCTGGTCCCGTTCAGCCCTGGGCCTTCACCGTTGGTCCCGTCCAGCCCTGAGCCTTCACCGCTGGTCCCGTCCAGCCCTGAGCCTTCACCGCTGGTCCCGTCCAGCCCTGAGACTTCTTCACTGCTTGTCCCGTCCAGCCCTGAGCCTTCACCGCTTGTCCCGTCCAGCCCAGAGACTTTTTCACCGCTGGTCCCGTCCAGCCCAGAGACTTTTTCACCGCTGGTCCCTTCCAACCCAGAGACTCTTTCATCGCTGGTCCTGTCCAGCCCGGAGCCTGTCTTGACACCAGAGCCTGAATTCCCACCCAGCCACCCTCTCCCACCTCCTCCCATCTGCCTCCTCTCTACCATTCCTCCACCACTGCCTGGCAGCCCCTCTGCTCCTGTATCCACCTTTGAGGAGGTGGAGTCGCCGAGGATCTGCCTGCCACTCCTTCAGGGTCAGTGGATCCCCGGTCTCCACCTCAAACCTCCTCGAGCAGGACTCTGCTGTAGCCTGTCGGTCCATTACCTCCACCGTGGCTCTTACCTCCCTCATCTCCACCATGGCCCACCAGCTGTGCCGGGCTTCGTTCCCCTGGTTCCACTTTGGTCCTTCCTCGCCCTGCCCTCGCCTCGGAACTTCTCT
Source organism: Abramis brama (assembly GCF_963993115.1). Lineage (NCBI taxonomy): Eukaryota > Metazoa > Chordata > Actinopteri > Cypriniformes > Leuciscidae > Abramis > Abramis brama. The sequence goes on from NC_139981.1 coordinate 22,818,958, forward strand.
CCTCCGACTTCACCTCGTCACTCCGTCCCTCAGGCTCAGTTGGGCTCCTCACTTCCTCCGGCTCCGCCTTGGTCCTTCGTCAACCCACCCTCGCCCCAGGACTACCCTCCTCCAGCTTCACCTCGTCACTCCGTCCCTCAGGCTCAATTGGGCTCCTCACTCCCTCCGGCTCTGCCTTGTTCCCTCGTCGACCCGCCCTCGCCCTGGGACTATCCTCCTCCGGTTTCGCCTCGTCACTCAGTCCATCGGGCTCAGTTGGGCTCCTCACTCCCTCCGGCTCCACCTGGGTCCTCGGTCGCTCCAGCTCCGCCGTGGCCCTCTGGATCCCCGCCTACGCCTCGGTCGCCAGAGCCGTCTGTGTCACCTTGTCCCTCCAGTCCCTCAGCATCGCCCCGTCTCGTCGGTTCTACGGTTCCAACCTGGTCACCTCTCCCACCTGCTCCGCCCCCATCAGTCGGCCCCCTGGTGTCGTCATCCCTACCTCCACCATGGCTCCTCCCTCCGTCTGCTCTGCCCTGGCCACCTGCGCTGCCTGCTCCGCCCTGGCCGCCTGCACTGCCTGCTCCGCCTTGGCCACCTGCTCTGTCTGCTCCGCCTTGGTCCCTCTCTCCCTCTGCAGTCGGTCCCTCTACGGCGCGAGGACGCGCCTACCAGGAGGGGGGAGTACTGTAACAGTTGTGTTCCTGTTTAGTCTTTTTAGTCACATGTCTTTTGTTTTCCCGCCACTTATCTGTTGCCATGTCTACCATCATTAGTTCATCATCACCTGTGTCTTGTCAATCACCTTCATCTGTGTCACCTGGTTTGTGTTCATCAGTGTCTGTATTTAGTTCCCTCTGTTCAGTCAGTCTTTGTCCGTTCTTGTCTATGTAACCTTTGTTAGAAGTGTGTGTGTGTGTGTGTGTATCCTGCCTGTTTGTATCGCTGAAGTTATATTTGTAAGTAAACACTTTGTATTGGAGCTTTCTGCCTTCCTCGTCTTCTTCTGCCTGCACGCACCCTGACAAGCTCCTCTGACATTGCTCTTTAAAAATTATTACTTTAGACTTATAATTCGTGACTAGTGTTTTCTTTTGCTCTATCCTCTGCGCTTCTGCGTTCGTCAAAACGTCATGCGTTGGGTTCCGCCGGAACTAGACTTTCATTCGGAAGTCAGTGATTCTAGTTTATAAAGTTATAAATATAGATATGTTTCTTACAAAAATGCATAGCTCTGCTTCAGAAGGCATTTATTAACCCCGTATGGATAACTTTTATGATGGACGGATGCCCTTCAAAATCTCAGTTACCATTCACTCCCATTATAAAGCTGGGAAGAGCCTGAATATTTTTTAAATATAACTTTGATTCTGTTTGACTGAAAGAAGAAAGTCATATACGCCGGTGAGTAAATTATGGGATAATTTTCAATTTTGGGTGAACTAACCCGGAACCCCAAAAAAATCCTGTAATAAACTAAACCATATAACTTCTCAAGAGGCTGACCTTCAATCTTTGAACAAATTTTGATTTGATTAAACAACATTGTTTTTAGCATAACAGGACAGACTCTTTTACACATATACCTTACCCATATCACATCTCAATAGCTGCAAGATTGTTTTGCAATATAACATCAACACAGTAAGTACACTGTACCAAACAATTATATATAACAAATATATATATATATATATATATATATATATATATATATATATATATATTATGTAAGTAGCCTATAGTTGAAGACACCTATCATAAAGTGGGACCAGTCATTCTTATATTGTTAAATGTTCTGCTGAACAACCATTTTTGTAATGTAGGCACTAAAAACACTTCAAGAAAAAAAAAAGATTTTTTTTTTTTTTATTGATGAAACATTTTTTTTACCCCAGTGTTTGTATCCTCGGATTCTCTACGAAGATCTTGTTTCTACAGGCATGAAGTGAAGCACATCTGTACTAGTCACTCCTCCTCCATCAGTAGGACACTACTCCACCCTCTCCAGTGCGTTCATCTCTCCGTCCGTTACTGTCCCACGAGTGGAGAGGATTTCAGCACCGGGACAGATCCACCACACATCCACCACCGTCTCAGGCATCATGGCGACAGAGGTAAGAATCATTAACATGTTCATTTGAGCTGCATGCGAGAGGAACAGACAGGAGAGCGGGTCCGTTTCATTCGTATCGTTTGTGTGAAGTTATTTTGACACCTGCTGTGGGGTTGAATCACGACGTTTCCTGTAAACGCTTTAGATGAGACACGTTCAAAGAAACCAATTAAGAAATGGAGACGTTGTTTATTTAAAGGCTGCTTTCGTCGACATAGTTTTCGACTGAAATCACCCAAAAGTGAAGCATCATTATTTTGTGTTCAAAAGCAGAGGATCTACAGAAGAAAGAGTGAATGACACAGACGGACTGATGTATTATTCAGCACCCTGGACAGAGACACGTTATACTGAATAACCCAACACATGATAAAGTAAAAGTATTTAGTGTGCGGCTCTCTGGAATACTTGGTTCTGATTGGTCAATTGCGCCGTTCATATAGCCCTTTTCCCGATTAATAACCGTAGCAACGCTGTGTAACTGAATATTGATCGGGGAATCCTTCGTTTCTAACTGTGCTACTGTCTCTCCAAGTAAGCTGATAAAATAATGTTAACTCAAATAAGTATTTCGTGGCTATTTATTTGTTAAATAGCCATAGGCCTATAATAGATTAAAAAAATAATAATAATAATAAAAAAGAGTCAAGTGATACCGTGATCACGAGTTTATTTTGCAACATTATGTCTTACATTTAAACCATAATGCAACAACTAATGTATTTGCTTTGCTATGTATTAAAAAGCGCACACGTCGCTAGTCCCTAATAATGTTGGGTTAAAAATAACCCAAAGTGTTTCTACTGTGTAGCCTACAGGTGAAAGCGCTGCAAGCGGCGATTGACTCTATATGAAGACTTCAGATGCAAAAGCCTCTATAGAGTGCCATCTGAAATTTTCTTCTAGAATGATCATTTTTATCAAGCTTGTATGTTTATGTTCAGTTATTTCACTTAAATGGCAATGAAAATTACCTGCTAATTGTCATTAAAGTGAAATTACTGACTCTCTATATACGAGCTTGATAAAAATGCTCATTTTAGAAGAAAATTTCAGATGGCACTTAGAGGCTTTTGCATCTGAAGTCTTCATATTCTGATTGGTTGTCTTGGTTCTATATTTAAAATGCATCATCTGGGTATTTGAATTTCACTTTTCGCTAATTGGGACACATCTAAAGTTAACGATTTTCTTTAATCAGTTTACCAACAGATGTTCGTGACTCAGATGCATAAAAATGAATAAGTGAATGAAATATGATTTTACATTGTTCATAAGCGCTAACCGCGTTAATAGGCCAACCTGTAAAACAAAAAGTTGAGGAGACTGACAGCATCTGACCAATCAGAATAGAGAACGCAACTATCATTGGTAATCATTCAAGCCAATCAGCTTTCGGGTTCAATTTAATGCGTCGTTAAGCTTGCCTGTGGACAACTGTGGAAGAAAAACATTTAGGCAAAATATCGATGAAATCCAAATGAATGAAGGATCTTCATCTATGCATTGGTGAGTAGGCTACTGAGTAGATGTTAGATGGAGTAGAACTTCTTTCATGAGTACATTTTGCTTGATGGTGCTCAATTTGTTTTGTTGATTTAGCCTATTGTATTGACCACTGTTGCTGATTAGAGGATTATAACAAATCATTAATTATCAATACAATTTTAAGATATCATCATAATTGTAATTATTATAATTTATTTTTTTTAAATAGAGAATCCTGCTAAATTTTATTGATTTTAATCAATACTGTTTCACATATCAGCCTCCCTAAAAATTCCCTCACTGACCACCACTGTTAGCACCTGCATAGCAATGCCCTGACAACCACCTGCAATACTTTAGCTGTTTAGCATCATGGTGTTATGCATGGCTAAGCATCACTTATTCATAAATTAAAAATTCATTCTTTTTTAATATGCAGAAGCATACACATCTCGTTTCTTCTGTTTTATTGTCATATCTCCCAGATCATTTTTCTCTCTTTAAGAATAATGTCTGTATAGCTGCCCTTTATCCTTAATGCATAATCAACTCCTATCCAAACTGCATAATAAATGGTTTATATTTAGGCATCTGTTTGGATTGCATGCACTTCCTGTTTACTCAGCCATCTTGTTTACAGATTTATTCAAAAGGTAGGCAACTCCCTCCAGTGAGAATACACAATGAGATTCCACAGTTTGTAATGTATTCAGGGAAACAATTCTTTCCCACAGCAACCTAGATTTTACCTTTACTCGGTTATTAAAACTGATTGTTGACTCTCACCTAGCCAACATTCACTGGGGAAAAATAGTTTTTTGCTGTCACAAGAAGAGTTGTCATGCACTTGCTCTGGGCATCTTGTGGTCTTGTTGTCCTACATCAGGCTTTTTTTTCATTTAAGCATATTGGAATGAGTCATTGGAACATTCCAAGAATGCTCCGAGTGCCTTTCCTCCGCTTCACTGGTCAGTTTAGCATTCAGTGAACTCTGAGGCGTCTTTAGATGGATCTGTAGTTTCTTCTTTGACAAGCACCTCAAATCAAGTTCAGTTAATCCTTAAAATAAATGATGCTGTTTTATGTTCTGGGGCTACTGTGACAACTGATGTGTGATGTGTTTCTTTTTTGGAATGCAGAGCTGCTGCATTAGACAGTCTTTAGAGGATTGCTTGCTATTTATGATGTGACTCCAAAATGTTTTTACCCTTGTGCAGGGGCCACAACAAAATACTCCCAACATTGATTTGTTGCATTTGGGCCTGGGGCCTGGTAGCAACACACACAAGCACACACACACACACACACACACACACACACACACACACACACACACACACACACACACACACAGAGAGAGAGAGAGAGAGAGACTCACATTTACTTAGCTATATGTTTTTGATAGTTTATATATTGCTAATTATAAACACATGTAGGCTAACCCTAAAACTTACAGCTAATATTTATTGCATTTTTAAAACTGTATTTATTGTTGTTGGGGTTTTTTTTGTTCCCATGGGTCTGCAAGGGAGCTATAATTTTAACTATGTATAATATATTAATTTGCTTATTTACTATAGGTTAGTCTTAACCCTATTAAATTAGTCACAGGTGATCTACTCTCCAATCCAGAAGGGGGCACACGCTAACCTGACAAGCCAGGCCAACATCAAGATGTTGGGTCTGGGAACACACCATTGGCAGGGCTCAATCCGAGGGACGGGATGAACGGTTGTCTTTCAAATTATCTCTGCACGCAATAGGATAGCGCTACAACCAACCAGAGCATTTTCCCACCAGCGGAGCTAGTTGATAGATTAGACTTTTGCCGTATCTGGCCGGCAAAACTACGAACACATCTTCCTTTTTTAAGAATGACTTCAGTGCCGTTCTTTGTTCTTTTCTCAAAGAAAAGCTTAACTCCAAGTCCTCCAGAGTCGCGGCCAAAGCTGATTTGAAAGACCGCCGTTAGCCAGCAGCAGCCGCCATTCTTTGTTTTCAAGTAGCAGGGAATTCACACGGAACCGTCACAACTCTGTCGTCATTATGTTAAGCCCGCCCACCGACTCTATACACAATGTGATTGGCCTGACTAGAGTTTGGTTTTTACAACTCGAAAGTCAACGGAGAGTTGCTAGACTACCCTGGCTGCAAAATAAAATTTGCTGCCGCTATGGTGCGTCTAGATTTCTAGGCTAGGCACACGCTGTAATGCAATGCTGTTTGTTAATCGCCACAACAAGAAAAAACACAGAATGACGATCTATGCACCAACTCAAAACAAGAGTTCAGATGGCAACCAAGAACTTGCTAGTAGCCTATATGCTGAGTTTTGAGAGGGGGCATGTAAATGTACTGGACTTGTATTGAACCGTGACTTGTGTGTACCGTTACACCCTAGTATATAATTTAGAAAAAGTGAAACATAACACATTTACTATTATTATTTTATTTATTAATTTATTTATATTATTTAGAGCAATGAAATGAAGCTTTTGTCTGATTTAGTAAACGTCTGGGGATAGTTTTATCCCCCAAGCATAGCTAAGTAAATCCACACAGATAGAAACACAGCCGTCTCCGGTTACACATTTGCTCCCTGTGCCAATCCCAATTAATTATACACAACTCAATGAACTGTTTTTATTTGTGTTACTTGTTAACTGTGGTCTCCAGAATATCTTGAGTTAATTAGAAGTGAATAGACATGACAGAACAAGATTGTAGAACAATGTTTCAGTAAAGCAGTCATATTGCTCATATTGAACTGAATTAACCTAACCAGGAAAATTATCCTGTTCTGAAACAGTTTTACAGTTATAAGACTAACTGAACGCTTGATGAAAAGATATTTGCATCTAGAAAAAAGGAGCGAGAGAGGGTGGACAAGCGAAGAAATGAACTAGCACGACAGAGAGCAGTTCTACTGTGTAACAGCCCTTTTAAAGTGTCACAGCTAAAGCAACCTGTAATTTGTTTCATGTGACCCTGAGGCCATGTGCACTCAGCATCTCTGGTAGCGTTTAGAGAACATACTGCCCTTCCAAGAGCTTATTTTTTAAAGGCATGGCATCCATGCACTGTTTACTTTCAATGAATCTTATGAATCGTTTTGATGTTCTCCTTCTGTTCAGCCTCTGGCAGGTGGCAGATGTTTAGCAAATGTGAGGAGGTCAGTTAAAAGTTGACAATCTGAATGTAACCTGCACAATTATGCAATAATAACATTTCATAATGGTGGTGCAGCACAGATGTCTACTAATTAAAATATTTATTTAAGGTACATAACAATGAATGACTAACGTTTCGATGTAAAGTTACATCTTCATCAGAGTCCTTGGAGAGAATGAGCAATGAATCCATTAATAAGGATCATCAACAGGTGTGATTAAGGGGATTAATCATCAACAGGTGTGATTATTTTTGGGTTGGCCACCCAAAAATACACCCCTCTAAACCAAGGTGTCACACTCATAAATCAATCATTAAAGGGCAAGTACCCACATACAGATCAAAAAAAAGAAAAAAAAAAGAAAAGTAATATAAAGTAATAAACAAACGCCCCACTGATGTTTTGCCTCCATCAGAATTTCTTGTTAATCTTGTCGAGATCATTCTATCTAACAACTTTTTCAAATACTATGATAAATTCTATTTACAACTTCAGGGGGCTGCAATGGGGTCCTCGTTTGCACCCTCATATGCTTGTTTGGTGATGGGTCTATGGGAAGAAAAATATATACAGAATACTGAAAATAACCCGTTCCATTCTAAAATATCACTTTGGCGCAGATATATAGACGATATTCTATTAATATGGAAGGGCACACCTAGTGAGTTAAATAATTTTTTGACTTATGTAAATTCTACTACAGATTATTTGTCTTTTACTATGCAGTTTAACAAGCAGTCCATTGATTTCTTAGACCTTACCATTTCTAAGGACGCAAATAATATCTTACAATCTACTATCTACCGTAAACCTCTTAGCAGGAATACTCTGTTAAGAGCAGACAGTAATCACTCGCCTCATCTGATTCGCAATATACCAGTGGGCCAGTTCCTACGAGTCAGAAGAAATTGTAGTACCACAAGTGAATTTATGTCAAAAGCAGCCCACCTAGCGCGTCTTTTTGATCAAAGAGGTTATGATAAATCTGATATTTCTAAAGCATGGGATAGGGCTTTTAATACAGACCGTGCCTCATTGTTAAAGAAAAAACCTAAGCCTCACACGACATCTAAAGTATTTTTTTCAACTAGCTACACTCCAGCAGCAGGAAGAATAAAGAACATCATTCGTAAACATTGGCACGTTCTTAACAGTGACCCGACACTTAAAGACATCTGCGCTGAGCCGCACAGGTTCATTTTCAGACGCGCCCACAACATTCGTGACTGATTGGTTCACTCAGATATGATTATCCCACCTTCTACTACTTGGCTTCCCAGCCCACCTCTGGGTTTCTATAAATGTGGCAACTGTGCGCAATGCTCCAATTCGACCAATGCGAAAGATTTTTCACATCCCCGTACTGGTAAGAAATATTCTATTTCTTCATTTATCAACTGTAACAGTACTCACGTAGTATACCTTCTAAAGTGTCCCTGTGGACTGGTGTACATAGGTCAAACAAAACGTCAACTTAAACTAAGGATAGCTGAACACAAAACAGCAATTCGTACCCAGAACTTAACATATGCCATGGCGAGGCACTATAAGCAGGCCAATCATGGTTCCCCTGCATCTTTGAAGTTTTGGGGAATCGAGAAAATCATACCTCCACCCAGAGGTGGTGATATTATCAATAAACTCCTATGCAGGGAAGCGTTTTGGATACATACACTTAACACTCGAGAACCTTTAGGTCTAAATGAAGAATTGAGTTTAACATGCTTTCTCTAAACACTTAAGCATATTAAAATACAGTATTTAAGATGAATATACTTTTATTCCCATTGTATTGTGAACTTTATATTACTTTTTGTTTTTGTTTTTGTATGTGGGTACTTGCCCTTTAATGATTGATTTATGAGTGTGACACCTTGGTTTAGAGGGGTGTATTTTTGGGTGGCCCCCTTAATCACACCTGTTGATGATCCTTATTAATGGCTTCATTGCTCATTCTCTCCAAGGACTCTGATGAAGATGTAACTTTACATCGAAACGTTAGTCATTCATTGTTATGTACCTTAAATAAATATTTTAATTAGTAGACATCTGTGCTGCACCGGCGATTCCTTTTGTCTGGTTTGTTTTGTCCTGCCCTGGTTGCACCAGATTGTTTGTGGATTACAGAAGCGCAGAGAACCTTCTTTTCAATTTCATAATGGTGCTTTGAATACTTGACACAAATTGACTCTATTCCAGATTATAGACTTTTAGCAGTCAGATAGCATTTTGAACAGTATGTAGGTAGCTTTATAATATTAAAGGGTAACTCTCGCCAAAATTGAACCCAGGCTCTTTTTGTTAATCTACCCGAGTCAAACTTTCGTGTAAAAGCATAATTAGAATGGAAATGCGACTTTTAAGATTGACCGTATTTTCGTTTTAGGTCAAAATGCCTTTTGAATGGGAGTGCATGGGGCACTTCTAAGATAGCATCAAAATCGCTATTTTTAAAACACTAAGAAGGCTCGACACAACATAAAACTGTGCTCGAAGTATCACCAAGGGGCTCTACACATGAACTTGAGCATTGACTACATTGGTTGTGTATACAAAGTTTACTAAAAAGAAAGATTTTGTACGACTCACTTTATCAGTTAGGGTTTCCGGTGGCTGGAATTTTGTCAGTCAAAAGTAGTCGATCTCCGAATGCAAAGTAACATGAGGAGAGTAAAGATGGAAAGCTCCTAAAGCTTGTTTCCATATAAAGTCATGGATAATTTTTTATCTAAGTTATCATGCTTTTCATTGAAATTACAAGTTCATGACATTTCCTCATATGGAAATGTCAGCCTTTCTTTGAAATGTGTGCCATTTGGTTTGCTATTTTGTTTTCTACTGCAATGAGATTAAGATATTTTTAGTGTCCAAATAATATTTTGTACTTAATGCTAAATACATTCAAAGCAATTCCTGTGAGTTTATTCTTTGCCTGAGCTGTTCAGCTGATTTTATGTGAAAATCTGTTTAGTATGACAATCATTCACTTATAAACAAGCTTCAAAAGGCAGCCGCATTCGATTAAAAAGCAAATCTCTTGGGGGACGGTAAAATCAGTTTATAATCTCCTGGTATTTAATTAACATGGAGAACAGAATGTGCTTAAGATCAGAGTGTTTGATTATAAAGGCATCTGTGCACAAGACAGCAAATGTCTATTGATCTGTTTGTGCATAAAGTACCAAAAAAAAGTCGTCCCAAAGTTGTTGTTTTTTTTTTTTTCTTTCTTCTGTTGAACACAAAGGAAGATATATCTTGAAGAATGTTGGTAACCAAACAGTTTCTGGTCCACACTGACTTACATAGTATTATTTTTTCCTCCATACTATGGAAGTCAATCGGTGCCCATGGTTACCGACCCACTTCAAAATATGTTTTGTGTTCAGCAGAAGAAACAATTCATACAGATCCGGATCATCTTAATCCTTTACTCAATGATGAAGGAATTTTCATTTTTGGGTGAACTATCCCTTTAAGTTTATTTTTTTAAATAATTTTTTTATTTACAATTTACATAAAGACATTTACAAAATTTGCTACTTCAAACGTTTTGGTTTTTAATTGTAATATTATTATTGTTTATGTTTTTGGAGAAGGTCCCTTATCACCAAGGCTGCATTTGTTTGAAAAAAAAAAAAAAAAACGGTAAAAAAAAAACAAACAAAAAAACCCGGTAATACTGTGATTACTAATATCCGTTTTCTATTTTAATATATTATAAAATGTTATTTTCCTGTGATAGCAAAGCTGAACTTTCAGCGTCATTACTCCAGTCTTCATCCTAATATGCCGACACGTACTGACCACAAATTATTCACGCATTGTAGAAAGATTTTTTGGGACTTTTTTTTTTTTTTTTCCATTGTTTTTCCCCTACCACATTTAATCAGCCATAACTGTCAATAGCCTATAACACTACACACCATAGTCCATTTTCCACCACCAATAAGAATGTTTTTGTTTTTGTTTTTGGTGTGTTTGCGAAAATGCTAAAAATCTGTATTCTTCATATGCTTCATATACTTTAAGCCACAATTTTTAAATAAATAAATAATTTAATTTGTTTTTCATTTGTTTTGAAATATCATGAGATCCCTCTAACACCTTAGACCATATTTGTTTTCCTTTGTTTCTGTTGTATGCACACAATCACATTTTGACAAGTGTCTTGTCTATGTGGATCTACATAATGAACCTAAATGGCTACATACAGTATTGCAATACACTAGCGGTGAAGAGTTCAGGGATGTTGGGCAGCTGGCCTGTGCATCAGTGAGTACTAACATGACATGATTGATATATATTACATTGCATTTGAATGGTTTCAGTGCCTTTTATGTGCTGCTTAAAACTGAGCCCATATAATCTGACTTGCTCTTTCTCTCTGTAATGATACACAATACTGCTAAACACCCAGCCCTGCAGGGCAGAAAAGAGTTTTTTTGTCTCTCAGTCGATTGGAGTCCTTCACTTATGACATGTAGGCCTATAAACCACTATTCAGCTGAAGCAATCCTATATTTTTGCTTCTTCTACGGTGTCTCTCAAGGGTTTGAGAGCACATCAGCATTTCTCTTTTTCTGTGGGAAGAAACCCGAGCGCTGGAAATGTTCTGCCTCTGTCACATCTGTTTAAAATCATCTTCCCCATTCACAAAGGAAGGAAGAGGAAATGCCCCGAGAGCCTATGAAGTCTTGAAGGTACACATCTTTCTTCCTAATATGCCTCTGCAGATCTGCTCAGCTCCTTATGAAATATGTCTCCGTGTTGGCAGCATCTAGAATCAACCTTTGACCCCTCAGATGTTTCTGCTGGACAGGCCGTTTCATTAACATTCATCCTTTTCCTGAACTGATGAATTTTAATTGGCCGTGACCGTCTCTCTGCGGAGGGTTGTGATGGCCGATGATGCTAATGGTCTCACTTCAGGAAAGTCACTGTACCCTTGCTCACCTTTCAGACTTATTCACCAATTACTGCTAACTTTGACAGTTCAGGACTTACAGAAACTGGATGGTTTATCTTCCTCGCCTCAGCTTAAGCCCACTAACCACCTACAGTTCGTTTACTGACTGTCTGATGCCAATTGGACACAAAAATAGCAATATCTGGCAGACATTGACACTTGATTTGCTGCTAAAATTTGTGTTGTTGTTGGCCCTATACAGAATAGAGCTGCACGATTAATTGTAAAACACCCACGCAATCTTAAATGACAACAATTCGTCTATTTGTCTATTAAAACTTGGTATGAAACAGTTCCGCAAACAATCTTTTCAATCTTTCTTTTCTCCAAATGATTGCAGAAGTACTGGAATAAAAGTTTATAGTTCAGATATAAACCCTGATGTCTACGGTAGAGTAAATCACCTAATAAAGATTGTATAAATTGAATCATACTTTCAATAGATTTGTTAAAAAATGCTGATTCATCCAGTAATAAAACAAGTGAAGTCTTCATGAGTGAGTCATTAGCCCTCTTTCACACAGTAATCCTAGTAAATTACCGTAAAAATTACCAGAATGACTTTACCGTTAAATACACAAATATGCTGTCCACACATGTTATCTTAACGGTAATTTACCAGTAAAGACTGCATGTGTGAAAGGGGCTTTCGAATCATTCATTCAAACGGATTAAAAATAAATAAATTAAATAGTTTTTAATTAGACTCCAGCAATTAAAATTTTGTCAGAACCTCTAGTAAATTACATGTTATTTTACTTGGTTGTCTATTTAGTTTGTTCTGGCGCTTCAAGCAAGTATGGTTGAGTTTCTGTTTATATGTTAATAAAAGCCTAAGTTCAATCTGTTTATCCTATAAAGCGATCGTGTCTCTTCAGAAAATTTGGTCTAAACCGCTCAATTCATAAGAATTAGTTTTACGATCTCTTTATGAACTTTATGAAGCGTCAAAGTGGTAGTTGCTTAGCTGTCAGTGGTCAAATGATTGGTCACTTTTCATGTTGGTCAGACAGAACTTCCGATCTTGACCAAAATAAGCTGCAAATTGTACAAGACTTAGCAGTCAAAAGTGTTACTATGAAACTTCTCTGCATATAACTTTTACATGACAGTTTAGATGACCTCCCAAGTGTGAATAATTTATCATGTCTTCTGGGAGAAATCCAACTGTGGATGCTCATGTGGCCAGATAAGCCACTTGCTTGTGGTTATGCTAACAGCTGCTGTGAGATTTCAGACAGCAGAACAGCTATTATGAGCGTCTTCAACCTGATTCTCCCTGAGCGATGCCTCCCAGGAGGAGTGCAGGGATAATTAGGCTCGTCTCATTTGGCATGAACTAAAAGGCTTTGTGTGTCGTGGCAACAATGAAGACTAATTATCATTACCATCCATCCTTATGAAGCTTTGGTTGCTCATTCTGACTTCCTTTGTGTATTTTTCAGTGCTAGGCGTTGTGAAGTCAAAATGACAACATGTAGTTCAATTTATTGCTATATGCATGAAAAAGGACACCTCCCCCCCCCCATTGTCTATAACAGTGGTTCTCAAAATGTAGGCCCCAGAGTTATCAAAAGGGGTGCGAGGCATGGCTAAGGGATAGTCAGCAAATTATGAATTTTCATTTTTGGGTTAACTGTCCCTTTAAGTTGTGCTGTATTAAAATCATTAAATACACAATTAAAATTGAAATGATTAAATATCGTAATTCCAGAGCTGAATGTTCTTTAGGTTTTACACTCTTAATGGCCAATGAATTTACATGGCTTTTGCAGTATTTACTGATTACAGGATAAGGTTTTACTCGCAAATAGCAATTTTATACCTGATAAAATATTTTTGAGCTTGACATAATTAGATGTAGGCATAACTACATTTAACTACATTTTGCCTACATTTATACTCATTAACAAAAATGACTAGTCTAAATAATAAAGTTCAAACTAAAGGCAAGTGAACAGTCAGTAAAAAATAAGAACAAATACATTATAACAAAAGTTACAAATAAAGTAATTTCCTTACTGTAGTATTGGACAGAAATGTAATAATTTGGACAAAATGTAAAATAGTATTCTGTGTAATTTAAATATAGTTCTGTTTTGTTGTTTGATTTACACTAATGACATATGCTAATTACACTATTACAATTACTTCTTGGTGAAACAATGGAGATATTACAAATATTTTAATATGATTTTTTAATATGAAGTGATTTTTCCATCGTCTAATTTATGCACTATATTTTCTGTGAATGCACACGAATACAGCATATTGCCTGTAAAGGATGTTTCAGCACTGGCCCTATACAGAGTAGGTTAACTTTCCCATGTTAGCAATAGAGCATTAACAATGGACTTATTTTTGGCATCAAAGCTTTCAGCAATTACACTAATGAGACCACAACTGTGAGGCCAATTAATTTTTGCTGAAAATAAAGCTGTGAGCCTTTTCTTACATCTTGATCTGTTAAAATATGGATTTGTTTATAAGGCGGAACAAGGTTTCGAAAGAGAAAGAAAGAAAGAAAGAAAGAAAGAAAGAAAGAAAGAAAGAAAGAAAGAAAGAAAGAAAGAAAGAAAGAGAAAGAAAAAGAAAGAAAGAAAGAAAAGAAACTGATGCAATGCTTGCAGTATCTGACATAAAGCTTCATGAACTGCAGTAAATCCTGAAGAAAGTATGTTCTTAATTCATAGTTATTATTTGAAAATGAGTTCTGGAATATTTCTGTCCGACTGTATTGTCAATTAGAGAATCAGGAGAAAGAGGATCCATCAGGTTTCATTCTCTCTCTTGGCTCTCTAAATTTATGATGTTTCCAGAGCTGGTGAAGATGGTTTTTACACATAGAGTCCTAAAACAACTCATTGAGTGTTTCTTTGCGTTCTTTTGATTGATGCTCTTTTGATTGATGCTCTGTCTTCTTTCTGGCCCCAATTTTATAAACATGCATATATGTTCCTTCATATTGTAAAAAATTATTGCTTTAGAGGCCCCTGTCCATTATTCATTTTGATAGACTGAGACTATTGATGTAGGTCCAGGGTCTATCATTTTATACTGTAGGTTTTCTGTGTGTCTTGGAAGACATAGAAACCATAAATCATTAAATGAATTGACACAATGTCATACTGTCCGGACCCTCTCAATTTTAAGCGTCAAATCTGACATTCTTATCCACATGTACAATGATTTAACTGTGCAAGTAAAAATTTACATGGAAAATGTATAAAACGATACACACAAGGCTCTAGTTATATCAATGGCATAGTGACTGCACCGTTTGTCATTTTAAGTTTCAGACGCGTGCTTAAGAGCGACACCTTTTAGACCACGGTCTATTCTGTGTCTCTTTGTAGTTCCACAACCTCCAGGAGCTTCGTCACAGTGCGTCTCTGGCCACCAAGGTCTTCATTCAGAGAGACTACAGTGACAGCACCATCTGCAAATTCCAGACCAAGTTTCCCGCAGAGCTGGACAGCAGGGTAAGTTTCAAATGAGGGTTTGGGGCGACATCTGATGTGTTACTGCCCTTTATGTAGGCGCACATCCCATGAGGCATTGCTTTTTTCTTAAAACTTTTGATTGCATCGATCTTAAAGGGATCAAACTTTCCTTGATCTTTTGAAATGAAAAGGTCAATGTAAACATATTGTAATTTATCATACTCAAAATGCCTTCCCTTTTTTACTGACACTAAGCTGTAAAAATGGCTCCTTCTGAACTTTGGAAAATTTCTGACGTCATAGAGATGGATATACTGTATTGACGCATGTTGATCCGTGTTTACACATCAAAAGCACTTCAGCAACTTGCCCAATTTTATACTACCATTCAAAAGTTTGGGGTAAATAAGATTTTTTTTTTTAAATACATTTTTATTCAGCAAGGATGCACTAAATTGATTAAAAGTGAAAGTAAAGACTTAAATTGTTACAAATTGTTCTATTTCAAATAATTCTGACATTTTTTACTTGACTTTTTAGAATCTTAAAAAAAAAATCATATTTTCCACAAAAAAATAATAATTATTAAGCAGCACAAGTGTTTTAACATTGACAATAATAATAAGACAATAAGAAATGTTTTTTTGAGGACCAAATCGGCATATTCGAATGATTTCTGAAGGATCAAGTGACTAAAGCCTGGAGTAATGATGCTGAAAATTCAGCTTTTCCATCATATGTTAAATAAATTAAAATAGAAAACAGTTATTTTAAATTGTAATAAGTTTAACAATATTACCATATTTACTAAATGTAGCCTTGGTGAACACAGAGGCTTCTTATCGACTCCAAACTTAGGAACAGTAATGCATATTATTTTTATTTTTACAAAACCTTTTATCAGTTAATCCATTCCCTGGGAATCATTTTTGTCTTCATAATAGTTTTTCGTCCAATAAAACATCATTGGTTTGAACTGACTGTTGTGCACAGATCGAGAGGAGCCTGTTTGAAGTAACGATGAAGACGCTCAACTGCTACTATGCAGAGGCTGAAAAGATTGGCGGTCAGTCCTACCTGGAAGGCTGCCTGGCTTGTGCTACGGCCTACATCATCTTCCTGTGCATGGAGACACGCTATGAAAAGGTATCGAGATAGTCTTCTCCTGTTTCATTTACAATACACTCAACATTCATCAAGATGCCAATTCTGATATGTAAGATTGAGAACAACTGCAACCCATGAAAGCCTTTGAAGATCAAAGAAGAGCATTCAGGCCTGGTCACCCAAGGATTCACAAAGAAACAAAACATTAGAAAGTTTGAACATTTTTGATGTGCAGACCCATTTAAATCTGACCACACACATTCGCATGTGGCAGATGGAAATCACTTTCTTTGAATAGCAGTCAAACGAAGTCGAGATAAGGTTCGATATGCGTGGTTATGCCCTACTTAGACAATAGTTCCATTGTGGCGAGCACCTGTCCACCAATGGGCAAACCTGACCGAATCATAACATGACATTCAGTGCTGCGTACTTCCAAAGGGCAGCTAATTTCTCCACACAGGTGTGCATCACCTGCACTGAGATAGAGCGGATGTAAAGTCCCTGCTATCTCTCTCTCTCTCTCATACTATATTCATCTTCATGCTTTAACATGTTTGAAAAGTGACGTCGTTCATGCCTAACCCGCATTATGCAACTCTGAGGTCACATCAGGCTTTTTCAGAGAGTTATTTGTAAACTCCAGCCTATAAAAATGCCCACCTTAATGGTGAACTCTGATAAACTGCACCCACCCATGATGAGCGGTTTTGTTTGTTGCTCCAGCTGACAGGAGGCCACACATGAGTGGACACGGATGAGTTCCCTCATGCCCCGGGCTAGCATGATAACATCTTCCTCATCAAAGTCGAGTGATTGCACACACAAGTCAGGGCAGCGGAGACAAAGATTTAGAGCGTGCTGGACTGTCACACGTCAAGGCTCGAGATGGTAAATCACAGAATGACCTTTCGTTTTGAACAGAAGCAGCAGTTTTCAACCTGTGGTACACTAGTTGGAAATTTTAAAGAGTACATTTCACATTTTTACTGTAAATTCAACATAAATCAGTAATAAAGTTCAATAATGTGTGTATATACATGTCAAATGTTTGTAATAATTACTTTTTTATTATGTTTTTGAAAGTAGTATCATATGATCAACAAAACACTAATGTTGTGAAAATTAAAGTTCAATTTAAAATAAATGATTAAATTTATTCCTGTGATTTTAAGAAGAAAAAAAAGATAAATTAATACTTTTATTTAACAAGGATGCATTAAATTAGACCTTTTTAACTTTCTATTCATCAAAGAATCATGAAAAAATATATATATATCATAGTTTCAAATAAAATATTACAGCAAAAAGTTTTTTCATTATATATGCACACACATGTATATAATTATATATATACAGTACCAGTCAAAAGTTTGGAAACATTACTATTTTTAATGTTTTTGAAAGAAGTCTCTTATGCTCATCAAGCCTGCAGTTAAAAAAAAAAACAAAAAAAAAAAAACAGTAATATTATGAAATATTATTACAATTTAAAATAATGGTTCTCTTTTTTAATATATTTTAAAATGTAATTTATTTTTGTGATGCAAAGCTGAATTTTCATCAGCAAGTACTCCAGTCTTTGGTGTCTTATGATCCTTCAGAAATCATTCTAATATGATGATTTGATACTCAGTTATTATCAATGATGGAAACAGTTGTGCTGTTTAATATATTTTTTTGGAATACTTTTTTCAGGATTCATTGATGAGTAAAACGTTAACAGCATTTATTCATAAAAACAGCATTTATTCAAAAAAACAGCATTTATTCAAAATAAAAACATTTCTAACAATATAAATCGTTACCATCACCTTTTATCAATTTAACGCATCCTTGTTGAATTAAAGTACTAATTTCTTTTTAAAAAAAAAGTTATTGTTCCCAAACTTTTGAACGGTAGTGTATAATGTTACAAAAGATTTCTATTCTAAATAAATACAGTTCTTTTTAACTTTTTATTCATCATACTCAAAAAGTATCTCAGGTTATAAAAAAAATATTAAGCAGCACAACTGTTTCCAACATTGATCATAAATCAGCATATTAGAATGATTTCTGAAGGATCATAAGACACCAAAGACTGGAGTACTTGCTGATGAAAATTCAGCTTTGCATCACAAAAATAAATTACATTTTAAAGTATATTTAAAAAGAGAACCATTATTTTAAATTGTAATAATATTTCATAATATTATTGTTTTTTTTGGGTTTTTTTTTTTTTTAACTGCAGGCTTGATGAGCATAAGAGACTTCTTTTAAAAACATTAAAAATAGTAATGTTTCCAAACTTTTGACTGGTACTGTATATATATATATATATATATATATATATATGTATGTATGTATGTATGTATGTGTATATATATATATATATATATATATATAATGTGTGTATGTATATGTATATATGTATGTTAGAGTATACTGACAATTTGAAATTCAATTTAAAGGGGTGGTTGATTATGATTTCACTTTTCTAAATTTAGTTAGTGTGTAATATTGCTGTTTGAGCATAAAAGTTGCAATGCTCAAAGTTCAAAGCAAAGGGAGATATGTTATCTTGAGCACTTCTTGCGTTTTTTGCCTCTTCACGATGACTCGCTTAATTTAGTCCTAATTTGTAAGTTGCTTTGGACAAAAGCGTCTGTTAAATGACTAAATGTAAATGTAAATATGTTCTTTTAAAGAAATTGTTTTTTAAGGACTACAACAAGCGGCCGGGTTAGTGACATCACAAACCCTAAAATTTACATAAACCCCGCCCCCAGAACACTATTTATAGATTATCAAGACAGAATATGCTAATCAATGACTAGAAGATAACTACACATAAGCTACATAAATTCACCAACTAACCATTCAGAAATGTTGTCTACATGTTGCCACTTCTTGAGTCTCTCCATCTATCTGACTCCGGTTTGAACATAAAAGGCTAAAAGTTTTTGAAATGTTCAGTGCATGTCTGTGTGAGGTAATTGAAGCTGCTAAGGACACAAGCTGTTGAAGCTCCGCCCTCTGTGCCGGGAGCAGCAGCTCATTTGCATTTAAAGGGACAGACACAAAAAAAGGTGTGTTTTTGCTCACCCTAAAAAAGTACTGTATATAAAAATATCTGTGGGGTATTTTGAGCTAAAACTTCACATACACACTCTGGGGACATCAGAGATTTATTTTACATCTTGTGAAAAGGGCATTATACCATCCCTTTAAATCTGTAAATAAACAGGAGGTTTCAAGGTTTTTAAAAATGTTGTTTATTTTTAATGTTTTTTCAAGTTATAATGTGAAATTAAAAAAAGTTAAGCATTCTGTAATATTTCTAAGTCACTAATGAAATAAGCAAATGCAAAAAAAACGAAAAAAAAAAAAAAACGTTTGGTACATGTAAATGCAAGCTCCTGCAGCTTGAGTGCTGCTGCCATTAAAGCTAAAGGGCAACAGTACCAGACACTGAGACATTCATGTTAATTTTTCACTTTAACTTTCCACTCAATTTATTATGTTGATATAAGTTGTAATGAAAATTCATTTCCACTGGTGGTCTCATGCTTTTGGACCTCCCTCCATATTTACATGGCATTTTTATCATGATAAATGAATGTCATTTTTTTGGATAAATGTGTGCTTGTACACTTTGTTCTGGAAAAACGTATTTCACCTCGTATTGTGCCAAGTAGCATATTAGCAGCATGTGTTGGATTTACTCCTGTGAGTCATTGCTCATCTTGAAGTTTGTTCATGGCCACTGAACTCCACTGAACAGATCTGTTTTCTCTCCTTATTACAAACATCTTTTCACGGCCGGTTCTGTAGAGTGGAAAGCAAAGCGAAGCAAAGTGATGCACAGTTTCACCCCACTGGGGTAGAGAAACATGGGCAGCCTTTGCAATGCTCACTTGAAAAGAGCAAAAGAGCACTTGAAAAGAGCATCGAAAAAAACAAGTAAACTTGATCTAAATAAGCTACTGTTAGATGCCTTTGATGCTTTCATAAATGTAATATAATATATCATATAATAATATATCATATAATTATAGCATTATTATTAAGCAGCACAACTGCTTTCGACATTGACAATAATAAGAAATGTTTCTTGGGCACCAAATCAGCATATTAGATTGATTTTTGTAACACTTTTTGTAACACAATTTTTATGCCCATTTTGGGATATCACATAAAAAAACGCTGTATGGAAATGCCAAGATGCACGTAAGTTCTAAAAACCTGCATAAAACATTTATGACCTCAATTGAGGTGGATTTTTTTTTTTTTTTTTATCCGATGAGAAGACATGCAGGCATTCAAACTTTGGAAAAAGACTATTTATGGCACCCAGACAGGTATGTTCTATGCAATTGACTTGATAGCAAAAAACAAGATACATTTCTAGTTTCAACATTATTTATTCTTCAGATATTCCTTTTTAAATGAAAAAAAAAAAAAGTATCAGCTGTGTGCAAAGTGACCTAAATTTGGTTTTCGACCACTGAAAATGTGTACAATTTACCAATTTACTGATGAAGCCACATTAAGAACTCCATATCTCTGGGATTGAACCATCGAGGGCCTTTAAAATGAAGATATTAAAAGGAAAGTTTGTTAAGAACCAGAATCTAGAAGGATATTGAGATACATTTAATACTTCTTGAGCAGGCCAGGCATGCAAACTTGAGAAGTGCTTTCTCACATTTTTTAACTGTCACCGTTGGCAACAAAAATGGCTAAAGTCAACAGATTTTATTAATAGACTACCAATCTCTGTGCAAAAATAAAATTTGATGCTGCTGTCTTTCTAAAGTATTTTTTACCCCCCTGTAATTTGGCTCCAAATCTGTGAAAACTGTCATTTTGACCCCCCTCTACAAAACAGTGGATTACTCAGTAAATATACATCCATGGCTTTAATCACTATTCATGTTTGTCTTTCTATAGAAAAAATATGAACCAAAATCAAAAATTTGAGCTGGGGACCTCTGGTTGATTTGACACGGAATGACCCATTAACTAATTATATTTATTTTTAAAAGACCTTTTTAAAATGCTTTTTTACAGATTCAACATTCTTTATTGTATAATGTTGCTGTTCGAGCATGAAAGGGGTCTGCAAAGTTACAAAGCACAAAATAACTCCAAGGGGAGTTATTGTCTATATCAGTAAGCACTGTTGCTGAACTCTTTTGTAGTCTTGTATTTATTTATTTTTTCTGGGAATGATCACATCACAATATTCCTCATTTAAAAAATTCCCGCCAAAGGCATACGCAAAAAAAGAGGGCGAGACCTGGTTGAGTTGCATTAGTAGTAGGCCTATGTTGAAAATTTTGGTTATGGTAAGGGGCGTGACATTTCTGAAACACACTCAAGAGTGGTTGACCAATCACAACACACTGGTCCAGCTGGTCCAGCGGGGAAATTGCCAAGCAGCTTGGTGAAAAAAGGTCCACTGTTGGAGCAATCATTAGAAAATGGAAGAAGCTAAACATGACTGTCAATGAGCTGGGACCACCGTTTCCAAGGTTACTGTTGGTAATACACTAAGACGTCATGGTTTGAAATCATGCATGGCACGGAAGGTTCCCCTGCTTAAACCAGCACATGTCAAGGCCCGTCTTAAGTTTGCCAATGACCATTTGGATGATCCAGAGGAGTCATGGGAGAAAGTCATGTGGTCAGATGAGACCAAAATAGAACTTTTTGGTCATAATTCCACTAACCGTGTTTGGAGGAAGAAGAATGATGAGTACCATCCCAAGAACACCATCCCTACTGTGAAGCATGGGGGTGGTAGCATCATGCTTTGGGGGTGTTTTTCTGCACATGGGACAGGGCGACTGCACTGTATTAAGGAGAGGATGACCGGCGCCATGTATTGCGATATTTTGGGGAACAACCTCCTTCCCTCAGTTAGAGCATTGAAGATGGGTAGAGGCTGGGTCTTCCAACATGACAATGACCTGAAGCACACAGCCAGGATAACCAAGGAGTGGCTCTGTAAGAAGCATATCAAGGTTCTGGCGTGGCCTAGCCAGTCTCCAGACCTAAACCCAATAGAAAATCTTTGGAGGGAGCTCAAACTCCGTGTTTCTCAGCGACAGCCCAGAAACCTGACTGATCTAGAGAAGATCTGTGTGGAGGAGTGGGCCAAAATCCCTCCTGCAGTGTGTGCAAACCTGGTGAAAAACTACAGGAAACGTTTGACCTCTGTAATTGCAAACAAAGGCTACTGTACCAAATATTAACATTGATTTTCTCAGGTGTTCAAATACTTATTTGCAGCTGTATCATACAAATAAATAGTTAAAAAATCATACATTGTGATTTCTGGATTTTTTTTTTTAGATTATGTCTCTCACAGTGGACATGCACCTACGATGACAATTTCAGACCCCTCCATGATTTCTAAGTGGGAGAACTTGCAAAATAGCAGGGTGTTCAAATACTTATTTTCCTCACTGTAGATTGTACTGAATGTCAGCTTGCTTATTTGGCTTAAGATAAATATTTATTGAGTCCACGTCATACAAACAAGAAACTATGCTTCTTACCACTGGTCAAGAGGTGCCGTTCCAACCACACAACTTTGCAATGCAGTTTGAATGTTCATTTGAACTATTGTTTTGGAAAACAGTAACACCCCTGAGTGTTACTAACAGACTGGGAAGAGAGATTCTGCAATAATGTAAAATATGTGAAAAATAATGTCTTTTGAACATTCAAACATGAAAACATTCTTGGAGACCTCAAAAACTAAATCAAGGCCTATATGGCATTATAAAGTAATAATAATACTTATTATTATTATTATTATTATTATCAATGTATTACTAATTCTAGTTATACAAATATTTAAATGTATTTATAAAGGCTATTCCATTAGAAAATAAATTTAGGGAGTAACTTTTTATCTGTCGTAATTGAACGGATTGTGGAATTTGAGTGTTTCTTACCAAAATGGAGCCAGCTGATTGGAGGGGAGCGGATGAAAAGTGAAGAGGGATTAATGATGTCAACCAGCAAGGAAAGTTGTTTCAATCATGCACAAAAAGACCAGAAAAGTGTATTAAGTAAATATGGATAATATTTATTTTATTTAGAACGATTTATAAAACTATATTGTTATCGTTATAGTTATCGGCCTTGGTGTGAACTGGGAATTATGATAATCCTCCTAACTCCTGTCCTTTCTCTGACTCCCACAGATACTGAAAAAGATCAGCATGTATATTCAGGAGCAAAATGAGAAGGTCTATGCACCCAGAGGTTTGCTCCTCACAGACCCCATCGAGAGAGGTATGAGAGTGGTATCCTTTGTAAACAGTCCAGGATGGTTTTCAGTCGCATGTTATGCTTTTTTGAAGTGTTGGCACTGCCACAAACAGCTGAGCATGATCTAGTTGTGAACTTTGATGACTTATTCTGTTTGTTTGATGAAAAGACTTTGTTCTTTTAGCTGTCACTTCAAGCTAAGATACTTTCTCATGACCATGCTTTCCTTTCACATCTGATATTCCAAAAAAAAAAAGGTTTATATTTGCTTTGGCACAGCATGAAGTCAGTCAACACTTTTGTGATTGTGTGCCTTCTATTCGTTCCAAAGTGGGAAGTCACACTGTCTTAAGAGTTACATACTATACAAAGAATATAACTTCACCTTCAGCCGTTCAGGAGTGGTGACACTTTGATATGTTGATATAAAGCAGAGAGGAAAATCGTCCTTATTTTGTAGGCATTTCTTTCCATTTTCCAGCACCATGGTTGTAGGAAACTGTGTGAGACCAAAAAGCTGCCTGAGGCTAGACCTGATTGGAAACACTTTGTCTGTGTGATTAAAGAATAAGGAAAGTTTGTCAAGACAAACAACTTAAAGTGTTTTACAGCTAGAGTTTGAAGTCATTCATATTTCAAGCCAAACTGAACATCTGTCAGTGGGATTTATTGGGATAACATTTCAAATCGATATAAACAAAAAGAAAAATAATATTATCAAAAAGGGAACAATCTAGTTTTGTTGCATCACAACAAACGGATTGCTTCCAGTGCACATTTAACCCAAATGGTGTCATTAATGGAATTTGTCCTAATTAAATATTACTTGATATGTATGTATTTGTAATAATAACTCAAATATCTTCATTATTTTTAACTTATAATTTAATAACTCAAAATAATTAAGTACAAAATTGAGGCTTTGGGAATTCCTATAAGCCCTTCTTCTAAAATGAATTAGTTACACTACCATTTCTAAAGTTTGGGCAAGTAAGTTAATTTCTTCTTTTTTTAATAGTCTCAAAAATTAATACATTTATTCAGAAAGGATGCATTTAATTAATTGAAAGTTAACTTTATCAAAGTATCCTAATGAAAAAAAAAACATTTTCAACATTGATAATAATATTTATATAATAAGTTTCTTGAGCAGCAAATAAGCATATTATAATGATTTCTGAAGGATTGTGTGACACTAGCTACAGTATATTATGTGCATTTTGGTATATCACATAAAAAAAACAAAAACATTATTGGATTATGGAAATGCGAAGACACGCATAAATTCTTAAAACGCTCATAAAAAACGTATGTGCTCAATTGAGGCGGAATATTTTTTTAATCTGATAAGAAGACATGGGCATAAACTACAACGGAAACACATTTACCAAATAAATCCCTCAATGCGCAACAAAAAAACTCATGTGACTTTGCCTCAACAGTGGATGTGATTGGATTACTGGACTAATCAGCGGACCGATCGCATTGCACAGCATCTCAAATGTTGGTTGGATCATTCTGAAATGCTGGAGCCATTAAAATGTCCCAAAATGAACACAAGATAACATGACAGCGTTTATTGCGTTTCGTCTGCATTTATGATGTAGGGCAAAAAGAGCCACAGTGGCTTTTCATTTCATTTTTATTACAGACAAGTTTGTTCCCTTGAACACATGGGATGGAAATTGCTTTATTTGCAAATGTTTTTTGTGATATTCCAATTTTGCACACAAGTTAAATTTGCAACTTTGGATGAAAGCTAGCGAATGATAGCTAGTGAAGACTGGAGTAAGGATGCTGAAAATTCAGCTTTGCCATAACGTTTTAAAACTCCATTATAAAACATTTCAAAATAAAAAACTGTTATTTAAAATTGTAATGATATTTCACAATATAACTGTTTTTACTGTATTTTGATCAAATAAATGCAACCTTGGGACTAGTTCTTCGACAAACACCAAATTACAACAGATTAGTGTGTAAAACCTGTGTTTGTTGAAGCAGTTTGAAAATGATGCATATGTTTCTCAACATTATAAATCCAACCGGTATCATGGGATTGTTTGAAATGTTGCTGTTTGTTGGGTCAGTGGGAACTAGACTAATTGTTTCTAAGCAACTAACCTAATGAGATGTTGCTGCATTGCTCCTGTCAAGTCTTTTGATGCATAGCTGAATACTTGTCAGTTTGCAGATATCAGGCTCAACACAGCATGTTTCCTAATAGCCTACTAGTTGCCTTGGCAACCCATTCCCTTTTTGATTATTATTTTGGCTTAAACTTTTTTTCCTTTTTCCAGAATATGTATAAAAAGAATTATCATATGTAATGAAATTTCAGTATCTTTCAAGCAACCAGCGCCCACACTTTAGGAAACCCTGGTGTAAAAAGATCTGGGTGTGTTTCCTCTCTCTCTCTAGGTCTAATATATGTCAGTATTGTTGAGGTATGACAGTAAATGCACCCTCAAACGATCATCCAGGAACATATTATTCTTGGATCCCATAATTTTGGGTGATTCCTTTTGGGAAATCTATCCAGTGGACCATCAAGCTAGCTTGGCAATCCTGGTTCATCTCCTTCCCGCTGACTGCAGGCCCGTCTGGCTTTGGCAGGCCTTCGTCAGCTCACAGCCCTGTGGATTCCAACCAGCTGTCACCTTAGGAGCAATGGGCAAACAATAGCTGCCATTCAGTTCCTAGCACACTGACCACCAGTAACTCATCGCAGGGCTTTGGTTTAGCTCAAAGGAAAGACATTTTCAAGTTAAATTAAATGAAACAGTTGATGGGTTAAATTCCATTATTGCTATGCTACTGAGTTTGCAAAATATTGCATATTCTCAACATCTGATTAGGTCTAACTTTCTTGTGGAGAGGGAATGCATTTAACAGCTGTCCAACTCTCATCTAAATCCATTTTAGGATCCAGATTGGAGTCTTGTGGCATTTAGTGCATGTCTGTCAGCTTTGAGGTTGTGTACTTTGCAAAATATACATTTATCAGAATTACACTACCGTTAAAAAGTTTGCAAAGAGTCGGTAAGATTGTTTAAATGTTTATAGAAGAAGTGTCTTATGCTGACCAAGGATGTTTTTATTTTATCATCAGTAAAATAATGTACCCTTAAAAACAGTAATATTCTGAAATATCATTGCATTGTAAACATAAGTGTTTTCTATATTCTTTTAAAATGTAATTTATTCTTGTGATGGCAAAGCTGAATTTTCAGCATCATTACTCCAGTTTTCAGTGTCACATGATCCTTCAGAAATCATTCTAATATGCTGATTTGCTGCTCAAAAAACATTTATTTTTATTATCAATGTTGGAAATGTAACTATATAGACTCAGACAGCACACTGGGAGACCAGTTAACATCAGTTTATTGAAATTGCAAAGAGAATGACCACACGTTGATAGCAGGCGGAAACAGCGTGATGAGGGATGATGAGATGTCAACAGAAAAGTAATAGTGCTTTCCTGAATATAACAGAGTGGGAAAATGATGGTTGAGAAGCACACCTCAGTTGTCGATGACCAGAAGGAAACAATGGTGACAGGGAAATGCACGGAGACGAAGGAGAACGACTATGGAGATGGTGACAGAGTGGAGATCGTGGAACGTTGGAGAAGGTATAGGAATCTTTCGTAGAGATGTTGTCAACAGGTAAGTAGCGTTTCGAGTGTCAGTCTAGTATTCGCTTGGGAGAACAGACAATGTGTGTGACTGAGGTGTGTGCTTAAGTAGTCCATGGCTGATAAACAACAGGTGCAGGTGATTAGTATTCGGGTGACAATGATCGTTGTGAGGGTGTGACGGTGGAACCTGGTGTACCAGAATCTCCCGCACAACGTAAATTGGGCCTTCCTCGATGATCATTGGAAGGGGGGGATTCTCCACGGGAGAAGGTTCTGTGAAGGTTCTCCAGGTTCTGTGGAAGAGGGAGAAACAGGTGAGTAATGTGGTTTTAATAGTGACACATGAAATGTGGGGTGAATCCTGTAGTGTGAAGGTAACTTAAGATCGTAGGTGACCGGGTTGACCTCACGGATGATGGTGAAGGGACCAATGTACCTGAGACTCAGCTTCCTACTTGGCAGTCGTAGCCTGATGTCTCTAGTGGAGAGCCATACCATCTGCCTGGGCTTTTGGGTGGTAGCTTCAGTCTGTCGAGCATCGGCATGGCTCTTCTGGCGTCTAACTGCCCATTGGAGATGGTGATGAGCTGAGGCCCAGACTCTCTCACTCTCCCGGAACCAGTAATCAACTGCGGGGACGTCCGAGGGTTCCCTGGACCACGGGCACGGAGGGGGCTGGAAGCCGAGTACGCATTGAAAATATGTAAGACCTTGCAAAGGCAAAAGACCGTAACTTCGTTTTTGGTCGAAAATGAGTTATTGATATTTTTGGCACATTCAAGACATGGCATGAGTCAAGGCATGACTTCTCACTTTTTGCTGCCAATACAAAGGCAGAGTACAGTAACTTTAAAATAGTGGTCAAAAGTCAAGTTTGAGCTCAAGATTTTTTTATGTAGATAATTGTCATTACTAAAACATCTAATTGCCAGATTTCCAGTGTCCTACCTATAATTAATTTGGTGGGACAACTAAAAATCTTTAAAGTCATTTTTCTCAGTTCCACACTCTAGCGAGTTAAAGTCTTTTGCCTTTGTAGGGCAGAGTGGTGGGTTGTTTTAGGGAGTTCTGGGCATAGGGAGTTCAGACGAGGAACCGGTTCCAGGAGTTCTGGTGGCCGTGACAGAAGGTTCTCAGGAAGTGACCTATCTCTTTTATTGTCTTTTCTGTCTGCCCGTTGGTTTGGGGATGATATCCAGAGGATAGGCTGACAGTCACAAAAGTGGTCTTCCATTCATCCCCCTCGCGTATCCGGATGAGGTTGTAGGCACTTCGGAGGTCCAACTTGGTAAAGATGGTAGCGCCTCTAAGATGTTCTAGGGCAGCTGGGACGAGGGGAAGTGGATACCAGAGCTTCACAGTGATCTGGTTGAGTGCCCGGTAGTCAATGCAGGGCCTCAAGCCTCCGTCCTTCTTGGCCACAAAGAAAAAACTCGAAGCAGCAGGGGAGGTAGAAGAAAGTAGAGTTCTCAACGGGCCTGAAAATTACAACCCGACCCGACCCGGCCCATGGCTTTTAAAGCCCGGACCCAATGTAACCCGACACATCAACATGAATTATCTGCCCGAACCCGGCCCGACGCCGCGTCGGATTTTTTTTTCTCTCATACACGTATTATCATGACCAGCAGACGGGAATTCAAATCAACCTTTAATGTTCACGCCTTTTAACAATACAAACAATACAAACAACTGAAACAACAAACTTTAAATATATAAATAGGCTGTAGTAGCGACGGTGAATTCACCTGCGGCAAGTTTACTTTTCACCAACTCCATCTTCTTCTCTCCAGGCTAAAGGCGTCAGGTCTGCCCCCACCCCTCTCCATGATGCACGTTGCACGCAGCAGCCAGACTTTCTTTACGGTGAACAGCAGCGATGATTAATAAATGTGTTTTTTTTCACTGAGCGGAAAAGATTAAGCCCGAGGTCCGACCCGAGTCATTTGATTATATTTTCGACCTGAACCCGCAGGTCCCGTCGGGTTTGTCGGGCCGACCTGACCCGTTGAGAACTCTAGAAGTATATAACCCTGTTTAAGTGCCTCCTGTATATACTCCTCCATGGCCTTCTGTTCAGGGATGGAGAGAGGATAGATCTTGCCATG
Source organism: Abramis brama (assembly GCF_963993115.1). NCBI lineage: Eukaryota > Metazoa > Chordata > Actinopteri > Cypriniformes > Leuciscidae > Abramis > Abramis brama. The sequence continues at coordinate 22,848,249 of NC_139981.1, forward strand.
GGGCACTGACTTACCCGGTATGAGGTTGATGGCACAGTCCCATGGTCAGTGAGGTGGTAGTTGTTCGGCTCGTCTTGGGCAAAACACGTCACTGAAGGGGGTATAATCAGAAGGAATATCCACAGATTGTTTCTCTAGGGGAGTTTCGATCGAGGTGGACAGGACAGGTAAATGTTTGACTGGCTGGCATGCTGAGATAGGTAGTTCGGGAAAACAGGAAGAGAAACATTTCTCACCCCGTGGCCCAAAACAGAACCGGTTCATGCTGGATGAGCCAAGGGCATCCAAGAATGATGTCGGCGGTGGAATTATCCAGAACCAGGAATACGATGTTCTCAACATGAAGGAGACCCACTTGGAGTTGTATTGGCCCAATGTAATGGCGAACTTGACCCTGGCTGAGGGGTTTTCCAGTTATAGAGTGGACCTTGTAGTAGATCTTGCTACATGTCAAAGAAATGATGAACGATATTTTAGCCTTTTCTGTGGGGAATAGCTGTGGCTGCATCTACAGGGCCAGTGAGCACTGAAGGAGGAATCCATTGCATTCCTCTGGGTCTGGCGATAACGGTGAGTGAAGAATTGGCGAGGGGTGCAGCAACTGATCGTTGTGAGGGTGTGACGGTGGAACCTGGCGTATCCGTGACAAGAAACAGTTGTGCTACTTAATATTTTTGTGGAAACCCTGAATCTATCTTCTTTTATTTTCAATTATTAATTTCTTTAAAAATCAAAATGACCTTACACCTTTGAACAGTTGTGCACTCATTTTAATTCTCTTCTGGGAAATTAGACCAACAATATTGATGAATATTGATCTTGAACTCATGGGCGTATATGTTTTGTTTAATGAAATTATAAAATTGTTATGAATTGTGTTGACTACTATTTTGAAAAGTGTTGTGTAATGACATAGTGTGTGTGAGAACGAAAGTGAAGAATAAACAAGATGGATGAAGTTTGCTACTCCTGTACTCATGTGCTTTATTGCTGCTTACTAACTCCTGCCAGACACCCCAAATTGGTGACAAGGATTAGGCTCTTTTTTTGTTTTTGTTTTTTGCTATCGTTGGTCATGAAGATGGCTGTTGCTAACGTGCCTTTCGCAAGTTTTTCCTGCCTTTCCCTAGTCTTGTGTAGCCAGTTTTCAGACTGACCGCAGAAGGTCTGCACTTTATTGCAGCTTTCATTGGCCAAGGACCACCCAAGAGGACGTCTGACCGACATGTAAAGCAACCAATCTCAGTTTGTTTTGTTCCGCGTCATGTTTAGGGCCATGACAATGTAAAGTCAATGTCCCTATGACTGATTGCGTGCATCTAATAAATGATTCATTCAAGAATGTTGTGCATGTTTACTGCAATGGAGCTGCAAGCTTCACATACTTTTTAAAATCCAGTGTTTAGTTGATCCTGATAAGCGCTCCTTGTCAATGCTGTAAATCCATGAGGGGATTCGGCGTCACGCCGGCTTTGTTTCCAGGCGGACCGTTAAAGACAAGTGGAACACACGTCTCCCGGAAATCCTGTAGAATTCAACCAATCACATGACGACTTCGAAACTTCTGAAGAGTTTTCCATTTTGTGTGCCATATGCATCAGACGTTCAGCCAACGGTCTGTGGGTGTGATGTCTGAGGCTAAGACTAGCATTGCCCCTGTGAGCCCGCTATGCGTTCAGCACATGGCTTTCACAGCAGTTTTTTCTACCATCGACCTGGCTAATGATTACTACCAAGTGCTGCTGCATGAGGACAGTCGTGACCTCACAGCCTTTATTACTCACAACGGACTGTTCTTTATTTGTCTTGCTCCTTATGGATTGGCTTCAGTATAATTTCAGAAGATGAAGACCATCATCCTGACTGTCATCCTGGACAACATTATCATCCAAGGGCATTACCTGAATGACAAAGCACTTTAAGCGGTCTTACCACGACTAGAAGCTGTGTGTCGCTTCCGGCAAACCAGCCTGCTGTTCTTTGCTCATACTGTATCAGCAGAGGGTCTTCTTTTTGATGAATCACGTGTACAGGCGATTCAAAATGTCCCTGCTGATTATCTATCACGTTTGCCCTTTCCTGCTTTACCTGCAGATGGTGCTGTTGCTCCAGCTCCTGCTGATGATGCTGGTGAGGAATTTGTTGTATCTGCCGCCTGTGGTTCTCTGTCTGCTGATGTTGATGCTGCATGTGCTTCTTGTCCTGCTCTAACCAAACTTTGTACACAGATTACTAGTGGTTGGCCTCCATCATCAAAGGGACTGGACGCTGAGTTGTTGCAGTGTTATAAACTGCATCTGTAACTCTCTGTTAAGGACAGCTTCATCTTTCGGGGCTCACAGCTGATTGCACCTGCTTCTCTTTGGTCTGTGTTGGTCTGTGTTGGTGAGAGCCAAACAACACCTTTGTGATCTCTATTGGTGGCCAGGGATGGATGCTCAGGTTCATGATGCTGTCCGTTCCTGCTACGTGTGTCAGCTCAATGACCATTTGACACTGCTGCATCTGACTGCAGGTTTGCTATAACCTTAACGGACTATTACAGCCAATGGCCTAAGGTCTCCTTTGCTCGCACTGTTGCTACAGATTCTGTGGTTTAGTTTCTGTCATCAGTCTTCAGTCGCCATGGAAATCCGTTGAGTATAGTTACTGATAATGGTGTTCAGTTTAAATCTGCTGCTTTCGTTGCTTGTCTGGAAGGAAGGAATATTCGTCACCATCGTTCATCTCTCTATGCTAATGGTGCTGTATAGAGGTTCAACCATGTGTTCAAACACACTGTCCAAATGGCCATCCAGCAAAATATGCCATGGAAATCTGTGGTATCCGACTTCTCACAGGTGTACCGTGCCACTCCACATGCTGTAACTGGTGCTTCACCTGTTCTGCTACTCTATAGCAGGAACATGCGCACAAAACTGTCTATTTTGCTATCTGCTCCTGTGCAGTCATTAACAGACATGACTGTTCGTCGAAGGCTTATGTGGCTGCAACACAAAATAAAAAAGTACACTGATGCTAAGCGGGGCACTTGCTCTCCTTGTTTTTCAGGAGGAGGATAAAGTGAGGGTATGGAACCCCTTGCATATTCCTAAGGGACACCGAATGTTTACTGAGTTCAGTTGCCAAAAGATTTGGGGTGGGTACATACAGTCTTAGTGATGACATGGAATGAATGATGACATGGAATGCTTCCCCTCTCACTCTATTTCCATGGACACCAACATCTCCTAAGAACACTGCTCACCACACACACACACACACACTCATACCACTAGACCTAAACGTGATGTTTAGTAGCCTATATAGTTGCTTAAAGGACTATGTTACTTAGATCTGATGTGTTGTTCTGAATCTTATGTGTGGATGTGTCTGCATTGCTGATGCAACTCTAATGTACTGTTTGTTTGTTTTTTGTTATCTTGTATGAAACAGTAGGGTTTAAGAAACATTATTTAATGGGTTCAATCACATGAAGTAATACAATGTATTTGAATGCAATGTAAATCACTTTGGATTAAATCATCTGCCAAATCTATAAATGTAAACTACTGCTATTGGCTATTTTTTTAAAGGTTCGAAAGCTTTGATATATTCACCCAAATGTCCACAAATGAAAACATGACCACAAACTGGCAAAAGATGAGTGTAACTTTAATGACAAAATAAACAAAGTAGACAAAAGTAAGCAGCAGCCCCTCACGGTCGACTGTCGCATGTAAACAAAATAAAACAACATTAAGTCCCAGGCCTGCTACTCTCTCGTCTTCCATTGTCTTCACTCCTCCTTTTATCCTTAACATTCGCTCCACCGGCCTCGCTCCACTCCCACATTTTTAATACAGTATTTAGACTTCTCATACCAACACTGTTATGTTTCAACATTGCAAATTTTAACCCTTGACTGTGGCCATCCAGATCGAAATCTCCATCTTCGAGGACAGTGGCTCCACCAGCTCCAGCTCTAGTGGAAGTTCTCCGACCAGTAGCACAGCTCAATGACTGGAGGAGCAGCACCAGGGGTACGGGTACAGGGGGGTCTGTACGCTCCCCAAGATCCGCATGTTGAAACATGAGAGCACCAGATTTTAAATACTGAGTGAGAGAGGAAGTACAGGTACTGCTCACTCACTCGCTTCTTCCAAACAAGCGCAAAGCCAGGAGCTTTAACTCACAAATACAACTCCCCTTCCCCATCTCATTTAATTTAACCTCCTTTGCATTTCCATTAAGTGACAGATATAAGTTGATCAGACGCCCTCAATAATGAAATAAAGAGGGATAGCAATGGTTGGAGTGCTTTCTACAGATTTCTTACTGTGCCTTAGCTCTGGAAAATCAGGTTAAGATGGTTTTGAAACAACATGATAGATGGTTTCTAGGTAGTCTAAGATGGCAATTAGCTGGTTTACCATGTTCCAAAAGAAACCTTATACTGGCATGACCAACTGGTAGCTGTAGGCTGCATCTACACTAATCTGGGTACATTTAAAAATGCATATTTTATTTCCATGTGTGGTCCTTTCGTCCACACTGAGACAGCGTTTTTGTCCTGCTTAAACGGAGCTTTCTGAAGATGCTCTGCCAAGTGGATAAAAGTAAAAATGCAGTTTTCACTTTATAGTGTAAACTGTAAAATCTTAGGTATTTGAAAAGGATAGCGCATGTTTAGTCATGTGACACGTACTGTACCTATAGATATCTATGTTTATACCAGTGTGCCTGCTTTATGCTATTCACTTTCACAGTGTTGCTTAAGATAAATGCTACTTTGTACAATCTTCATATTACATTCCTGCAAAAACGACAAAAAATTACTCGCAATTGCTGTCCTACAGCAAAACATGAGGGCAGTTGCGTTTTAGTCAATATGTGGAATGGCGATTAAATGCGACCTGAACGCACCAATAAGTGTGTTTTGCAAATAAAGTAATCATGCAAGAAGAATAGCATAAGAACTGTCACGTTACGCTAAATAGAACCCAAGCGCAGACAGTAACTTTCACAAAACACGGTTTATTTACAACCGGAAACAAAGACCCACGATGGGGCAAACAAACAATAACTAGACTTGACAATAAAACGGAACTGGAACATTCACAGACAGACCATAATACTCACAGAACCGACTGTTTAACAAGACGAACCAGCACTGAGGAACAAACACCGGGAGCTTACATAGAACACATAATTACAAAGGTACGGGTGACACTGATGAACATCAATACTAACGAGGGAACAAGGGACGTGGTAAGGACACATGATCACAATCACAGGTGACGCTAATACAACATTAACAACATGGAAACGAGGCAAAACACAAGACAATGCAAACACATGGTCAAAACAAAACAGCCATGTGTTTAACAAGAGACAAATACATGACAAGAACTTTATGATGTCTGGTCTCTCAGTCCCGGATAGCAACATAGTGTCAGCCCAGATCTGGCCCACATCTGGTACACGTGAAATCCGCACGTACCGAATCTGGGCCGACACTATGTTGCTGTCTGGGGTATCATCTCAGTGAGATTTTATTACATTTTACACAGGATGATTTTAGCTTTTTTCAGCGTTTCAGTGTGGACGAGAAACTTTTTGAAAATGCTAGTGTGGACCGTGAGCGTTTTGAAATGAAAATGTATCCGGATTAATGTAGACATAGTCTAAGATGGTTGCAAAACATAGCAACCAGCTTAAGCTGGATTTTCCAGCAGGGCTTTGGTGCTTATTTAGTTTGGACAGTGACTGAGCTCTCTCTATTCATCCCCCTGATGTTCCACAGGGGCCAAATTCAGCAGTGCCTCAGTTCACTGGCAGTCTTGACCCTTTGCAGCGTTCCAGGCTCATGTTCCTTCTTTTAGTTCCACCACATACCTGCACCTCAGAGGTTCAGTGTTTGGTGTCGTGGACAATATGCCCAAACCGGGCAATGCTCCCCTCTGCTCATGGAGGATAATAACAAATGGCAGCCCTTCTGGCAGCATGTTTCTTTATTATTTTTTTCTTAATTATTTTTTGTACAATAAAATCTACCTCTGGTTTGTGCTTGTGCAGGGAGCCGAGGGAGCCAGTGTAGACAGGATGAGGTCCAACATGTAAATGCGCCTTAGATAAAGTTTATTTGGACTGATCTGGTTCAGAGGAGATTGACTCACCAGCTGTTCAGAATGAGCTGTGAGATTTTTCATTGCTCTTGTTGGTTTCATGTTAAGCATATTTGCTGGACTCTCAGACATAATTCATGCAAGAATGCATGCTCATTATTCTCTTATAAGAAATAACATAAACTGCCATGATTGACTTCCCTTCAGTTTATGAGTTTGTTGAAGTAAAAAAGTGGGCAGTAATGGTGCAGTATTAATTGTGCCAGGAAAATAGAGTTGTATCTGTAAGGCACATGACCTGTATGTATATAATAAGACCAATTTACATAATAAGGAGGTATACAATTTAAGTGATTATTTTTAGGGAATCAAATGGCGGTTTTTGCACTGAAATACCACATGCGAAGTGGCATAACTGTTTAATGTATTTGTAATTTACATAAAACATGTTTGAGCTGTTGAATTTGATCTTCCTGATCTTGTAGCATTCAGTAAATGCTCTTTTTGGACTGCAGAAAGTTTTGAGTTATTTTATCACAAAAAGTCAAGGTAAATTTGATTCCACATTTGACCCCTTTAAATGCCTGTTCATTATTTTATGACATTTGTTTCCCCTTTTTAATGAACAGCTCTCCACCTGGTCACAGTTACTGTAACCCACCTTTGAGCTTCTCTAGGGGTTCTCCTCAGTTCATTTCTGACAGCCACTCATCTGATCTGTATCGTAGCGTTCATAGATCTCCTGTGCTTGCTGCCTTCATGTTTCACTGCTGTGGAGATACCAACCCTGGCGCTGATCCATCAGGACCGAGCACTTCTGTAAATTGTACATGACTTGCACTATTAATGCATGAGAGTCTTTGTCTACATGTGGACTTCAAGTCATTAGTTAGTGAATGTCTGTAGTTTTCTTTTGATGAAGCTGTTCTTGATGTTTATGAAGTCACCATGAACCTGTGTTCCCTTTTGTTTTTCTGCCATATGATATATTTTTGAGACCAGGACCTTTGAGAATTGATTGGATTGTGAAAAATGGGCATTTCTGCAATTGATCCGGTTTGTTTTACAATTTTATTTGAAATTGCAAGAAGCAATGAATCGTGCACAATAACATCATGGTACATGAGTTAAGAAAGTGTATTTTCATTGTGATTTCATGTTGACTGTTTGTTGGGCTGGAAAGGCATGTTTTTGACAAGTTGCTCAGGAAAGATTTTACAAGTAAATCTGCCAAACCTCTCTCACCCATGGCCTTTACGTTTTGACAAAGCTGACTGAAAATCTGAAATATTTCTTGGCATGGTTTGACCGACTGATTTTGACTCTAATGATGGAGTGTGAGGGGCCATTCAATATTTACAATATTTAGTCTGAAAGGGCCCTGGGCTGATCCATACAAATCAGTAAAACATGACATAAAAATTTAAGTTACATAAAAAAGACATATATTACCATGTGTTTATATGGACAAGCCTGCTATTTTGGACAGGTCGTATATAATTCATATAAAGTGTCAGGCACTGTGTCTAGCGTCATGCCATGAGTTTTCCACAATACTCACTTTTCATTTATATCAACAAATATTGGGTATGTCAGCATAGGTAAGATGGAAAATCGTCTACACATCTGTTACAGGAAAAAAAAGAAACATCACATTATGTATTAAAAAGTACTTTGATATGGCAAAATGTAAATACTAGTTTTCTATTGTATATTATATTGTTTTGAACCAATTGTACAGAGAAAACACTGGATAATTATTTAACAAAAAAAAAAGCTAACATGTTCATGTCTTCCTAATGTTGAAGCATAACTTTCCATTACCTTTAATACTTCTGTTGGGAATATTATAAAATCTCTGGCTCATTGCTGCAACAGAGACAAATGTGTTTTATTATCTGTACTAATATACCTTGAAATTGAGAATATATCTATAAAAATGTAGCAGGTATTTCTTCTGCTGTTTGTTTATTACTGTTATGTTGAACTCAATGTATCAAGAGAGAGTTTTATACCATTTATATATAAAATATATATTTATCCCCAAAATGTCTGGATGTGAGCAGGATTCTGAAAAGAGGTATTGTTTTCTGCTTCTATACAGAATGCCAACAGAAATAAAATGTTTTTTTGTTTCTCTGGAAACGGAGATCAGATGAGTTTTTTTCCCCTGCACATACAGACAGTGCTGAAATAAAAACAGGCTGTTTTCTGGGCATGTGAGCTAGGTTAACAAACATGGGTTCATCATTTCGGTAAATCTCAACAGGCTAATTCAAGGTCCAGCTCACACACTTTCCAGAAGTCTTTCTCTCCCATAAGACATTAAGCAGCATTACTGGCTTGAGAAGAAGTCATATATTCTTATTTGAGAGGAAATGGTATGGCCCTTGATGTGACAGACGAGTGTTCTACGCCCGAGATGGGGGATTAGAGTTATGACTTTGGCAACCCAAGGCTGCTTTTGGTTCTCCAGTTTTATAGAGCATTTGCATTGGGTCTGTTCTTCCTCCAGGATAATAGTGCAGAAGAACAGATTCACCTGCTGATATGAAAGCCTTGTGATTTTCAAAACATGACTGTACGACCATAAATTATTAATAAGTGATATGTTAACATTTTATGAATGTTTTGTTGATTCAGTTTTGTCATTTACTGTATAAATTAGTTAATGATGAACTAATCATTTACAAAACATGACTATGTTAATAAATGATTAATAAGTGGTATGCTAACATTTTATGAATGTTTGGTTAAATCAGTTATAAATCATTTATAAATTATTAGTTGATGAATATCATTTACGAAACATGACTATATGTTCATAAATGATTAATAAGTGGTATGCTAACATTTTATAAATGTTTTGTTAATTCAGTTATAAGTTACTTATAAATTATTAATTGATGAACATAATTTACAAAATATGACTACATGTTCATGAATTGTTAATAAGTGGTATGCTAACGATTTACAAATGTGTTGTGTTATCTTAAAAAAAACAAAAAAACAATTGTAAATCATGAAATAAATCAAATAGATAATTTTTAGATGGTTCATAAGTTATTATTTGATAAATTGTTTATCACTTACAAATCATGTCAAATTTATTTCAAAATTGGTATTCAGTACTTGAATACTTGAATCGGTAATTGGGCAACGGTGAGGAAAAATTATTTGCTCCATGAGGATTATTTGAAAAAATCCGACAATTGAAATCACACAGTAAATGTTTCCCAGATCGCAACATATGTCGGCCCAGACCCGGCCCACATCTGGTACACATGGAATCTACATGTACCAGATGTGAGCCGGATCTGGGCCGACACTGTTGCTGCCTGGGTTGGTTTCTCTGAGAATAATTTTAAGATTAATTCTAACAGCTTTATGGTGAAACAGTGTAACACATCCAGTACAAAGTTCTGCTATGGAGTGGGGGGAACGTTCTGTTTTGATGAGGAGTGTGTGATGAGGAAGTGTTCGGGCAACTAATTAAAAAAAAAAGTCATTTTTGCAATTCTGTTTTGTGATGCTAGTAGTGCACAAATTACACACTTCACCTTTACGTTCACAGACATTCATATATTTTCGTTATTGCTGCAACATCTCTAAGGAAAAACAGATAGCATGGTCATTTAAAGAAAGGTTACTCAAACCCTAGAGTCATATTGTTTTGGACCATGATAAAAGACAACAAACTAAGCAGCTTCAGAATAATGAATTCAAGGCCAGTGTGGGTTTTTCCATGTATTTACTTATATTCCTCACAGCAGTAAATACGCAGGTCAGGGTCAGCAGATGAGAAAGCGTTATTGAAATACAGTTGATTTCACATTTAAAGAGCAAACGTCATCCTATTTGTCAACCAAGGGGAAAATTAAAATCACTCCAGCGTTAGAACACAGGCCAGCTTTGCGTTCTGGACTTTTAAAAACAAAAAGAGTAATGAAATAGAAGGACTAAAGCAGGCAGAGGCTGAAAGAGTTATTGTTGTCTGAGAAGCAGATGTCATCATATATGCTAAATAGATCAGATGTTGTTATACAGTCTTGTAAGATTGCTTTAAATAAAGTGACAATCATTTTGAAACTCCCGGGAAATGTCCTTTAAAAAATATTCCAGTTTCTGACAGGAACACAGATAGATGAGCCAATGAAGTGCACTGCAATTATTCTTTTTCGTTCTCGTTGTTTTTCAGCATAAATGATCTGAAATCAGATTTTTGCCTGAATAAACAAAACCTGTATGACTGAATTCATTAAGATCAAACTCATTGAGGATGAATAAATGATGACAATATCCTGTAAAATACGGTAAACTACTGGCAGCTGTGGTTGCCAGCATCATACCGTAAAAATACGGCATGTTACTGTTAATGTTTAAACAGCTATATGCTGGTAAATTCCAGTTTTATACTGTAGCTGACAAAACGGTATTTAGCTGTTAATTTCAAAAACAGTAACATACTGTATTTTTACGGTATGATGCTGGCAACCACAGCTGCCATTAGTTTACCGTCTTTTAACAGGATTATTTTTTACAGTGTGAAAAGTCTCTTTAAAAATACATAGTGTTACAATACTGAACAATTGACTTTTCCATGATTTTGGTTCTTTAAATTTTCTGAAATATTTTTATCAACAATAATATTTTATTTATAAATATTATTATACATTTAAAAAGAGTTTTTATTTTTCATATATATATATATTTTGTTTTAAATAAATATTCATTTTATATGTATACATTACATTGAAAAACAAATGACAATGATTATTTGCTGCGCAACTCTACACACATTTGCATTTACGCCGTCTTAAAATCCAGTGATCTCACCTCAATATGTCATTTTCACATGGCTTTTAATGTGGCCAATTGTGATCCGATTACACTCAGTACACAGTGCGAATGAGATCCTAACAGAGGGAAAACTCCAATTCTTCACGCTTCTGATTGTTACATGGCAGTTTAATTGTGAACATGATCCTTTCAATCTTCATGGCACATTTAATGCATTATTTAAACACTCAGGCTGCAGAGCTTTCATAAGACAGGATGAACACAATACAGTCTTCATGACATTTCTCTTTCATTTCTGGCTGGATTTAGTGTCTGCAAATATTATTGTTTGACTGCATTTGGATCTCTCTTTTCAAGAGCCGACCTTGTTGGCTTTGGCTAATGGTGATCAACCTCAAAGACTAGCACTGAATGTGTGGTGTCTGTTGTAGGATGTAATAGCTAGTGTACGCTGAATCTAAATATGTGCTGTTGCAATAAGCTTTGTTGTCAGATATATTTAGCAATGGTCTATAGAGCTCCTAAAGGGACATGGTGAAGGGAAAAAAAATATGAAATGGGAGGAAAAATATGTCAATGCTTTTGCATTCTCTAGCATATATTTTGCCTTCCCCCGAGAAACTTTGCATTCTCTGGCAAAATGTTTGCGTTCCCCCCAGGAAAATCGCATTTGCTCGCAAAACTTTTAATCCTTTCCCCGCCATTGACCGAATTTTTCCGTCATTGATGACATAACGCTTCCCCGCCATTGATGGAATTTTCCAGCTTTCCGTGTTTAAACTGTTATATGGTAGGGGGTGCTATTACGTAGCTTCTGACAGAGCAGAGAATATCCAGATCAAAACAAGTGATAAAAGCATTGCCAATGCATGTTGTAGAAAACACAATTTTCTCAGCTTTTTGATCAAAATGTTGCTTTTTTATGAAACTTATCCACAATCAAGTGTCAAAAAAAATACATGAAGCTAGAATAAAATGTTTTTTTAAAGCAGAGGCTCTGTTCTTTCTTTTGATATATTGCATGTTCAGATATTCATACAAACAAAATATTTTAGCGGCTATGAATTTTTTGTGAAAATTATCAAAAACGCTGGTGGAGGCTGGCAACTTTAATGTCCCCCTATTATGCTATTTTAAAGTTTCCTAATGTTGTTTTGGAGTCTCCTACAACAGGTTTACATGTATCAAAGGTAAAAAAAACTGATTAATTTCCTCATAATATACATTTGCACATCACCACATTTTCAATGATTCTCAAATGACTCGTCAGATGAATCAATCTGTCTAAATCCTGCCTTTCCGCGAGCTACTCTGCTCTGATTGGCCAGACAGCTCAGTCTGTTGTGATTGGTTTACCGCGCACAGCGCGCGCGTCGAAAACAAAAACGCCCATTGCCATAACAATGTCAGCTGTCCTGAGGCTTCCTACACCGTAACCTAAAGACAGTAACGAACAATGACGTAGATTTTACCATATCAATGTATTGAGAATAATACATTATTCTCAATAGACATTTACATCGATAGTCTGGCATTATAATTTATTTGCTTCTGGTGTACTGTGGAGTGGGTAAAACTGTTTTTAATGGCAGGCTAACGTGCACCGTTGACTCGCGCTAGCCTAGCATAGGCGAACTATCCAAAAGTAAGGACTGGATTAATTTTTTTGAAAACTGTCTCCACTGATGAATAACAACCAGGCTCACTTGAAAATGAGGTCCGATGTCGAAAATCCTGAACCACCCCTTTAACAAGTGCATGTCCATCAACAAACCGATTATTTTACTTGTACTAATTTATTTACTGAGTATTTTTGTAATATATTGCGGTGAACACGTGGAAACTGTATCAATAACAGTGCATGTATGCAATGTATACATTAGACGAGCTCTAGCGTGAATGACTGATGTGAATGACTGATGTAACATAAACATTGCTCCATGCTTAAAGGTGGGGTATGTGATTCTCTTTTTTGTCCATTTTTTCAAAATCACTTGAAATCCTATTCCTAACCCACTTACAGCCACTGAGTTAGAAGCACTGAAATGAAAATTAAGCAATTTAATCATCTGTGGAACGGGCAAGACTCGAAAAACTCCAGCCAATCATTTCCAAGACCACCTAGAATCATTGGACAGTAAGTTCGTCAATCAAACGATCGTACCATACCTCCCTCCCCTCATCCCCCTCCCTCCACATGAATAGGTGGAGTCAGGGCCAGTGTTGGAGGAAAGAAGGTAGGACCATTTGAGTTGTGTATTTTCAAAATCTGCAGGCCGTTTTGCAAATCCCATACCCTACCTTTAATCTTTCCTCAAAGTAGGAGTAGGGGGAGGCTGTACACCTGGAGCCGGTAGATATATGCCCCAGGCAGTTTTACAGCCCAGGCGGTTTTACGCCCCTTTTGTTCCTGATTTGTCCAGTAGGGGGAGGCTGTACAGCGACACGAATTGGTATGTTAAATAATCTGCTAAAGTTTTTGTTGTTTAGCAATGATGCAACATTTATTATTTATAAACGATTATCTAGATAAAGCTAGGGTAGGTAGATATCAATTCATTTCTATATATCAGTGGATGGGTCTATAATTTATTTCGAGAGACAAAAAGTTCTTGACGGTCAGGTTGATGTTCTGTCTGGCTCAAACAACCATGTGTAGGTTTAGCTGCCCCTAGTCTTCTCTACTCACTTTCAAAATTAATTTTATTTTTAATTTTATTTTGTTGCCTGTCTTTAGCTTGCGTGAGATGGCCTCTTCTGGTAAGACCCTGTTTATCTCTTGCATTAAAACATACTCCACATGGTTTCTGGGGCAACATTACAGTAGATATTGGAAATATGTGAATTTTTTATTTTTTTTTACAGTCTATGGTGTGAACACACAAAAGAGACATTTATAATAGGCATATATGTATGTAAATCTCTCTCTCTAAGTAAAGAGTTTAACTGCATACTCACTCAAATATTTTGATTATTTCCAACATACATGATAAAACCCACATTCAAAACTTGTCCTATATGGTTTGAATGTAGATTCTGGTTTGAGTTGTTTCTTACAAATGAGATGATCTAATTATATAATTTATATCTTAATATATTTTTTTCTTAAAATAGCTTACTGATCTGGACTAAAATGTAGGGTATGTGCACTTAATGTGGGTTTTATCATACTCTGTCTTTGCCAAGTTCTCTTTAACTTGCATCTCATAAAGGTGTGTGTTTGCTTTAGCTACTTAAGGAAATGAAAATCTCTCTCTCTCTCTCTCTCTCTCTCTCTCTCTCTCTCTCTCTCTCTCTCTCTCTCTCTCGCTCTCTCTCGCTCTAAACTTGTATAAACTATAAACACCCATCTCTTTTTTAACTGCATTCCAAACCAATAGCTTGTCTAGTAAATAAACGACTTACAGAGACATGTTTTTAATGTAATTTTCAATTTTCTCTGCACAGTCCATCATCAGTGTAGCCTAGAAATCTAGACGCACCCTAGCGGCAGCAAAATGTATTTTTTGCTGCCAGGGCAGTCTAGCAACTCTCCATTGACTTTCGAGCTGCAAAAACCTAAATTGGGTCAGGCCAATCACGTCGTGTATAGAGTAGGCGGGGCGGGCTTAACATAATGACGACAGAGTTGCGACGGTTCCTACTTGAAAACAAAGAATGACAGCTGCTGCTGGCGAACATCTTTCGAATCGGCTTTGTCGGCGACTCTGGAGGACTTGGAGTTAGGTTTTTCTTTGAGAAAAGAGCATAGAACAGCACTTAAGTCATTCTTAAAAAAAGGAAGATGTGTTAGTAGTTTTGCCGGCCAGATATGGCAAAAGTTGAATCTATCAACTAGCTCCGCTGTTGGGAAAACGCTCTGGTTGGTTGACGCGCTGTCCTATTGCGTGCAGAGGGAATTTGAAAGACAGCCGTTTATCCCGCCCCTCGGATTGAGCCGTGTCTATGGTGAGTTGCCAGACCTAACATCTTGATGTATCATGTAGGTCTGGCTTGCCAGGCTATCATCAGTGGCCAAAAGAAATCAAAGTGGCTTGACACTTTTTCCAAAAGTGATCAACCAACAAGTGACTGTGCTGTTGTACTTTGAAGATGAGGAGCAAATTGATGCAATCCACTCACCTGACATCAGTTCTGGCCAGCACAGCCACAGACACCCACAGTGACAAGATCAATTTCAAATTAATTTTTTTAACGTTTAATTTTTTTTTATCAGTGAGCGGGAGCACTTTGACAGGAGGATAGAAAAACAGTTAAAGAAGAGTGGCAAGCCATAGGGGAGTCATCTACGGGAGTCATCATAATTCATAAATGGTGTATATGTTGTTGTGAACAACAATATTGTCTTTTTCTTCTAAATGGCCATTGGAATTTTAGAAAAGGGATACATTGTGTTTGTCTTCATAAAATGCTATGTATTGGTCAAAGTCTATGGACAGGACGGTTATTAATGTGTACGTTTCGAGCGTAGATTTAATGATGTTATTTCACAATATATCCCCCTACTGGACGCATCAGGAACAACAGGGGCGTAAAATCTGGGGTGTATATCTACCGGCTCCAGGTCTGCAGCCTCCCCATATAGCAAAGTAGTGAGAATGACAGACAATCTGCATTAATAGACACAGTTATAGGTAATAGTGGCCCACAAACTGATTAGCAGAAGTATTTAAGTAAGACAGTGATAACATGAGTTAGCCAGTTAGCAGGAGACCTACACAATATAAAACTCAAAACTAAGTATCAAACACCATCTTTCAAGAGCAAGCAGTTTGCGAATCCTGCATTGAACTCTGAGATTTGAGAAGCAGTCGTCAGTGAAATAAAGGGAACGCAGCAAAAGTTTAGGATTATACTGCTGTGATATCGTGGTAAAGATGAATTTTAAAGGGGTGGTTGATTATGATTTCACTTTTCTAACTTTAGTTAGTGTGTAATGTTGCTGTTTGAGCATCAACAACATCTGCAAAGTTACAATGCTCAAAGTTCAAAGGAAAGGGAGATATTTGCTTTTAAAGAAATTGCTTTTTAAGGACTACATCAAATGGCTGGTAGGGATTACACAAGCTTCCTCCCGGGTTAGTGACATCACTAACCCTAAAATTTACATAAACCCCGCCCCCTGAACACAATTTATAGATTATCAAGGATAGAATATGCTAATCAATGACTAGAAGATAACCACACATAAGCTACATAAATTCATCAACTAACCATTCAGAAATGTCCTGTTGCATTCTATATGTTGTCACTTCTTGAGTCTCTCAATCATTGACTCTGTTGACATCATCTGACTCCGGTTTGAACATAAAAGGCTAAAAAGTTTTTGAAATTTTCAGTGTATGTCTGTGTGAGGTAAAATGACACAAGCTGTTGAAGCTCCGCCCTCTGTGCCGGGAGTAGCAGCTCATTTGCCTTTAAAGGAACAGACACAAAACTGTGTTTTTGCTCACCCTCAAAAAGTGACAACTTCAACATGCTATATACAAATATCTGTGGGGTATTTTGAGCTAAAACTTCACATACACACTCTGGGGACATCAGAGACTTATTTTACATCTTGTGAAAAGGGCATTATACCACCCCTTTAACCACTGATTCTTCACATGCTCGTCCTTGGGCAGTGAAAAAAAAAACTGGCTTTACCTTCACATAGAGAACAACATCTTCTCGACATGATGCTGTCCAGTATCCACAGGAATCAGCTGCAGGTTTGAGGTTCAAGTTTTCCCTGGTGTCTGCGCACGCAATAAGTGGGCGTGCAATATGCTAATGTTTCATCTTGACATCACAACGAAACGGCTTATGACTCGTTTGAAAAACAATTCATTTCATTGACTCAAGAGTCGACTCTTACTTTTGAAAGACCATAACTTTATATACGGTGCACTTTCAGATTTAAAACTTTGCAGGATGTTTTCATTCACTTAGAGCTATGTTACACACTACATGCAAGGTCATTTTCAAAAATGCTGTTAAATGCAAAAGTTATTTGCAAGCAAACGCAAAGTTTCTCGAGGGAACGCAAAAGTTTTGTGAATGAATGCAAAGTTTCTCGGGGGAACGCAAAACTTTTGTGTGAGAAATTAAAAGTATTGAAATATATATTTTCCTCCCATCTCCCATTTTTATCCATCACCGTGTCACTTTAGGAGCTCTGTAAGAGTCTAATTTAAAGCTACAGCATGTTGTTTGGTGACCTAAGGAAGATGTTGCTCTGTTCAGTGACAAGCCAGAAACGAAGACTGAAAAACTTTGCACAAAATGTTCATCTTAACTGTAATGCTGCCTGAATCATAATCATACACTGTTCGTTGGTTGGCCAGAGGAGAACTGAGCCTGGTTTCTCACAAGGTTTTTTTTTTCTCCATTCTGTCACCTGATGGAGTTTTGGTTCCTTGCCACTGTTTGCCTTGGCTTTTGGCTTGCTTAGTTGGGGACATTTAATATTCAACAATATTACTGATCTGCCTTACTTAAGGTGGACGATGACACAATTTTCTTCAAGAAACAAACTTTGTTGTATTATGTTCATGTTATCACTGTGAAGCTGATTTGATACAATCTGTTTTGTAAAAAGCACTATATAAATAAAGGTGACTTGACTTGACTTGACTAGTGTAAAATGGTATAATAATATAAATATCGGCCAAAAAATTAAAAAATAAATAAAATATGAATTATTAATATCCAAAACCATCAAGCAAGAGAATTACTTGAAAGCTGACCAAAACTATCCGTGTTCAGAACTTATTCAAGCCGATGTGTTTCATAAATGCCCAAACAAATCAACCGAGATCAAAGAAGAAAAAGTCCAGAAGTTTTAATTCTTTAATCCATCATAGCCAAGTGTCCTCAAGTGCTTTATTTATGAGAATGAGCCATTTTGGTTTGGCCTATTTGCTATGTGAGGAATGCCAATGGCAGCAAACAATGGCAGTCAGTGATGTTCAGACCTCCCAAACTGAGCAACAGAATTCCTACATCTAGAATACAAGCTATCAGCATCAATTTTAATCCCATTCCCTTCAACATCTAAATTCTCCACTCTTTTTCAACCCCATCGATAGTTTATCAGAGCAGCACAGTACTGAAGGAAGAGAGAACTGAAGAGCTGGGCAGGAGATTAATAATAGATTTGAATTTAAATATGACTCTATTCTTGCTTTCACTAAACCCATCAAATATAGTATGGCCAAAAGTATGTGGACACCCAAACAGCACACAGATGTGATTTTAAACATTTAATATCATAACATGGCTATATGAATATATAGAGGCATTACTCCCTAACAGATTGTTTTCACTGGAATTAAAGGGTCATATACCTATTCAGTTGAAGATGACTCACTTTCACTAAATCATACTTTTCACATGGCTCAAAACCAGGTCTCCCAATGTGAAAAAAAGAAAGATGTATTCATGGTAAAGGTCATTCCTCAAAAAAACATGATGATATGGCTACTACCTTGCTGCCCGTCATACCCTTCACCCTTTTAAACCCAGACCCAGCCTTTGGAATCTAATGTTGCATGCAGAGACAACAAACACACAGCGATCTCGACAGACTACGACTGTTTGCTTTCCTCTCCTGAGATTTGATCTCGCTCCAGTTTTCAGTTTTTTAATTATATTTCATTATCTACAGTATTTATCTCTTGGGCTAACTTGGGAGTCTGAAAATCTGAAATATGTCCTGAAAACCTGAGCGAGCCCCTACAAGAAAGAGAGCTGTAGTAGCCTCGGGTAACCCAACATACACAGCTCTGCTCTCTTTAATGTGACCCCTCCATACACCTGCTGAAGTTAGTGTTTGCTTTGGAGATGATGAGCCACTAAATAAACATACAAACCACTCGGTTCATGAATGTATTTGTTTTCTTTAAAATGGATGGTTTCGTAAGAATCATTAGAAATTAAGCTTCAACCAGGCATCCCTGAAGGCACTTCATCATTAGGATTCATACCAACATTTAAAAGTTCGGAGTGTCTATTTACACTAAGTGCAAATAGCCTGACTTGTTGGCTGAGGTTATTTACACTAACTGCCCACCAATGTCTGGCTGGGCCAGACAAAAGTACAAAAAATGCCTGTAACCTATTAGCATCAGTGGCATAGGGAGTAAGGTGTATTACAAATACTTTTGACGCGATCGACCAGAGTTTGAATCTGCCTTTTGACGAACTCGTTCTCCCTTTTCCCATCGCATATCAGATTGTAAAGGCATTTATTTTCAATAAATATGACTAAAATATGGGAAAAGTGGAATTAAAGTGCCGAACGGTTATTTAATAATAGGGTAGGTGTATAGGGAGGTCTTTATTGTCCAAATAAGGCGACATAATATTTAATAAATATGATCATTTAACACTCTATGTTATTATTGTATACTGTTTTATAATGTACTAATATACTGAGGTGCAAATAGTATCTAACTACTATTCCTTATTGCAAAGAAAACAAAGAATATATTGCTATTTGCACTTAGTGTACACAGCATATCACTAAGAATACTGCTATTTTCACTTAGTGTAAATATATATCTAAGAAAATATGCTAAATAGCCGCCGCCTTAAAAGTTTGGGGTCGGTTTTCTTTTATGATCACCATGGCTGCATTTATTTAAGCAAAAATACAGTAAAAACAGGACTATTGTGACATTTTATCCCCAGTTAAAATAACTACTTTTCTATTTTAATAATTTTTAAAATGTAATTTATTCCTGTGATATAAAGCTGAATTTTCAGAAATAAATTTTCCCCATCATCAGTGTCAAATGATCCTTCAGAAATCATTCTAATAAGTTGGTTTTCAAGAAACATTTCTTATTATCATCAATGTTGAAAGCAGTTACGTTGTGCTGCTTAATATTTTTGTGGAAATGTGGTAAAAAAAAAAAAATGCAGGATTCTTTTAAAAATAGTTCAAAAGATGATTGTTTGAAAAAAAAAATCTTACTGTTAGTGCTGTCAAATCGATTAATCTCATCTAACATAAAAGTTTGTTTCTATAACACTTTAAAAGTATGTGTTTATATAATGTGTATGTACAGTACACACACACACACACACAAATACACGTATATATCTACACACATTTAAACACAAATTTATGTTAGATGCAATTAATCATGATTAATCAATTTGACTATATAAAATGTTTCACTTTTAACTAGTAATTTTGAACTTTCTAACTAAAAAGCTGTATAAGTATTTAATGTAATAATGTTATTTCTAATTCTTAATGCAAGTTACTGAGATGTTCTGTTACCGAGAAATCTAGCTTTGTATTTTTTTTTACTTTAAGGTGGAAACAGGCTTCTATAGTCAGTCTAGGAGGCTCATGAATGTTGAACATTGCTGCGAGAAAAAACAAGACAAACACCAAGACAGAAAAAGATCTTGACTTTATTTTACACATGGATCCCAAATTATAGTGAATTCTGCCAAAGAAAGGAGCAACTATTCATTGGATTCTCTGGATCTAACCTGTTTTTAAGTCAAAATTGCCATCTTTTCTTTGAATGTAATAGGCGTGTGTGCTATTTCCAAATAAACCATTTTCACATAAAAGTAGAGATGACATCACCATCAGGAGCAGCTCTTCGTATAACCTGATCGATTATTCAATACTTTGCCAACCCTGTTGAAAACACATGTGTTTTGCATGCTATTCTGCCCACCAGGCTTAACCTTTTTTTTTTTTTTTACAGGAAACCCATGCTGGTTAAACAGCTCTAACCAGTCTGGACTAGCATAGAAATTCATGCTGGTATTTTCAACAGAAATTGCTATGGCAGAAAATATGAAGACTGATCAGTCTCACATATCCCTTTAACATGCATTTCTTGAGATTCTACACTGTGCCTTTCCTTGTAGCCATGACACTGAGGTGAGATTGATTTAATCTGCTCTGTAACTACATATCACTATCATTTTAACAATAATTATAGGTGGCATCTGTCAGCTCATGTGAGATCTGACGTTCCGCGTGAGACTCGACATGGAACATTAGAACAGTGTAATAAAATAAGAGAATTTATTCTATTCTCCCCCAGAGACTGAAGGGTCTTTAGCCAATGTACACATCATGAGTCAGTTTAGAAGTTATTTAACACCTCCAGAACACAGTGGATTTGTGTCAAATGTTTCTGAGGTTATGACAGTTATGACAGCACACAATGTTTAAAAAATGCAACAAATGTGGATTCTGAACTCTGTAACAACAGGGATGAACTGAAATCCTGTCTAAGCAGACTCATTTCAGTAAAGGACATTCTGTAGGAAATAACATTTACATCCAAAGCTAACGACTATGCAAACGAAGCTCGCTCTTCATTTTAAAATGCCTTTTCATTGAACCACACACGGTTCATTAATCTTTGGTGAATCTTCTGCATAGCAAACGCTAATATTCCCGATAACTAGGGTTGAAAGGCAAAATTAAATCAATTTATAAAAAATAAATAAATAAATGTCTAGAGTACATAGTGGTGAATTTACTACTGAGCCTACTGGTTTAGAATAAAGGGGAGTTGTAACCATATATATATATATATATATATATATATATATATATATATATATATATAAACTGGTAACTATTACCAGTAAATAATGATCTAAAGCATTAGTTCATCTAAAAATAAAATTCTGTCATATATTTACTCAAAACAAAACACCATAAAGGTGGTCCATATGACTTGTGTGCTATCTTTGCAGACTTCTTAAGCCACTTACAAGCTCTGTGTGAGAAACAGACACATTTTCATTGAATAATGACCTAAACTTTGGTCATAACTCTTCAGATACAACTATCACATGGCCTAGGGAGACTGCGGACTACAGGCAGACTATTTTATGGTGCTTTTATGGGTTTTGGGATCCTTTTCTGAGCAAACGAGGTGTGAAGATTCTTTACCATGTACAGAAAAAAAATAACAGCGTACAGGTTTGAAACAAAATGAAGATAAGTAATGACAATTTTCATGCTTGAGTGAACTATTCCTTTAAATTTCCACCTATTTCCCATAGAAAACTACTATTTGGCTTGTAACATTGCACAGAAGTTCCAGGTGTTTTTACATTTTATATATTTTGGACATTGGCTATGGATACGTTTTACTTTAGTAGAAAAGATCTCTTTACAGAGCTTTAAAATATTATAACTTTAAAACATAAAAAATATGGAAATAAATAAATAAATAAATAAATAAACAACAACGAAGACTCAAATGAAACCTTGACATACTCTAGTCTTAAAAATAAAGGTTCTTTATTGGCATCGAAGTTTCCATGAAGAACCTTTAAAATCAATGGAATCTTTCCATTCCACAAAAGGTTCTTAAGTAGAAAAAGGTTATTTATATTTTTAAAATGTTCTTCACACTTAGAAAATAAAATGATTCTTTTAAGAACTGTTCACTGAAAGGTTCACTAAAAATGTTTCTTCTGTGGCTAAAAAAAAAAAAAAAAACTTTTGGAACCTTTATTTTTAAGAGTGAACTTGAACCTGACAACTTCTACAGTATGCTTAAATCAAAACTAATAAAAGTTTTACCTCATGACAAGATCTGGGTCTATGTTTCTGCAGCTAGATTGCTGTGAAATCCCATGTGTGTAAATCTGAACAACATTTTGCTAAGTTTTGCGACACTCATCCATGCCAAAAACATGCACCAATCCCGAAGGGAAGTCGTGAGTTCTGGTGAGGGTCAAAAGTGTAATGTACAAATCTCATGTGAATGTATTATTCAGAGAACAAGGAATGTAACCTTGCGTGAAACAGATGGCCGGGCATATGCTCTCCTGAAAAACCTGCAAACACGCTGCTGCCCATATGAGACTTTACTAGTTTATGTGCCTGTAACACGCTGGGACACGGCCTTTTATAAAGATCACTACAATTACAATCTTATCCCGCATCATAGTTGACGGACATGAAGGTCATTAAGTTTCCCTAAATCTAGATGGAGTCAGAATGTTTGTTCTGTCCTAAAAACAGGGATTTTTTTGTGGTTCCCAACTGGAAAGCGAAGCATTATTTATACAGGTCTGTTAATGACAACATTGCAGGAGCGACAGATCCATGAAGAGTTCAGTTTACAGCTGACGCCCAAACACTTCAGTGCGAAAACGAAGGGAAAGCAGAGAATCAGAGACCAAGCAGGGTGGCAGAGATGTCAGGAGAGGGGAGGCACTGCCCTTTATGCCCCAAAGCAAGCAGTAAAGATAGCGAAGAGAGTTAGTAGAGGCCAAAGACCAGACTCGAAGAGTTTGGAGGCTGAGGACCTGTTTCCTCCGAAATAAGCCACCTGAGCTGCAGAGAAGAGGGAAGAATATAAAATTACACAAATAACTGTATAAATTACACAAACTACACTGTTTAAAATGATTTTTTTGAAGTACATTTTACAAGAAAATACTGTCTCACTCTTTCTACTTCAAAATGTCACGTGTTACTCGCCATTTTTTTGTAATTGTTTGTAAAATTTACTAGCACTTTCTCTAAGTGAAAAGAGTTTCAAATACATCCTATACCTTTTTTAGGTGCATTTACTATTTTCAACTTAAAATTAATGGCAATGAAAATAGGAAAGTATTAGACGATAGTTTATGTAAAGTAAGAATATACAACGCATTCTCATCCTAGGGCGTCATATACTGACGCTTTTGAAATTTCTTCAATATCCGACGCAAAGGGCACCCTTTAGCGTCAATATGAGACGCCGGTTATGGGTAGGTTTAGGTCTGGGGTAGGTTTAGGGTTAGACCGCTAGGAGGCGCCTCCTAGACTCATATTTATCTGCGTCTCATATTGACGCCTAAGGGTGCCCTGTGCGTCGGATATTGAAGAAATTTCAAAAGCGTCAGTATATGACGCCTTGGGATGAGAACGGGCTGGAATATATAGTTATAAAATTAATTTGCCTCATTTGGTCTTAGAAATGTTTTGAGTTCATATTGAAATAATGCAGATTTTGATATCTTTGCAAATCTGAGCACAGTTTTGAGACATTATTGAGATCTCATGGTCATGGCAAGCAAACTAACGAAATAAACACAACCAACCAGAGCAACAATCAAAACTGAAATTAAACCCTGACATATTTCAAGTACTTGTACTTAGGAAAGTCTATAATACTTTCTTTGTAAATATTGTTTCAAATAAACTAAAACAACACCAACTTTTAAACGTAAAATTAATTGGGAGGACTAGAAAGATGTAGTTGATGTAAAGTAAGAATATAGAGATAGAGAATTAATTTGCATCATTTGGTCTTGTAAGTGAAAAATGTTTGAGTTTCTATTGAAATCACTGACTTGCAGACTCTGGAGAATTTTGAGAGAGTATTGAGAGTATCATTTCCAGAATGACAACGCAATCTACCTGTCATGATTCTGCCATCTAGTCCTTGTCTTTCTTTAGTCTTGAGGCAGAATCATGACAGACCCATGTTTTGTGTACAAGCACATGGCCATTTGTTTGGGCCATGTGCTTGTGGTGTCTCATTAATTAACCCCGCCCCCTTGTTATCCTTGTTTAGTCATTATTGTTTCACCGTTATCACCTGTTGCCCTCTTCATTTGCTCCCTATTTAATCCCCTCATGTTTTCTGTCCTGTGTTGGTTCATTGTCAATTAATATGTAACCTGCCTGTGTTTGTACCATTGCTGAGAGTTCCTTGTCAAGTAAGAGTTTTTGTCTGAAGAGTTGTATGTAGTATATCCCAGTTCTTAGTCTAGTTATTGTCTTGCTTGTTAGTCAACCATCCTTACCTCTGTTTTACCCCCTTGTGGGCTTTGTTTTCCCTGTTTTCTGTTATAAATAAACCTTGTGTGTTTGCATATTGTCTGCAATTGGGTTCATCCTTCCCCGTCATGACACTACCAAGAGCAGCACAAATTAGCATCTGGTTTAAGACATGCTTTTTTTGGGTGGTAAATAATGGCGCAAATAC
The DNA here is from genome assembly GCF_963993115.1 of Abramis brama. Lineage (NCBI taxonomy): Eukaryota > Metazoa > Chordata > Actinopteri > Cypriniformes > Leuciscidae > Abramis > Abramis brama. The sequence continues at coordinate 22,873,117 of NC_139981.1, forward strand.
CAGTAAATTGACTAGCGCAAACCTTAGTAAATCGCCTTGCGGGATTCATTTAAATACTCTCCTCCCATAAATTTTGCGTCTGACATGGAAACTCCAACAAATGCATATGCAATACGGTCAGCCTCAAAAATAACTGTGTCCACGCCTTTTTAGCGCAAATTTTTCTTCTGTAAATCCCGACAATTTTGACACCAAAAGAGGGTTTCCGCTGGCAAAAGCTGTTAGTAAATCTGGCCCTTAGTATTTTCTCAACTACACCCCCAGTCCCAAAGCTGAAGTGAAAGTCTACCTATGTGAAATGTGAGAAAACAGCTTTTCTCCAGGGCTTCGTATTGCATCAACCCACCCTGGCTTTAGTCTCAACTCACCTACACATGCTGTCCCTTCATCATTAGGCTCATATCCCTGGTTACACCTCTTGTTTGCACGGCACTTGAAGCTCCCGTATGTGTTCGTGCAGACGGGGCGCTCAGAGGGACAGACAGACGGGAACTGTGTGCACTCGTCTCGGTCTAGGGAGTGAAGAGGAGTGGAATAAATATGACGTCTTATACATGATGCTATGGTGACAGCCACATTTACTTGTGAAAGTGGATGCTTCAAGTTATCATTATATGTGTCAGTATAGTTATCAGTATAGGAGTCGCTTCTACTATCAAACAAATGATGGCTGACATAGCTTCTGTACCAACACCTGCTGAGCTGTCTTGCTGTCTGTTGCCTACATAGGTAGCTTCCCATTAAGACAACATACTAACTGAAATGGAAATTCATAACTCGAATGACTGATTTGGACTACTCTGCTCCACATTATGCAAACAGGGATTTCATTGTGAATCACAAAGGAGAACTGACTCACAATTTCAATAACGTTTGCAATTAGTATGTTGCTAAGCTAAAGACCCAATAACTTTTTCTTTTTTTTGCCTTTATTTTTGCAAAAGAAAAACATAAAAAAAAAAAACATTTAAAAAGAGCAAAATTATTCCTAACTTCAAATCAAAAGTCAAAGTTTGCAATAATTCTATAATTTAGCTTTTTGCTCACCAAGGCTGCATATATTTGATTAAAAATACTGAAATACAGTAATATTGTGAGATATCATTACAATTTAAAATAACTGTTATCTGTTTGAATATATTTTAAATATCATGTATTCCTTTGATGGCAAATCTGAATATTCAGCAGCCATTAATCCAGCCTTCAGTGTCACATGATGCTCTATAAACCATTCTAACATGCTGATTTATATATTATGTAATTGACATTACTCTTGCTTTGTCCCCCATCTTTCATTTTGTCATCTTGTTGGAATCCATTATGGGATTTAGGCTTTACAGGAGGTTAAAAGTCACAGAGCTCAAATACTTACCAGTGCAACGGCCGTTTTCGTTGACCTCAAATCCTGGTCCACACTGTAAAAATAAAGAGCATTTATTGAATACAACAATTACACTTCTCAAAGAAAGAAAGAACACATCATTGTTTTCTCCAGAGCTGCTATATAGCTGAATTGAACTCATTCCACACTGATGAACTTTACACAGTTATTGAACCGAACCGAATCAACACTGAACTGATTTCAACTGAATAATGATTGTTTTGTATTGTCTTTTAGAGCTGCTTTACAGCAAATTGAATTCTGTTTACATCATTGAATAATGTTCCTGTTTATCACTGTAAAGCTGCTTTGAAAGGATCTGTATTGTATAAAGCGCTATTTAAATAGAGGTGACTTGACTTGACTTGAGTATGACAGGTATGTACCTCGATCTCCAGCGCTGGGGTTGCCTCCTCCTCATTCTCAGGGTAATAGATCTCCATCACTTTGTTCATATCACTGGGCTCCAGAGGCCTAGCCACAGAACGTCCATCTGGCCAGAAGACTTCCACACTGGTGGCCACATCTTTCCCTGTCAGGGCGGCAAAGAAGCAATCCTTTTAATACTTTACAAACAGTCTGCCTTTATAACTTCCCCTCAGGCTTAGGAGACATAATGAATGATTTATTTTCTTAATGCACAGCTCTCCATGGAAAAATACCATTCTGGAGAAAGGGCCCTCCCAAGAAGTTTCTCGGCAAAAGCCAGGTTGGAATAGGCTCTGGTTTGGCACATACCATGTAGACTCTTAAACAAATGCACAAGAATGTGTTCAGTCTCAGCTGTGGGCAGCAACGTGAGCAGCGAGGCCTGAATACGTCTCATTTGATGTCGGCAAGCCCGGTTTCTCATGACTGCCGGAGTGTGGGGTTCACAGGCCAGAGAGTTTCTGGCATAGCAGACACTGAGGCATTACAGCAATGAGGCTCTCATATGCCAGACCGATGAAATCTGTCTGTTGTTCAGTGGATGAAATAAGGAGCCATATAAATGGAACGGTGGTTGGAAAGCACTTCATTTAAGAAGGTTTACAGCGGCATCCATTTACTGACTTCAATCTGATTGTCGAAGACACTTTCTCAGAGACAGGGCGACAGCAATTAACAAGGCAGTTAGAGGAGACTCATAGTGATCATGAATGGAGAGATCATCCATTAGAAATGAATGTGGTGGAGGAGGAAGGCAGAAGTTCAAAGGAGCACAGATGAGGAGGGACAGGGTGGGCTCTAGACTTTCCTTCCATTATAGTCTTTAGTCAAGCAGGAGAGAAGCTGACCGCCTTCCCAGTTCTTAATTAAAGTGACATTTCTTAGGTAAACAGATCCACTGGGCTCCTGGCATGGCCCGGACTGGCACAGGTGTCTCTTCAAGACAAAAAGCATGACATTTCACCAGCGCTTACTGAAAGACACAGTTTAGTTGGGCAAGACACATTGGGCATCAGTTGGGTTTTTATTTAATGAAGGGGTAACACTTTGCAATAAGATCTCATTTATTAACATTATTTAATGCATTAACAAACATGAACTAACAATGAGCGACATTCTTACAGCATGTATCACCTTTGTTAATGTTAAAGGTGCAGTAAGTGATTTCTCAAAACTGCTGTTGAACACTGTTGATTTTTTAAATCAACCCAAACAGACACACCCCTCCCTTCATTGCTCCGCCCCCAAAATGCACGTACACTCAATGCAAGAGTGTCTTCTTTTCAATGCAAGAGTGATAATCGCCCGCACCACACAAGCTCCAGACATGACACTCAAAACCAATGTTACTCACGTATGGAGCAGAAACAAAGCAAACCTTAGCACTTTTAGGCCTTCCCACTTAGGTCTCTCCAGCACTGGAAAACTTTTCTAATATTAACATGGGTCCTAAAGCTCTTGCCTTGTCATAGCCCTCCTTTTGGCAATGAAATTCCTCAGACCTTTTGTAATGTCTCTCAGCTATCTCTCTTTCTAAAGTCTTTCTTGAAATTTCCCTCTTGCTCACTCTCTCTCCTCCCCCATCATGAATGGACACGCCCCCTGCTGCTGATTGGCTACAAGTTTGTTGTGGTGCTCGGTCCGGCCCACTTTCAACAGTGTTTTTCAAAAATCACTTTTAATAAAAAGGCTCATGTTCATGTTAGTTCACAGTGTATTAACTAAAGTTAACAGATACAACTTTTGATCTTAAAAATGTATTAGTAAATGCTGGGATTAACATTAACTAAGATTAATAAATGCTGTAGAAATATTGTTAATTGTTAGTTCTCTCATGACCACTCTGCTACACTGCTGCTGCTGTTGATTATTTCTGTTGTTGTAGATTATTGTTGTCGCTGCAGAGCAAGTACAGGGACTTGCTACTGCCAACACAAACACTGATGCGCTGCTGTGGCATGTAAGACATGCTGCTGCCGCACAAATAGCATATATACAATTATTTCTAGCAGATCTATACAGATGGAGCTGGGGAATGTGGAGGGTTTCAGATGGATTCTGAATCATGCTGCAAACTGCTTCAGCAGACTCTAACCAGCTATTTAAATTTACATTTACATTTAGTCATTTAGCAGACGCTTTTATCCAAAGCGACTTACAAATTAGGACTAAATTAAGCGAGTCATCATGAAGAGGCAAAAACAACAACAACGCAAGAAGTGCTCAAAATACGAAGTTCAGGCATTATTCAGAGTAGCATAAGCCTGATAAGTGATGTTTCAAAGGGAAAGGAATTATTATTATTTTTTTATTTTTTTTATGAGGTTAAGTGCTCACGGAAGATATGGGTTTTCAGCTGTCTTTTGAATGTTGTCAGGGATTCTGCATCCCAGATGAGGGTGGGGAGAGCGTTCCACCAGCATGGAACTGTGAATGAGAATGTTCTGGAAAGTGATTTTGTGGCTTTCTGCGATGGAACCACGAGACGTCGCTCTTTGACCGATCGTAGGCTTCTGGTAGGGATGTAGACTCGTAGGAGTGAGTGAAAGTAGGAGGGAGCTGAGCCTGTGATAGATCTGTAAGCAAGCGTCAATGCCTTGAACTTGATGCGAGCAGCGAGAGGTAGCCAGTGCAGAGAGATGAACAGAGGAGTGACGTGGGCCCTCTTGGGCTCGTTGAAGACAAGACGAGCTGCAGCATTCTGGATCATCTGTAGGGGTTTGGTTGCACATGCTGGAAGTCCAGCCAGAAGAGCATTACAGTAGTCAAGCCTAGAAGCTATTTAAATGTTGAGCAAAAAGCTCATTGGTTGCAGATGTGAGAGGAACTAGCTTGTGCCATGTAGTAAACAATGTAAATATCATCAGGTTGCGCCATCTAGAGTTTCATGACAGAACTTGGTATTTCATGTTAACTAATGTAGTTAACTAATGAAAGCTTATTGTAAAGGTTCACTAACAAAATGGTATAATACCATGGTATTTAATGAATGAATGTACAAATTTTAGGATTTCTTAGACATGCATTTGTGACAAATTTGTGACACCATACTGTAAAGTATGACTAATCCAAAACATAACTGGGAACTTCATTAAGAACCAAAATCCCATTGTGAGATACAAAATATCAAATGTGACATACAGTCGCAATCGTGATAAATAAAGATGCAACTGTAAGATATAAAGTCATAATTTGAGACAAAGTCACCATTGCAAGAAATAAAGTAAAATAGTCTAAGGCAGAAAATGGATTTCTATAATCTGATAGCATAAACTGTATAATGGATTTATATCCATAATATAAATCTTTATAGTGTAGACATTTGACATCAATTTACAAACACTCTTACTGATAGAAACATTGATGAGAGGCCTGAACACGTACACACATATTTACGAGCCCTCGGGGTGATCCTGTGGGTGATCCTGTGACCACTGATGGCTATCGTTTTGTTTTTCACAGCACATTCAGAACAATTCGAGCTTCCAGCTGGCAGCCTATTCCTGCCACAAATCCATCTGAGAGCTCCCAGATGAAACCATGTGCCTCGAAGCATCTGTAACAAGGCCGAGCCGTGGGGAAAAGGTCCCGGTCTGCTGCCACTGGCTGCTGCACCTGCAGGCTTCTCTCCGGGTCTCCAGTCTATGAGGATATTTAAGGAGCCGGCCTCCACGCAGAGGATAATGTTACTGAGACCCGAAGCCCCCCACTGAACATGACCTGGAGTTACATCATAATTGTTTCTCTGTAATGAGTCAGCAGAGCGAATTTTTGTTTTCCCGCTGCTCGGCGACCCTGAACATTTCCGAGACGGTGGATGTACTTATGAAATAGATATATTACAGGTCTGGTCATTTTCATAGCTGTTTCTTTCTTAATGTCATTTTCCCGCAAAGATTGTTTAGGCAGACTTTTTAGGGAAAGAGAGTGGAAAAAAAATACATACCTAGTCCGAAGTGAGCCACTGGCTCCATCTCGCACAAGTACCCTGATCCTCCGTCTATAATGCGTGTGTGAGGGCCGTTTCTCTTGGTGTAGACGATCACCTTTGCCCCACGAGCAAAAGCCCCAAACTGTGTGCGTGGAATCACACGGAGCCATTTATTAGATGAGCCCTGCAATGAGATATCAACAAGTTATAAACTCAGTGTCAGAACAACAATGTAAAAACTTTCAGATGTTAAAATGAACCAAAAATGCAAAACACTTTCAATAAACTAACAAGCTACTGTATCATGATGCATATGCCTATTTGGACCAAACAGACCTGTGAAAAAAGTACAAATTAGCTCTCTTAAAGTCACTATGAAATCAAAATTGACAATTCTCGTTTTATGGAGTATTGCAGTATTTATTATAATTTATAAATGATGTATCTGAATAAAGATGAGGGCATTTTTTTTATAAAGTAACTTCCCCTCCCTCTTGTAACAACATCTCTTCTCTTCTCTGATGAAGTGTTTACTGGCGTGAGGGCGGGACAACCTGTCACTCACAGGAGATCAACTTACTATCAACAATACAATCAATTCCCAATGGATAAAAAAATCAAGTCCTGCCCTACATTTTTCCTTATTTAAAAAGCCATGTTACTCTGACATATGAACGTCATAATAGGGAAGACAAACACAACTTTCGTTTCATGCCGACTTTAAATATCTCAATTGTCTCTCCTCAAGATCAAAAGGAGATATTTTGTCTGAGAAATTATTCCAAGATAATTTGCCAAAAGTCAACGATTTCAAAATGAACACAAATAGTTCCATCACATTCTTTCTAGACCATATTATCTGCTCTATGCTATCCACATTCATGTTATACTGTATCTCTGTACTCTTTTATACAGTTGTCTCATTTGCAGATACTGTACTTTCACTTATCCTAAGGAATTTTAGGAGACAAAGTTGAGACAAAGTTGATAAAACCAAGTGTAAATGATTTCACTGATTTTCCGAATAAGAAGTCGCCCCCCTACACCCTCAAATAGGGCACTATTTTAGGGGGCAACCATTTGTAGTGGTGTCCGAAACCATAGTGAATGTTATCATTCTATCCCACATTGCACCGCAATAATGAGTGTACAACCAATGTATGCTCAACATCCGAACTCACTCACTCGTTTTCATTCACTCCTTCAAGTGAACTGTATTAGTAGAATAACGTAGGGTATAGTGAATGAGGGTATAGGGGACAATTTTGGATTCAGCCATGTTCTCTCACCTGAGTGACTCGATACAATGAAATGGGTTGAGCCGCACTTTCCCCGTGTGTAACCAGAAGATCCAGCTGTCCATCGCCATCAAAATCAGTCACAGCTGCTCCTGAAATTACAGATCATTCTGCTCAGACACAGCTGTAACAAATGTTGTTTCAACATCTCAGTATTAATACTGTGGTTTTCTAATAATGATGATTCAGCTGTGAGTGGTGACTGCAAATGTCAGTAAATTACCAGGGTGCACTCATGACTAGAGTCACATAGAAGCCTGGATTTATAATGCCATCTAGTGGTAGAGGATAACCAAGATTAACGTTTGAAGAGACACTAAGCCATTCCATAACTGCACAGTTTAGGTGTTTTGTTCATCTAAAATACGTAAAAATCATCTCTTCATTACCTGAACTGAGTGTGCCTAATTAATATACACTACTGTTCAAAAGCTTGGGGTGGCCATTTATTTGATTAAAATGCAGTAAAACACTAATATAGCGAAATATTATAACTTTTTTCTATTTTAATATATTTTAAAATTTAATTTATTCCTGTGATGACAAAGCTGAATTTTCAGCATCATTACTCCAGTCTTCAGTGTCACATGATTCTTCAGAAATCATTCTAATATGGTGATTTTGTGCTCAAGGAATATGTCTTACTATTTTCAATGTTGAAAACAGTTGTACTGCTTAATATTTTTGTGGAAACTGTGATACATTTGTTTTCAGAATTCTTTTATGAATAGAAAGTTCAAAAGAACAGCATTTATTTGAAATATAAATATTTTGTGACATTATAAATGTCTTTACTGTCACATTTATTCAATTTAAAGCATCCTTGCTGAATAAATTGCCGAATTTCTGAATGGTAGTGACATTTTTTCACCACTCCTAACAAATGGGAATTCAAACCTTTTTTTTCTTTCTTTTTTTTTTTTTGATGGACTAAACAATTAAGGTTACACTACCTCAACTGAATAATAATAAACCTCAGCGTGATAAACTGTTTCTTTAGCTTGACATGGTGACTAAACTCACAATGTCCAAATGGATGATAAGGGCACAGTTTTATGGTCCATGATGAAAAATAAGAAGCTGCACACTGGTGACTTTCAGAGTATTGAACTAAAGGCTAAAGAGATTGTTTTAAGCTAATCTTAAATGTATTGTAGGGGAGCACAGTGGATGACAGTGGTTGACAAGCGAGTAGATGGTCCTTTGATACTGTCCAAAATGCATCAAGATGGATTAGAGTTTACGCAAGAAATTTGATGTGGTGATATGCAGTAAAACAACACAAATGTGAATACATTAACATTGTCTTTTAAAATATGTTTTTGACAGAACACGCTCCTCAATTTTTTATTAAGAAGCGAGTATTTTTAAACAAGCTTTGGGTAAATTACTAAGTTATTTTAAGGGGAAAATCTAAAATTTACGATTTGTAAAACTCATGGAATGGATTTGCAAAATAAACCAAATACATTTTTATGGAATGAAAGAGCCAAACCCTTCATACCGGTTCCCCGTCCCTCTGGCTCCGCGGCCTCCCCGATGTTCAGCTCCTCGATCTGTGGATCTCCGTGTTCTCTCCGAGAAACTCTGCCATGGTAGAGATTAATTACTTACTGACTTTGCCTTTTGGCTTGAGAGAGCTCCACACAATGGAACAGTCAAAGATAAATGTACCTTGTCAGCTGCATGTTATACAACATGTCTCAAAGGAGATATTCATTTACAGGCTCATGAAATCCCGGCAATATTGATTCAGTTAAAACATTTCTGGGGCTGGTAGTTCCTACTTTGTATTTTGATGACTAATAATGCTAACGAAGAGGGTTCTTTATACAAAAAGCTTAAGTCTTTGCTTTCTGAGAACTAAGGTCAAGATTGTTTGAGTTTGGGATTAGGAACAAATTTGAAACAATGTTCTGTTTAATGCTACATCCAGTCTTCTCATTAAAAAGCACTCGCATAAAGAGGTCGGATGTAGGGGGAATTTCCCATCAGGTAAAGTTGTGGTTGGACTGGGTTGTATTTGTGGTCTGGTGGTTGGACTTTCTGGCTTGCCCTGCCGCCTGGGCTTACCACCAAATCCCCAAAATAGAGAAAGAGTTTCCATAATTATTTCCTACCTTACAATGTAAATGTTAAAGAAATAACTCTGTTACATAATGAAAAATACTATTTTGTGAGGTCATGTTGATCTAGCAGGCAATTGTATAGATACATGAAGAAATAAATTATTCCAGAAACACAAAAGATCCCTTTATGAACAAAAAATAAATACAAATTAAAATAAAAGAAGAATAAGATGTTATATTTTTTTGACCAACAGTATTGTTACTGTTAACTAAAACTCGTTTTCATCAATTGAAATTAAAGCTGAAATAAAATAGAATATAAATTAAGAGAAAATAACCAATTTTGCCCTGACAACTAATTAAAATAAAATAAATAAGTTAAAACATAATAAATAGTAAAATTAATAGAACTAGAACTGAAATAAAAATAATAAATTAAAGCTAAATAAAATAGAAAATAAAAAACAATAACTATATATATTTTTTTTTAAAGTACAAAACAAAATCTCAAAAAGTTCAACAAATGAAAATTTAACAGTAAAATCCAATTCAAAATATTAATAAATACTATAATCATTTATAATTAATACTAAAATAACACTGGTGACGAGATGTAACGTTCCAAAAACAACAAAAACTTGTGCACTATATTTCTAAATTCCTTATTAGATTTCAGAACTATAAAGGAGGGATGTTTTTAGTGAATAAAGACCAAAACGTTCTGTCTGTCCCTCAGACAAAGCTACTGAAAGACTTCTGAAGACTTAAAATATAGCACAAGAGTCATATGGACTACTGTTATGTATTTTTAAGGCACTTCATTGCCATTTTTGGAGCTTGACAGTACTTAATCACCACTCACTTACACTGAAACAATCTTTATGTATATTCTGCTAAACATCTCCTTATGTGTTCTGTCCTTTAAGATCTAGCCTATGCATGCCAGTATAGTATGTTTTACATACCTAAACAGTCTGTTGGCTGATGGTCCTCTGTAGGCAATGTTGTTGAAAAAAACCTCCAGTTCATTGTCATTATCAAAGTCAGCTACGATGACAGTGCGAACAGGAGATGGCATGGAAAACTTCTGTGTGGCAATGTCCTGTTACAGAGATCAAAAGTTGAAAGCACACTGTTTATATTCTTTATACTTGGGATCAATCCACCAACTAATGGCTCACTTATAATGTACAGTATCTGTCTCTGCAGATTAAACTGGGACAAGAATGTGTTTTTTTCCCCCTTCTCTGACAGGAGAATGTCAGCTTTAATATTTGGAGAGTCAGATGTATGATATCTATGATGACATAAAGATCTAAGCTGCAGGTAAATCACAGTCTAAAAACTTCAGGGAGTGGGAGCAGAAAAAAAGTAACTGCTATCGTCGCGCTTCAATAGTGCAGCAACGAGTCATGGAAGAGTTATTGAGCGTGCCGGCACTCTCTCAAGTATTAACCCCAATTTTAATTATAGGGCTCATAAAACCTGCAGGTGAAAGCCCGTGAAGTGACCTTCTGCTGTCTGGTTGAAGGAGAGGTGATGACCATCTCTGGACAGGACCCAGAAGAGGAGGTACAGTTGAGCATGAGAGAATACTGATCATCCCATGGATGGATAGATGGGCGGGTGGATGGACGGACGGGTAATTATTTTCATAGAGAGATAGAACGACCGATAGAACGACCGATAGAACGACCGATAGAACGACCGATAGATAGATAGATAGATAGATAGATAGATAGATAGATAGATAGATAGATAGATAGATAGATAGATAGATAGATAGATAGATAGATAGATAGATAGATAGATAGCTGGTGGCCTTGTTCAGCCAAAGTTTAATTACCACATGGAATAAAAGAGCATCTTAATCACAATGCAATTATACATGGCAAAGGTCACAGTACCCTACGCTGATGCACAAATCCTTCTGTAAGCTCTCCCATGATACATTAACCCAACAATTGACCCCCATAAAACAGCTTCCTGCTGACATTTATCACTGTGCTAAAGAAGCCAATCACTGGCACTAACACTGGGATCAAACTAAAGCCAAGGAAGGCTTACACACACAACAGTCCAGTCAAAGACAATTATCTGACACACTCTGGTAAAACAGAGCTCCATGACTTACTATTGCTGGAAAATAGATTCAATTTTATGTTAATTCCTTTTTGTGTGTTATTTTTTTAAGGAAAAGCTTGCTTACATAGTCTAATTAAACCATTAGTTCTAGATTAGCAGACTTCCAAATTGATTGGCCTCATAGGACAATTTTTTCTCTTAGACAAAAATAAGATTAAAGAGAGCAGACTGAAATTCTTTAAGACTTCTGCATATCAGATGGCAGTGTCAAAAGTCTCTTCTGCTCACCAAGGCTGCATTTATTTAAAATAACTGTTTTTTATTTTGATATCTTTAAATTTGATATATTTTAATGTCACTTATTGCTGAATTTTCAACATTATCATTATCATTCAACACTTCATTATTATCAATGTTGTACTTCTTATTTTTTTATTTTTGGGGGGGATTCTTTGATGAGTAAAAGGTCTAAAACGAATAAAAGTAATAAAAAAGTCTTGGTTACTGATGTAACCCTCATTCCCTGAGGGAGGGAACAGAGACGTTATGTCGACTGACAGATGGGAAGCCCCAATCACCTCTGAGTCTTAGAAAAAAGGCCAAAGGAATTGGAGAGTGGAATTGACATGCCAAGCTCCCGTTGAGTCGTAACCTACCCAGCGCCCCACGTAAGCCCAGAATGATAGTCCTCCATGCCAACGGGATGGAAGGGACAGGGCTTACCATGGAGATGGTCGTAGCTGCTGTTCCTTTACATTGCTATTTCACAGAAAGATGGCTTCAGTTCACAATTAAATTTTGTCAGCCCTACTACAGTCAGACACAGAAGCAGGGCAGAGCAAAGGGAAAGACACATATTTAACTACAGGGAAACCGTGCCGTGGAAGAATACACATATGGGATTAGGGGGAATCACAACACATGGGGCATCTAGCCCAGTACAGGTACTCGAGTACTGGGCCTGGCGTCAGACGACTCCGCCGCATCTGACTGCCGAAGGATGCTCGGAGGAACTCAATTCAGGATTCAGTAAGTGAGGAACTTACCTGGAGTGCCAAGAAGGCGCACATATCCTCACCCATAGAGGAGAATGGGGCTGCAATATAAACACCAAACCAGCGTTCCCACACATTGGCTGTGTGTACTCAACACACGGGAAGAAACAGGCTCCACATGGAGATTGTAGAATCTCGCAAAGTTAATAGGTGTCGCCAAGCCTGCAGCTCTAATGGCCAGGAGAAGGCAACACTCCGAGTGAAGTGAGCCCCGACTACGAGGGGGCACAGCTTGCCTTGGGATTGGTACGCCAAGGCGATGGTATCCACTTTCCAGTGGGCCAACCTATGCTTGGAGACAGCCTTTCCTGTCTGCTAACCTCCAAAGCTGACCAGACAAAGAGCTGCTCAGAGCTTCTGAAACTCTGCATGTGTTCCACGTAAATGGGACACAGCAATTCCAGGGCTCGGTCTGCCTCTTCCGGGGGCAGCATTTGCAAGTTCACCACCTGGTCCCGGAAGGGAGTGGGCCGTATCTGGGCCGGGGTCTCGGGAAGGTGTGAGAAGAAGCTGACCTGAACTCAAGGCAGGATTCACTGACTGAAAATGCCTGCAGGACCCTCTTGATGGAAGTGAGCGCGGTCAGGAGCACTGTCTTTAGAGACAAGATCTTAAGCTCAACTGACTCAAGTGGCTCAAAGGGAGCTCTCTGCAGACCAGAAAGGACCACAGAGAGAACCCAGGAGGGGATAAGGCACGGTCTGGAATGATTTAACCTCCTGGTGCCTCTCAGGAACCTGACGACCAGGTAGTACTTCCCTAGCTTCAACTTCCCGTCAACTGCAACATGATGTGATGCAATGGCGGCAACATACACCATCAAGTTGGAGGGGACAGCCTCCACGCCAACCCTTCTTCCAGGAAGGAAAGTACAGAACCGATTGGGCATCTCCAGGGTCTTCCTGACGGGAATAGCACCACTCAGCGAACAGACTCCACTTCAAAGCATAAGCTCGTCTGATAGAGAGAGCTCTGGCTTGAGTGTTATTGTCTACCACTGCTGGTGGTAGGCCACTTAAGTCTTCCATGTCCCGTCCAGAAGCCACAAGTGGATGTAAATTCTTCGCCCGGAATGTAAATGTTGCGGAGTGACCTGAGCCGCTGCTGACTCCAGGGGAGGAGATGGCGGGTGAGTTGGGACATGCAATGTGAGCGTACACCGCCATTTTAATCAATTTAATGCATACTTTCTGAGTAAAATTATTAATCTCTTTCAAAAATAATACTGACTCCAAACTTTTTAACAGTATTGTATTCAAAAAATGAATAAATGAACAGACATTTATCACAACATTCACACTTGATTCAGTCAAGCTCTCAGCAGATTATAAAACTTCCTGTGTGAGTCTCAGGAAAAAAAGAGGTTCTTCGATCTCAGTGTGACTAATTACAATCACTGTGCTTTACCAGCTGAAATGAAGGCCAGGGTGCTGCGCAAACAATAGAACAATGATTAGAGAATAACTGAATACTCTATTCAGACAGCAGATGTTATTATTTTATCCTCTGTATTCTGTCATAAGGATTTAATTATGCAGCTTAAAATGTAGGGATCATGTTTTGCTCTGCATTACAAAGATGAAGCCTACCATTCAGAATATATTCACATCTAATAAAAACAACTAGATTTGCATTTCCTGAAGGAAATACCAGTGCTTGCAGAGCAGCTAAAGAACAACATTAACATCTCAGGCCTCGCAAGCACTGTAATAAACTTTTAGTGTCCTCCATTACAGCTAAAAGCATAAGAAAATAGAGATTTTAAAATCTGCACCTTAAACCTTTGCTTGCGATTGTTGCTGAGCTGTAGAAACAGACGATGAGGCCCATTCCAGTTTCCATAGACGATGTCTGTCTTCCCATCTCGATTAAAATCGGCTAACGCCACTCCACGGCCATGCTGCATTGGGTCATCCACCCCTGCGACAACAAAAAAGCTAATATTTCATTTCATATTTGCTGTGAAAGGTTAACAAATTTACCATTCAAAACAAAATTATCAAGAAAAATAAAAGTGACAGCTCTTGCTTACCCGCTTGTGCCGCAACTTCTGTAAAGGTACCGTCTCCGTTGTTGCGAAACAGGAAGTTAGGACTGTACTCATTGTCACAGAATATATCAGGTAGGGTCTGACTGAGGATCGGACCGACCACGACCCCCCGTCCCCCTATAACACAAAGCAGAGACGGCCATCATCACCAAAAGCACAGCAGAAATCATTAGTGGCTTTCCAGCTCATTTCCCCGGCCCCTGCTCACTGCTGCTTTTGCTGACACAGACTCTGGCTGCCCATAACCACATTACAAGGAGTGTGAACATGTGCATTTAAAAAGCTTTCCTTCAACACATCTTGCCTGGCGATCACTATTCTACAGCTTTGACCTCTAGTTGAATTACAGCAGCAAGTCCATTTTATTTGTATAGCACTTTTCACAATGCACAATGTTTAAAACAGCTTTAAAGAAAATCATGCCTTAATGTCTATAAGCCCAGCTCTACCAAGCTTTTCTTTATGCTAAATATGAGCATCACATTAACAGGTTTAATGGCTCTTACTCTCTTTTGAATAACATTAGAGCAGAAATTTAGGAGTTCTTTTATGATATATTTTTTATTTATTCTTTGCAAGATTTCTGATTAAATTATTGTAACATTAGGTACTGATTAAGTACTTGTGACATTGTTGTAGATGGTTATAAAATAAAATAAAATAAAATAAAAACTACTTTTATAATAGAAATGAAATAAAATATATTGCGGTTGAAACCATACCATGTTTTGTGTCATTTAAATGTGATATGTGAATAGTGTAAAATATGTAAAAAATGAAATATGTGAATAAAATAAAATGCATTTAAAAACTTAATTTACTTAACTTAATAAATAATTTTAAAACATACTACGGTTAAAACCATTCCATTTTATTTATTTTTTTGTCTTTTAAACGTGACAATACAGTATGTGAATAGGCCTTGGAATAAAATGTGAAAATATGTGAATAAAATATGTAAAATATTAAATATGTGAATAAAATAAAATAAATAATGCATTTTTAATATAAATGAAATAAAATATATTTTAGTTTAAGCCATTCCATGTTTTGTCATTCAAACATGTGATATGTGAAGCTTGCCAAAGTTTTGACAGAATCCTCCATGCTGAGGTGAGAATATCTTAATTTTGTTGCTACAGTGACATTTCACTCTTGCTCATACAAGAGTGCCTCCCTCGAAACAGCTCTGAACAGTCGTCCAAAGCCCTGCTCTCCCCATAGAGATTAATGGAATGGTTGCTTCATTGAGTAAGTCAGAGCTGAAATACAGCTCACTTGTCCTTGTTCCTTCACATGACTTTCAGTGCAGTAAACAGCTGAGTGGGCCAAAATTCCCATCTCTTTATTCAGCGCTGCCTTCCAGGGCCCTGTTCTCTCTATTACTGGCTGCTTTAGCTGATAAACACTGTCTATAACTCAGTGATTCAAAGCTGATATGAGCACTGAGGTCTACTGTAAATCAGCCACAAGGCAAAAAACCTGGATCCTACAGCTCATGGCCTTTAAAGAGTCCTGGGTAATATATTCACTGTCTGACATCATCATACACTTACACACTCCCGCTCACGCATTCATAAATAAGCGGACATGCACCTGTGAACTTGTTGACTCCTGCCTGCTCGGCCACGTTTGACAGCGCAATGATTCCCTTGGACAGGTCACTTGAACTTTCATCCATTTCAATCAGAGCATGAGGACCTACAGTCCCGCTGGCATAATTGGCAATGTAGATGGAATAACGACCTGTTCCCTTAAAAAAAAAAGAAGACAAAAGCATTAAGTTGTACAGAGATAACTAATAATAGTCCTCTTTCGAGGGAACTCAAACTGCGTCGATACGACACTTTGGGGAATGCCCCCAGCGTAGCGCGTCTGAAGCATGAATGAAACTATTTAAATCCTGATTGGCTACAAAGGGACGCCGGCACACCACAGAGTTAGCTTTTTGCTCTTCAGCAAACGCTCAGTGTCAAACTGTCTGTCCTATTTGGTGTTGTTTGTCCTGTAAGAACTTCAAATAAAGATTATGTGGCTGGGATCTTGCGTTTGCCGAGGCAGCGCATAGATTTAAGGTCTGCATTGCAATACAGAATCTAGTGGCTCGGATCTCTCGTTTGCCGAGGCAGCGCGCAGATTACGGGTCTACTTTGCAATAAATATTCTGTGGCTGGAATCTCGCGTTTGCAGAGGCAGCACGTAGATTTAAGGTCTGCATTGCAATACAGAATCAAGTGGCTCGGATCTCGCGTTTGCTGAGGCAGCGGGTAGATTACGGGTCTACTCTGAAATAAAGAATCGGTGTGTGAGTGTGATACTGTTTGGGTGCGAGGCATGCACAGTCAGCTCCTGAGGGGGATATTATATGACTTTGAGAAGTTAGATATTTTAATTCAGCCTACCATCCAGAACAGAAGGAGAGTGACGCTTTTAGCGGTCCCCCTCAGAGAGCTTGGGACTCTAGGCGGCGCTCTCGCCCACAGCCTCCTGAGAAGATGGATCTGAGGATCGTCGTTAAGGCCTGGAAGGCGTCAGGAAAGTAAAATCCATTCGGTATGATCAGGGTTACGCGCAGATGCCTTCATTCCCTGCCCATATGGAAGAAGCCTTGGTTCCTGTCTCAAGGCCAAGAGTGGGGGGCGCCATGTCGCCGGAAAACCGTTTCGACAGACGCATCCCTCACTGGCTGGGGCGCGGTCATGGATGGCTGCTTTTCGAGTGGTCTGTGGCAGGACTGGCACCATTCTTGGCATATAAATTGCCTGGAAATGCTGCCGGTCTTGAGGGCTCGGAGGAGCTTCCTCCCAGACCTCAGGAGTCACCACGTTCTGTGCGGTCAGACAATGTGTCAGTGGTCTCCTACTTGATTTATCAGGGGGGTCTGAGATCGCGCCCTCTATCCAGATTGGCGCACCAAATCCTCCTGTGGTCCCAATGGAAACTGTTATCTCTCAGAGCAATGCAGGGTACCAGAATCAGAGAGCAGACATCCTGTCGAGGCAGGGGCTGAGGCCCGGGGAATGGAGACTTCAGACTGAGGTGGTGAAGTCAATATGCGAAAGGTTCGGCCCAGTGGAAGAGGATTTGTTCACATCTCGAGGGACGTCCCACTGTCCATTGTGGTTTTCTCTCACCCATCCAGCCCCACTGGGGTTTGGATGCCATGGTACAGACGTGGCCCGAGGCTACACCTGTACGCTTTTCCCCCGATCACTCTGCTCCTGGGAGTTCTGGAGAGGGTACGTTGAGACGGGATCAGCCTACTTCTAGTAGCCCCGTACTGGCCGGCCCGAGTATGGTTTCAGACATCATAGCACTGCTGGCAGGCCAGCCTTGGTAGATCCCTCTGAGGAGGGACCTGCTTCCGCAGGCCGGGGGCTCAATATTCACCCTCAACCAGACCTGTGGAAACTTTGGGTCTGGCCCCTGAGGGGGCTCAATACCTAGAGGCTGGCCTGTCAGCTGGAGTGGTTGAGACCATACTCAGTTCCAGAGCTCCTTCCACGAGGAGATTGTACAGCCTAAAGTGGAATGTGTTTCCACTTGGTGTAGAGAGCGTGAGGTGGACCCAATTAACTGCATGGATGGCTTCAGTGCTGGTGCTCCTCCAAGATCGCTTCTCGGCTGGACTTACTCCGTCCACACTCAAGGTGTACGTGGCTGTCATTGCAGCTTTCCACGCTCCTCTGGGTGATGGGCCTCTGGGGAGACGTCAGCTGGTCGTACGTTTCCTCCGTGGAGCTTGGAGGATGAGACCTGCGGCTCGTACCAGAGTTCCCACATTGGACCTGGCAGTGGTTCTCGAAGGACTGGTCAAGGCCCCCTTCGAACCTCTGGAGTCGGCTGAGGCCAAGAATATTTGCCTCAAGGTAGCCTTTTTATAAGCCATTACTTCTCTGAGGAGAGTAGGAGATCTTCAGGTGCTCTCTATATCTCATGGGTGCCTGGAGTTTGCTCCAGGCCACACTAAGGCTATCTTGCATCCCAGGCTGGGCTATGTGCCTAAAGTGCACGGCTTACGGTTCTGCAGACTTTTCATCCTCCACCTCACGTGACGGTGGATGAAGAAAGAGATTTATGTCCAGAAATCTTCTTCATGGTGGAAGTCAGCTTCGGGTCACCCAAGAAGGGGCTTCCCACATCCAAACAGACCATCAGTAACTGGTTCGTTCAGGCTATCTCTATGGCCTATCAGGTGCGCAGCTTGCCTTCACCTTTGGCCATGAAGGCTCATTCATCCAGAGGCATGGCGTCCTCTAGAGCCCTCCTTTCAGGGGCCCCAATCCAAGAAGTGTGCGATCCAGCAGGATGGGCCACCCCTCATACTTTTATCAGATTCTATAGGCATAGTGGGTACTCGTTCCCCAAAGTGTCATATCGATGCAGATCGAGTTCCCTCGAAAGGGAACGTCTCGGATTATGACTGTAATCCTTGTTCCCTGAGAAGGGAATGAGACACTGCGTCCCTTCGCCAGGCCTTCCTCTGCCTGGGAGCGACTTGCTTCATTGCAAAAGCTAACTCTGTTGTGTGCCGGCGTCCCTTTATAGCTTCCGTGTATGCTGTCACATGTTACATCATGACGTAACGCCAATCAGGATTGGAATAGTTTCATTCATGCTTCAGACACGCTACACTGGGGGCATTCCCCAAAGTGTCGTATCGACGCAGTGTCTCGTTCCCTTCTCAGGGAACAAGGGTTACAGTCGTAACCCAAGATGATTTCATGAAAAATACAGTACATTCAACTTTTAGAAAATTTCTCACAATTCTACATTATGCTAACACAATATACAAATGTTTCTGGGGTGGCTTCTGGCACTGTGGACTTAACTCTTTCCCCGCCATTGATGGACATTTCCATCATGACTGATATTTCCATCATGTGTGAGAAAATGCTTCCCCGCCATTGAAGGAATCTTTCCGTGTTTTCATTGTTATATGGTAGGGGGTGCTATTACGCATCTTCTGAAAGAGTACTGAATTTCCTGATCAAAACACATGCGAAGAAGCAGAAACGAGCGATATTATGTGTAATCACATGCATAAAATAACGTGATCATCAACATTAAACAGCTTATAAATCAAAACTGCCTAATGTTACTAAATGAAATGTCGAAACCATAAAGAGGAAACGACTGTGACACTTTGGGGGTGTTGAATCAGTGTATCATTTGTTCAGTCGTTTTTTGATTTAATATTGAAAGTAGAAAAATGAGAAAACAGTTCCTTTTTTTCCACAAACTTGATTTACTCCATCAATGTTTCGATCATCGTTCTGAATCCGATCCGGATGTAGTCTTTTTCTCAGCTTTTGCTCAAAATGTTCCTCTTTTTATGAAACTTACCCACATTCAAGTGTTGATAAAAAGAATGCATAAAGCCAGAATAAAACTTTTTTTTTTTTTTTAAGCATGTCTGTTCTTTCTATTGCTATATTGCATGCTCAGATATTATAGTTTTACAATCTCTTTATGAATTTTTTGAAGCAAAAAAGTGGTAGTTGTGTAGAATGTCAATGAAGGGAGGGAAATCTCTCAGATTTAATTTAAAATGTCTTCATTTGTGTTTCGAAGATGAACTAAAGATTTACGGGTTTGGAACGACATGAGGTTGAGTAATTGATGATAGGTTTTTCATTTTCAGGTGAACTAACCCTTTAATAAACTCGATATTAACTTTAACTAACCCTTTTCACACATATATAATCATGTCCAACAGTGAATATACATGCATCACAGTATATTTTTTTATTTTTCTCTGAATGTCATAAACATTTCCACAACAGTGCCATTTCCACCACTTCTCAAATGTTGTATTCAATAGTGATTCATTCTGCACTGCAATGGTAAAAGTGACTTTTAATTAATATAAAATCTGATATAATTAATTAAAATGTATTATATAAAAATTATATATATAAAATTATATATATATATATATATATATATATATATATATATATATATATATATATATATATATATATATATATATATATATATCATGAAAAGTCTGTCTGTCTGGGACAAGGTTGATAAGCAAAAGAGTATCCAAGACATTTTTGATGTGATCTTCACAGAACATATAAGAAACAAGTTGGAGCACTCATTCATAAAGCATACACACGCACACATACTCACACACCACACACATATTTCAACTGCCTCCCCTTGGATATTAATTTCACACCCCATTATCAGAAAGATTCCCTGTGGACATGAAGTCAGTGAAGTAGCCAAGCAAATGAACTTACGCACACAGTTTCAATAAAGACACCTACGATCCAACAGCATGGAAATGGTGAAATAAAGAAATATATACATAAGTGTATAAATATTAGCAGCTTGTGACCAGAATCCTAATGAGGCACAACAATGAAAATGTCAAACGCTCTCTGGTTTCTACATAACTGCCACTTCAGGTCAGAAAATACAGATTAAAGCATAATGGAGTTAAAACGCATGCTGCCCCAGTATGTATTAGCAGTTTTAGGTTTTAATGTCATGATTTCCATGTTTTTGCTTTGGTTTAATGTTTTTTCTCTGTTTATCAATACAGAATGGAGAAATTATTCCAGTAACAAGGGCCAGCAGAGAATTTGAAATTAATATTAATATTTTGAATTAGTATTTTGTTCCAACTCATTTTTGTATTGACTTTCCACTCATGAGCTGAAAATAATTATTAAGGAAAAGTTACCACACCACATTGTTTTACCAATACTGAGTTTTAGTCAATATGTAATAGCCTAATTTACATTGTTTTACCAATATTGAGTTTTAGTCAATATTTAATAGCCTAATTTGTGCATAAATAAATACATAAATGCAGGTATATATGGGGCACCTCTGTTTTAACGCATCTGAGCCCTATTAAACCAATTTTAAACTGAGAAAGCTATTTTGTTGCAGTCTCAACTGTAAATGTTTGCCCTTTTTGTGTGCTATTGGGGGAGAAAACCTCAATACGCACATAATGCAGGTAATCACTAACCCATGCAGATAGGCAAAAGAGAGGACCAATCCATCTCCCTACAGAAACAGGCCCATGTGTCTTCCAATCCACTTTGAAGTGACAAATGACTGCTTCAGTTTCAAGCAGAGAAAAACGACACATTACATGTGAATATTAATGTCTCTGAAGCTGAAGGGAATACACAGGGGTGTGTATTGTATGTATTGTTCTATAACTGTGGTGGCATATGCTGTCATTTGCATTTATAGAAAAAGTCAAACTTCAATGTAATTCATTGATGTATTCACAGGGGTAAACATATATATACAGTAGCCTACAGTATGCTTTGAGACACTGCTTAACTGTCATTTGGAAAAGTAGGCTATATAGGCTGGTGGGACCAAATCAGCATATTAGAATGATTTCTGAAGGATCATGTGACACTGAAGACTGAAGTAATGATGCTGAAAATTCAGCTTTGCCATCACAGGAATAAGTTACATTTTTAAACTGTATTAAAATATAAAACAAATATTTTCAATTGTACTGATATTTCACAATATTACTGTTTTACTGTACTCTTTTAATGAAATAAAGGCAGCCTTGTTGAGCATATAGGAGACTTCTTTCAAAAACATTAAAAAAAAAAGAATGTTTTCAAAGAAAATACAAAAAAACAGCATTTATGCATCTTAATGCCTTTCACACTCAAATAATGTATTGGCAATAAAAAATAAAAAAAATAATAAAAAAATAACAACAGTTTGCATCTTTCTTTCTTTTTTGTAGTTATGACAACTTTGAGTGAAATTACATTAAAGGGTAACTCTCGCCAAAATGCAGCCTAGGCTCTTTTTGTTAATTTACCCAAGGCAAACTTTCGTTTAAAAGCATAATTAGAAAGGAAACGCCACTTTTAAGTTTGACCGTATTTTTGTTTTAGGTTAAAATGCCTTGTGAATGGGAGTGAATGGGGCACTTTTATGATAGCATCAAAAATCACTATTTTTAAAACACTAAGGAGGCTAGACACAACATGAAACTATGCTTGAAGTATCACCAGGGGCTCTACACATGAACTCGAGCATTGAGAACATTGTTTGTGTACACAGAGTTTCCTAAAAAGAAAGATTTTGAACAACTCACTGTAGCTGTGTCCGCCGGCATTTTGGCAGTCAAAAATAGTCGATTTCCAAATGTGAATGAACTGACTCTGAATTTTAGTATTGCTTCTTATATGAGCATCCTTTTTCAAATACAAGGTCAATATTGACTTTCACTAACGAGAAAACAACAAATTATCCGTGAATTTATATTGAACTAAGCTTTAGGAGCTTTCCATCTTTACTCTCCTCCCTGTTATGGAGATCGACTATTTTTGACTGACAAAATGCCGGCGGACGGAAACACAGTGAGTTGTTCAAAATCTTTTTTTTTAGTAAACTCTTTGTACACAAACAATGTTCTTAATGCTCGAGTTCATGTGTAGAGCCCCTGGTGATACTTCAAGCAAAGTTTCATGTTGTGTCGAGCCTTCTTAATGTTTTAAAAATAGCGATTTTTGATGCTATCATAAAAGTGCCTCATTCACTCCCATTCACAAGGCATTTAACCTAAAACGAAAATACGGTCAAACTTAAAAGTGGCGTTCCCATTCTAATTATGCTTTTAAATGAAAGTTTGCCTCGAGTAGATTAACAAAAAGACCCTAGGTTGCATTTTGACGAGAGTTACCCTTTAACAAGCATTGAGTTAGAGGAACTTAATTTGTAGTATAAACACACATTTTTGTTGATTACTCAAAAAAATAAGTCACTCCAACTACTTGAGTTGTAGCCATGGAACCAATTAATCTCATCTATTCCAGTTCAAATCAACAGCTATCATAGCACATGCTAACATAACTTATTTAAGACATATATTTAATGATCAAGAAAGATATTACTTGTCACATGGTATTAGCGCAGTCAATGTAGTGTTTACCTTCTCTACTCTTCAGTGGTAACCACAAAAACCTCAAGATTAGAAACTCTTTTAAATGTCAAACATAACAGCATTAAACACTAACAGGTATTTCCCTTCACTAAAAACAAATAAATGAACATTTAATCTCAACATTTATTCTCCTTATCCAGGCCTATGCAAGGCATGCTGGCAAATAGAAATCCACTGCCTAATTTCCGAAGTTATCAAGATAATTTCATTAAGTTACTACAACTAAATGTTTTTAAATAGCTAATTAATGGAGACATTTGAGTTTAAATTACAGATGATATTAAGTTGATGTAATTATCAACATTATGTCAACAGAACTCATTTTTTTTAACAAGATTTTTTTTAACTTGCAACCATGCATTTATTTAAGTTGTGGTAACAGGTCTCCTGAATTACTTTTTAGAATACTTTTGACACCTCTGTGACCTTGTATGAATGCAGTTGGGAATAAATTAGGCAAACTCAACCATCTGCATCAGCAGTTCATTTCAACTTTGCTAAGTCACTATGGGGATCGACTGCATAGCATCCAATGACAGGGCGATTTTTTTCCCGGCCAATTCAGTCCCATGAAGAGCAAACACATTTTTTTATTTTTTTTAAACCTATTATAAGCCTGATCCTAAATCATTTAAATCATAAAATCATTGGTAAAATACTTTTAAGCAGCATCATCTCACTATTATCAGCCCAGTCAAATGACTGCGGGTGAAAAAAATCCATTTCAATCCCTCGCAGCTCTACCCCAGGATTACTGAGCATCCTTCACTGCTGACTGCTCCACACAACAGCATGGCGTCCAGAAGTAATTGCGAAAATATGCTGTTCAGCTTATTGTGTTTTGGACTAAATACAAATCATTGACATGTTTGGCCATTCATCATGCCGTCTGGGATTAGGTGAAGCGCGGTCAGACGGTGGGAGCTTTGATAACATGCGTGCAGAGAGACAAATTAAGGCTGCACTTCCCACCTAATATGTCTCCTTACAAAAAGAAACAAATGAGGCCTTGAGTTTTCTAATTATCACAGCACATGATTTAATGTCAGAGACAAATATCGCAGATCGCTGGAAATGAACATTGGTTGGCTGAGAGGGGCAGGACTCAACGCTGATGGCGGACAGTAAATGATGGCCGTAGAAGATTTTGAGTCTGCGAGGGTGAAATGATCAGTAATGAGATGTAAACAGACACTCAACACCCTCAAGAACTCACTTTCCCTCAGATTCAACATGCTGCTCTTCTGCAATTCTGTTGATGATCAATACATATAGTACCTCTGGCTGCAACTTACTATTCACATTTTCTTCCCATACATTTTGACCTAGGAATTTCCATGATTTTCAGTCATTCATGATTACTGGATTTCTAAAAAGCATTTTATTCATGCTGCACTCAGGAAGAGCAATTTCTAATCTATGAAATGTTTTAGAGCTAAGCATAGCCAGAAAAGTTTATATTCACTGCAGCAGTGGTTCTCAAACAAAAATGAGAAATGTCTGACCACGTATTAATGCACAAGTAGAAACAAAAAATAAATCAGCTTATCAACTTTTAAAAGGGAGGAGAAATCCACATTTGTATTATTAATTCATCTGTCACTTGAAACTAGCCAAATTAGGAAGATGGGCAGGTTGCTTGACATCCCTCATTCAAAAAATAATAATTAAAATATTTTTGACTGCAGATTCTGGTTCATTTGTAACCAGGGTTTGAAATTAACTTTTTCACTCACCGGCCAATTTGGCTACTATATTTTTAATTTACCGGCCATTCATAACTTCTGCTAGCCAAAAATAAACCAGATTAACTACATCACAGTTTATATAAATACAAAATAAAATTTGGATTTCATACATTAATTTCTTATTCAAACAAAATCCTGTTATACAGCCATCTCCTCCCTTCCTCTTTTATCCTCTTCCTTTTCACCAAAAAAGTATTTTAGGTGGACAGATCAATACAGTACAAAGAACAACAATAAAATGTAGGATGCTGGAAAATAACAATGTCTTTTCTGTTAACCAAATGCTTTTTAATCTTCGCTATTGCTTGAATGAACAAGCGCGCCTGACAGGCATGTTCAAGTAAACCATATAGGCCTATGTGCAGATTCTGCGCAATACGCTGTATTTAATATACCATGATGACTCAAGAGTTGAGTATTTGCGCTAAATCTGTGCAGAAATGGCTAACACAAACTTCTCCAGCAAAGTGAGTAAACATAATAATAAGTAACAGGCCAAATTGTGATTTGACAGCGTTACCCGCCACAGCTGATTTTTACCCGCATTTGGCGGGTGTTAATTTCAAACCCTGTTTTTAACACAGATACACATGGTTTGTGCAGACCACAATGGGTTTAAATTGTGTCACAACTTGATGTCCCACTTAAACTAGATAACCATGGCACTATCAAATTTTCCATAACTCTTCCATTAGAAATCAATGTAAAAATCCCTGAAAACGATAGGAATTTTGATCTGAGATGATCCACAAGATTTTGTAGGAAAACATACAAATTATTACTTTTTCCACCTGGCTGGTTTTACTTTAGGAAAACATTTTCGCTCGAGATGAAGTGGCAAAAGCTTTCATTTAACGCATACTTTAGTAGAGGTGTTACCTTTCTGTCCACACATGCGACTGACCGGCCAGCCACACGATTGGCAACGTCTCTGTGTTCATTTATGTCATCGTTGAGGAGATCCTCAAACCGTCCGTTACGGAACTTAAAGAGCTTGTCAGTGTAAGTTGCTCTACCTGCATGAAATGACAAGAACAATTACATGAAACTAACATCCATTTACTTTACCATTATCTCCAGTGCCTCGTTCATTAAACCGTTTCATACCTGAGAAGGCATTATTAGTGTTAAGGACGTAAATTTCCTCCCTGCCATCACCATCTATGTCACATGCTGTCACTCCGATGGCATTGCCGTGTCGATCTCTGAGTGCATAATATGGAGAACTGCGGTTGTCAACTGCAATGTTTAAAAGCCTCTTCTTAAACTTGTCGTACTTTAACACCAGATTTGGGCCATTGTAGCTAAAGAGAAAAAAGTAGAGAACACATATACGTTAGATATTTAAAGGTCCCGTATTATGCCCCTTTTCACAAGATGTAAAATAAGTCTCTGAGTGTGTATGTGAAGTTTCAGCTCAAAATACCCAACAGATAATTTTTTACAGCATGTTTAAATTGTCATTTTTTGGGGCTCAGAAAAACGTACTGTTTTAGTGTGTGCCCTTTAAATGCAAATAAGCAGCTGCTGGACGACCCAGGGGGCGGAGCTTCATGAGCTCGCGCTCAGTCTCTCAGGACAATTTCATCTCACGAAATGATGATAATATCAGAAACTCTCAGTAATGGTGTTCATTTTGAGTCGGACAATAATGCCTACAGAGTCAGAGTGCTGTATAGAGATGGAACAGGTATAGTTTAGTAGTTTAATTACGGTTATTATAACGTATTTGTCATCTGCTTGTATGTATCCATTATTTATTAATAGCCTACAAGTCTGCTGTCTGAATGATGATCAAACATATACTGATGAGTTTAATAAAGTTTATTGTTCACACAAAAGATGAAGCGTCAGTTTTACTTCAGAAAATCACCGTAAGAGCTGAGTAAACACAGTAAGTTATAAGAAGTGTGCAAGTACATAAACGAAATTCGGTAGAGTTGAGGGAGCATTCCTGTGGGCGGAGGTTAGTAAAAAAAAAAACGGTTCTAGTGACGTCATTAAAGAAGGAAGTAGAGGGATGTAGTCCAAACGGCCGTTCAATGTAGGCGACTTCTGTTAAATAAAATATCTCGCTTGGCATTGAACTTTGAGCTTTATAATTTTACAGATATTATTTATACTCTAACAACAACATTACACACTAACTAAAGTTTGAAATATGGGATCACGAAGAACGGGACCTTTAAAACCAACTAACAAAGAAGACAACAATTCTTACTCAGTAGTTATGTCTTATATGTGTGTGTTTACATATTTAATACTATATAAATAGTGTATTATATAAATATTTAAAATTAAAATGTAATATTGAATATAGTAAGATTTACTAAAAAGCATTATAGGCCTATATTATATACCCCATTGGCTTTTTTTCTTCTTCTTTGCTTCAAGCTTGATTGTTGTTAGATTTATGTTTAAAACAAGAAAAAATGACATTGGCATAGGAAAAGTAAACTTAATTCGAAATACATTCTCTGAAAACTCAACTCAAAGAAAAACATGCCTTGAAGGATTACTATAAAACCATATTCCGTTCATTTAGTCTCACATGATTCAAGGCACATCCTTGTTGGTGCATTTCACTGACCTGTAATCCCACAATTCAACCTCGGCTGTCATTTAATAGAAGGAAAAACAAATCTAAAGTTTCCCTAGAGATACAATTCTGTCAGTTGCACTTCGTTTTAGTCTTGAGCACAATTCAAACAAAACAATGAACTCTCCAATTACATCTATTATCATCAACACAAATCCGCTGAGATCCAAACCATTTCACAAATGGTTTACAAATAATCCCAATTAATTGCTTTGACATTTCTGTTTCTCCAAGAAAATATTACTTTCAAGCCCCAAACTGAGGTAATGTTCTTGGCCAGTATCTGTTCTGTGTCATTATTCCAAAAATGTAAGTTCACTCAAACGGCACAAAAGGACCATTTAACTTCTAGACACTGATTAAGTATTTTCTCTAAAGAAACGTAATGTCATGAACGCTTCACGTTCCCATGTGATTGGGAATACAATCACGAGAGGACCACAACACTCACCCTGAGACAAACATCTCCAGATCTCCGTCTCCATCCACGTCAGTGACAGCCACGCCGTAGTTGAGCTGCGTTGGGTTATTCTCATAGTCCGGGGGGAAAACACTCTGAGTTACTGAGGCAAACATGGGTTCAGTCCGCTGACCCCAGGACAGTCCAGACACACCCACAGTGAGTAGTAATATCCACACCGACATTGTTATCTGTGAAATTCATCAAGTTTTATAAAGAATAATTACTCTCTAGAATGAAACTATGACAAGATCACCATCATACTTACCTGTTGATCTGTGAAAAACTCTTTCATTGAGGTTATGACTCGCTCAAGAGAGAGGAACTGTAAAACATCCCCACACAGTTGAGATATTCCACTTTCATTGAGTTTTGGGAGACTGAATTGCTTTCTACAGTGTTAAGAGGCAATTACCTTCCCAGCATTACACTCACCGGACAGAGACATAAATACAGAAACTGCAGACATGTGACAGGTCAGAATGGACCAAATTAAGATCTGAGAGTAGAAGCCATTTCACTGCACATGAGACAGACATTTAGGACGGCAAAATCCATATGTGACAGAGAAGGACGTGATCTTGTTCAGGGGCATTTCCTCCAAGGAAGCAAGGGAGTTCCTCCTCAAAAAATGGGATGAGAAAATTATAAATATTACGAAAATAAAACAACGCAATACAAAAAATGACATTAAAAGGTGTATAAATCACTTGTTTTTCTAAAGTAACACTGTCCAACAGCGACACCAGCAGATAAAGTTATAGTGGGAGTCAGAGGCTCTCTGTCTGAATGAACAAAATCATGTCGTTGGGAAGACTAATTAAAAAGTAAGTAAACAACTCACCCACTTAGATATCACTGCTTTATGTAACGTAAAAATCAAATGTGAAATGGCCTGAAAACATCAGGACTAGGGTTTTTTTTTACAGAGAAATCAGCTTGATGAAATTAAAGGTTAAACTCTGTGTCTGTCAAATCAAGTCACCTTCATTTATATAGCGCTTTTAACAATATAGATTGTTTCAAAGCAGCTTTACAGTGATAATAGGAAATTAAAGTAACAGAGATTGTTTTGGCTTTACAGCAGCTCTATAATAAAGTTATTGTCCAGCTAAAGTTAGTTTTGATTGATTCACTTCCATCACTTCCATTAACTTAGGGGCCGCTAACACGACACTGTTCGAACAGAAAACCCTAAAGTTCTCTCTGCTCAAACTTTAAAAACGTGAACCTGTGAGAACGCTGATGGCATGCACATGCATATTACGAGTTCAGTCTATAGGTATGCGTGTTTGAATATATGTGCGCAGGCGTGTAGTCCTTCTTTACAAACCAATTCTCAACAAACTACTTGTCTGGCCTTAAAATGTATAATACTGAATTTTTATCGCTTCCGCGAACCGGAATTATCCCGACAACGTTTTATCTGTAGAGAGGTAAAGGGAGGGGAGGGAGGCCTTCACAGGGGAGAGACTAGTTGACACTTCAGGACTGCGTTGTCGTCGTGTCCAGACGCAGATCCTTCATCAGATCTGGATATGGCCTGGATCCGGCGGACTGCGGTAAACCTCGGGATAAACAGAGAGACTAATATTAACGTAGATGCCATCCTTCTTATGATGTAACAAGTACATCAGGATTTATGGGAAGTGTTCCTGGTTCCGGCTGACCTGATCTATGCAGCCTAACATTTAATTATAAAAGTCTATAATGTTATGTGTATGCTAGGTCAAAGAGATGTGTTTTTAGTCTAGCTTTGAACTGACAGAGTGTGTCTGCTTCCCAGACTATGTTAGGAAGACTGTTCCAAAGTTTTGGTGCTAAATAGGAAAAGGATCTACCGTCAGCAGTCAATTATCAACTGGCCGGAATTTTGAGATCGCAATAGTCGTGAAGGACTATAATGCGTTAAGAGCTCACTCAAGTACTGTGGAGCTAAACCATTTAGTGCTTTGTAACTGATCAGCAATATTTTGAAATGTATACGATGTTTAATAGGGAGCCAATGCAGTGTTGACAGAACTGGACTAATATGGTCATACTTCCTGGTTCTGGTAAGAACTCGAGCTGCTGCATTTTGGACCAGCTGTAGTTTGTTTATTAAGCGTGCAGGGCAACCACCCATAATAGCATTACAATAATCTAGCCTTGATGTCATAAACTTCCGGTGTGACCGGTGTTTACCGAACTTTGATGATCCGAAAATAAGTTGATTATTAAAAAGAACAACTGAACATCAGCTGTTTAAATTGTACTGCCTTTAGTTATTATTTTTGGAATCAATGTAAAAAAAAAAAAAAAAAAGTGCTTAAAAACACTAACTTGATGAGATGTTTACTTGGTTTTAATAAATAGAACATTAATTACGTAGTTAATGTAAAAATACAAAATATAATTTATTATATATTTATGTATTTGAATCTTTTAAGACAATGTAAGGCTGACTTGAACATTTATGTTGTTCCCAAAACTGCTCATTTGTTCACCGTTGAATACATAGCAAATTCCACGTGTGAACATAAATAAGTGAATGGAAACAAAGCCATTGACATCAAGGTCTTATAGCCAGGGGTGCACATAACTGGTGCACATACCTGGTAAAAATAAATGATGTGCAGCAGAAAACGTGGAGGAAAACGATTTTTTGAGTACCAACATTTTTGAGGAAAGGGACTCTGGTAAGATAGCAATCATGATGATGTGTGTTCATTAATTAGATCATTAGATTAATAGGGGTGCAATGGATCGCAGTTGATCCGTATTTATCAGGCCCCACAGTTCGGCACACATGTGATTAACTGCTAAGTTGTATCATCATAGAGTGAAAGTTTATCATTTGGACTTGTTTTGTCTTGCCAATTTACATTTAAACGATATTAAACAAGGAAGAAGAGACAAAAATCATGACTTGCGCGATGTCATCAGCCACACCCGAAGCACGTGCACGCAGAGAGAGAGAGAGAGAGAGGCGCGCTCAAACACCAAATTGATTCCTCTTTTGCGTTCACTTGCGCTTGAACAGACACATAAACTTATGTCAAAATTATGTCAAAATACCTGTCTCTGCAAGTATTCTCTCGTATTTGTCATAAGTGAACACTTGAGAAAGAAACCGGATGTGTGCAGAGCCCGTCTACGGAGAGCCTTGGCACTTCCTATTAGCCCCATTGTATCGATCTTGGTTGCAGTTCCATTAGAGTTCCACTGGAGGTGATCGCGGGCGAGTGCAGACTGAATGGGAGTCTATGGGGCTGTACGGCTAAATTTGTCTCTTTCACCCGATTGCCGTTGAGAAATCTCAGATTTTATTGTAGGTTTTGCAAGTTCAACATGTGTTATAGGTCGAAAGTTGAATGAACGAGTACTTATTTCTTTTCGATTTCTTACAGGTTGAGTTGTTGTTGCCCATAACACGCTAGCATTCTGCTAATGACGTCAGCATTCTGACGTCATTGACATTTTAAAAGACTTTTTAAACCAAATAAGTGACTCTAAAAAATCTAACACCCAGCAATGTGTAATTTCTTTGCATCTCCTTTCGAATACAACATTCAAATTACTAGACAAAAAATTATATCCTGAGAAAAGTGGATTTTGAGGGTTTTTCACCATAGACCTCCATTCATTCTGCACTCGCCTGCGAGCGCCCCCGTATGGACAGAGACGGGTTACTGCAGCCAGTCCAGAAACCGGAAGTAAGCAGAGAGTGCCAATTCTCTTCCTATTAGACATTCTCTGATGTGTGTCAGTATATTCGGTCCGTGCATTTGATCTTAAAGTGACAGCAGCCTAATATTCCTACTGTTGTCTGTGTCATTAAAGGGATAGTTCACCCAAAAATTTTAATTACCCCATAATTTACTCACCCTCAAGCCATCCTAGGTGTATATGACATTCTTCTTTCAGATGAATACAATCTGAGTTATATAAAAAAATGTCCTGAAGTCCATAAAAGTGCATCCATTCATGATTAAAGTGATCCACACGGCCCTGGGGGGTTAATAAAAGCGAAAATATCCATATTTAAAACTTTATCGACTAAAATAACAAGCCTCCGGCAGACGACCTACGCAAGTCGACTTACGTCAAAAGAGTAACACTTGACGATGTATGACGTAGAAGTAGCGTAAGCTTTGACGCCTCTTGCAGTTCAAACAAACAGGGCTGGGCAACAAACTCAAGCTCCTCCCACATTTCTCTTTAAAAATTCTCGTTTTAGACTTCTAATTTGTGACTGGTGTTTTGTTTTGCTCTATCCTCTGCGCTTCTGCATTCGTCAATGCGTCATGTCAAAGTTTACTCTTTCGCCGTAAATCGATGCGTACGGCCGTCTGCCGGAAGCTAGTTATTTTAGTCTTAATAAGGTTTTAAATATGGATATTTTTCTTTCACGAACGCATCGCTTCGCTTCAGAAGGCCTTTATTAACCCCCCAGAGCTGTGTGGAGCACTTTTATCATGAATGGATGCACTTTGATGGACTTCAAAACATAAACAGCCATTCACTGCCATTATAAAGCTTGGAAGAGCCAGGACATTTTATTTATAGAACTCCGATTGTATTTGTCTGAAAGAAGAATGTCATATACACCTAGGATGGCTTGAGGGTGAGTAAATCATGGGGTAATTTTCATTTTTGGGCGAACTATCCCTTTAATATTAATAATTTAAAAAAAAAACATCATCATCATCAACGGCATCTCCAGGTGCTCCCTTGAGAACCAGACCAAAAAAGTTACAGTATGTGCATCCCTGCTTATAGCTCTAATTGTAAAAGTCCGTCCAAAAGTGAAAATTCTGTAATAACTTGTAATAATTTTCAGTGAATAGCAATTTAAAAATTAATTTTTTCTTCACACAAAACTATCATACAGAAGCACTGAAACACTTCCGCTTTCAGAAGATTTGGAATATGGAAAATGGGACTTTTAGTCTTTTTTGGAGCTTGACAGTCCGGGTCTTCATCCAATTTCATTGTAAGAGAACAGCTCGAACATTCTACTAAAGATCTCCTTCGGTGTTCCACGTACTGTATAGGAAAGTCAGCCATACAGGTTGAAATGACATGAGCGTGAGTAAACAATGACAATAATGTTAATTATACGCTGTAAGAAAAATATCAATAGAACAACATAAAGGTACCGGTAATGTGCTGCCAAGATATAATCCATTAATTTACGGATTTTTCCTTTTACCCTAAAACACAACACTAATAATATTTCGAAATACAGGTAAAACACCTGAGAAAAATCAATATGGAAAGTTCATTCATATTAACACACTACCTTTGGCCCTATTTGTATGTACTTCTCAGAGTATAGGGGAAGACAAAATCTGGATTCAGACAACGGCATTTGTGCAGTATGGCAAGGAAAGAGAGATGACATGCTCAAGCTGGTGAGAAACACAAAGAGGAGAGAGATGAGTGTATGTGTTTGCAGTAACGATTTAAAAAAAAAAAAAATGCATGCCCCAACTCCTCTAATCAACCCATTGAACTCTAACATCAAAGCCATGTAATTAATTTAGATTAAGGTTGTCTTAATGTACGCTCCTCTGTTTGAGATGAAAGTGTAATCAAAGCACCCAAATAAGTATTGTATTAGTCATATTACTGGACCAAAGGTTTGAGCACAGTGATAATTTGAGTGTTGATGACAGAATGTAGTCAACTGATTAAAGGCCTCAGCAGAGGTTGTCACTTTGTTCTTCTTTACTATATTATAGCATTATTTTACCCATTTCATATTAATAACTCAGTGCAAAACAGCCAGGGCAGAAACAGTAAAAGCAGAGTAAACATGTCATTGTATTGTTATTTATTTAGTGTTTAACACTGCGAATGGAATGGATAAGGGCAGTGGAACACCAGTGCTCTGAGAGTACCTTATGTACTGTCATCTCTCATCGTAATACGATGATGTAAAAGCTTCTCGGATGAGGGGAGAGCTGGATGTTTTCCAAAGTAAAAAAGTCTTCATATCTACGGGGTCATAAATCCAGAGAAAGACAGGCAGAGGAACCACAAGAAGAGGTGAATCCGTCCTTGCACCAGCTCTTCATCTCGAAGAGGCAGTTTGACTAAATAATGCGATCAGCTCCATCTCACTGCAGCTATCACACAATACGGTTACAACTGAGATGTTAGATGATATGCATTATGATCTTTATGAAAACCTCCCCCGGTATGTTTCATACAACTATTGAATCAAAGTTTGTAATGTATCTGTATTATTCAAATGATACAATAATTACAGAAATTAATAATGTGGAGCCTAAACTCTCTTTCTTTGCATTTTTTGCCTGTGACCTATCAATGTGGAACCATAAACTCTCTTTCTTTGCATTTTTTTTTTCCCCTGTGACCTTCACCTCGTAAATTATAGCCTATTTTACTCTCATCTTGAGTGTGTATTCATGCATTTCTGCACTCTGATCGGACTGCGACAAACACCAGCACAGTCAGTCCCTCAAGCATCTTTCATAAGACACTGCTTTAAAGTAAACTTCGAGAAAATAGACAGCTTCTCATCCCTGATGATAAAAAGAAAGAACAAAAATCTGGGTCTAAATGAAGGTGATGGAGGCGTCCTGAATTGAATAAAGTTTCATGATGTGGTTTTGTAAAAAATAAATAAAATAAATAAATAAATGCATTTGAAAATAAACTAATACTTATTATTATTATCAAAGTACAGTACGCATGCAAAGCAAAGCAAAAATAATGGTGATATAAACAAATGAAAAACATTCTTTTGATGTTGTTTCATATTTGTTTAAAAAGTCCGATGAGCAGAACAAGTGAAAATAGTAGAAAATAAAGCAAAATGAAAAAGCAAATCGACCAGAAACTGACCATTCTCTTGCGATCTCCCGAACCTTTATCCATACAGTTATCACATATCATCTGATCGGCTGAGAACATTTAATTAGATGCGCAGTGAAAGATCAGATCAAAGGAGCCGCTTGTAACTTCAAAGCCGCTGCGGCAGATATGAAAGCATCAGTACTTACATGAATGAAAGTCCAGCGCCGCTCATAAACGAATTCCGTCCTCATAGATTAAGAGATTCCCTGTGGACCTTGAGTTTGTGTCTTAGTGATTTTACACAACTTCCCAAGAATTTGCTTTATGAAATCAGCTGTGTAAGAATCTATCCAATTACAAGCCCCTGCGGTGAATATTTAAAAGAGGCAGCCAATGACTGCGTTGGAGGGCGGAGCTATGCGTGCGTAAAGACGCTTAGCTGAGGCTTCCTACTTAATAATTCAAAAGCACGGGTCTGACACACAGAAGAGGAATTTGACACAATTTTGAATAAGTTTAATATTCAAACTCATTTCTATTTGAATAACAATTGCACTTAAATAATCTGTTACTTTGAGAAATAAGCCATCTTACATTGAGTGCTTTCTTGCATATTAATTGTGAAAAAGCCATTTTCTTAATTAAAGTGCTGATTGCCAGACTTATGATCATATAACCATTTTATGAGAACATTTTATGGATCCATGCCATTTATAGAAAAGTAACGGCTCATCTGCTGTCTTTAGGATGTTGGCAGAAGTCCACCTTCTGTATCTTTTTTTTAATGCTTTAAAGAATATTCTCCAGCATAACCTTTTACGGCAAGACAGAAAACTTAAGCTCACATTCAAACGTACAATCTCACAATTATGGCTTAAATACATCTTTGAGTGGGGTCAAATCAAAATCAAATGTTCCTTGGTATTTTGCAATAAAATAATTTTTCAATGAAAGCATACTGCACTTTACAGATCTCAAAACGTAGTCCTTGGTCCAAAAAAGCTAATTATTGACAGAGCTGAAAAACCTCTCGCTCTGAAATCCCTGGATTTCCTATTTTAGAAATCTGAAATATTAAGTTATGACTGCCCACATGTCAGTGATTCCCAATCATCTCATATTCAGACAGATATTATGTACTGGATTAAGTACAGTCTGTCATTACAGTACAGCCATTATCGCTAAATAAACTTCCATGCAAAGCAGAGTGGACAGTACTTGTTTTACCCTGAAGGGGCGATATCTGGGATAAGCACTAGCTGACTGTACATTGTCCCCTCTTATTACACATCTACTTAACAAATAAATAATACACAGACATGAAATATTGATCTGATCTGAAGCTTATACAAGGCCCACAATCATTTCACTCCAGTTTTATCAGTCTGTGTGTGCTAGGAAGCATGTGTTGTCAGCATTCTAGAAAAATGCAGCTGTTCTACTGGTAGAAAGTGCAAGAAAGAGAAAATATAATTCCAGTGGCATTTGTAAAGTAATAGATTTTTGCATAAAAGAACAAAAATGGTAACCTATAAAACTCCAAAGTAGCAGAAACGGTTTTAAATCATAATATAAAATAACAAATTAAACACTAGTCCAAGCTCAAAATCACATGAAATATAGGCTACTCTAATTTCAACATTTAGGGTACGTTTACGCGACAACGATATGCTTAAAACGATGTTTTTCCTATGAGTTTTCCATGTGAAGAGTTCAGATGCAAAAGCCTCTAAGTGCCATCTGAAAGTTTCTTCTAGAATGATCATTTTTATCAAGCTTGTATATTTAAGTTTAGTAATTTCACTTAAATGACAATTAATAGGTAATTTTCATTGCCAATTAAGTGAAATTACTGAACTTAAATATACAAGCTTGATAAAAATGATAATTCTAGAAAAATAAAATTCAGATGGCTCTTAGAGGCTTTTGCATCTGAACTCTTCATGTACAGTCGACACCATTGTCAAAACGATCCCCATTCACACGGATCCGCGAAAACGACTAAAAACCCCTGTATTCTGCTGCCAGGCCATGAAACATGTCTTCAGATGTCTTCAGAAGCCTATTTCAAAAGTTTGCATGCACCCAAAACGCTATTGTCGTGTAAACGAACAGCCAAAACACTTACAAATTTTTACGTTTTTAGTTGAAAACGGTGTTGTGTAAACAGCACCTTAGGCTGATTCCGAAATTGCATACTTCCCTAATCCCTACCATATGGAAGGCGAAAAAAACAAATTCACAGTACTAATAAAAAAGTAGGCAAAAAATGACCTACTACTTCCGGCGAGATTCTGAAGTGTGCATACAAAGGATACTTTACTATCCCATGAGACCACAGGAGAGGATTTGTGAATGGCAGTGATGCAACGCAACTGAAGCTGGTATGGTCACATGATAGTGACAGCATGGCGAATGTAGTACGTCCAGATTACATTCATACTACACACATTCATACTAAAACAAACTTTTTTTTGTTGTTGTGAAGTAATTACTTATTCAAAATAAGTACCTACTCAAGAGAGTTTGTGATTTCGGCCACAGACCCCCAAACAGCCCCACGCAAAACATTAGGAACCAGTTTAAAATAATGTCAATAACAGTATTTCTGTAATCTCAGCACAAATGGTTTGAGTAAAAATCCCAGTTTTTCACAAGGGGACATAAGTCTTAAAGGGTGTTTAACTCTAAGGGTCAGAGAGAGAATGGAAAATAGTTTGGATTTAATACTAAATTAAATATCTAGATTTAGTTTTTGGCACAAATCTGCTAACATTATATGTGGATGATAATATATTTCAACATGATCTCACGACCAATTCGTACGAATTCGTACAAGTGATAAAAAGGTGGCTAATTCGTATGAATTCGTACGACCTCACTCGTACGAATTTGTACGATTTGTCTAAACCCACGTGATGGGTAGGTTTAGGGGCGGGGTCAGGGGTAGGTCATTTGTATGAATTCATACGAATAGGGCAATTCGTAAAATATGTACGATTTAGCAAAAATCGCACTAATTTGTACGAGTGAGGTCGTATGAATTCGTACGAATTAGCCACCTTGTAGAATTCGTACAAATTGCCGTGAGATCAGGCTGTATATTTCAGTACATAAAAAGAGCGTCACTTACAGCTGAGAAGACTGGTAACAGTAAAACACTCTCAGGTTAAGTATCTTTGTTCCCTGAACAAAGCAAGGCTTTTCAATTCATTAAACTTCAATTAAGGCTCCCAGATGTTCTTTCTTTCTTTGCATTTCATTGTTCATTTGTTGGCTCTACACTTCAGTGTACACTTTGACCTGCACAACATCATCTGTCACTACAGGCACTGCATACATGTCGAGACCCATTCTTTCTCATAGAAGAACTTCTCAACCCCTACAAGAAACGATCCACAATGGCTCAGCCATCCTTGAACGAAGCCAATTACCTTTCTGAAGACACCTGATGTGATCCCATCGCCAATGAAATTCAAAGTTAGATCACAGCGATTGGATGTAGCATGCATTGACATAACCCTTTCCCCCATGTGCCCCATTTGACCTTGCTTGCAAGCTCAGGGTTAGTTTGTGGTGTAAAGTGTCCTTTACTGCTGTTCTGATTTTCTGCGGCAGGGTTTATCTGCTCCATTAGGATTTGTTCTCTGTAGATTAGCATGAATTTGAGATTCGAAACGAGAAAAGCACCTGCTTGGATCTAGTATTTGGTTTAACCTTTAGCAAATCCATGCATCACCTTCTTCTGACAGCACAATACAATGTCCTTGGCAGATTCTCGTGGGCTTTCAGTGTACCAAACAGCTGATGGATGCCATCGTGTGTCTCCTGCTCTCCCCAAACGCACAATCATCATTGGCTCTCGTAATGCATGACACTACAGGCCGAATCTATACAGAAGAATCACTGGCAAAATGAGTCCCGCCGGATCAAAACCAGGAAATGTGACAAAGCCTTTTTAAGTTAATTAGTGCACTGTAAGCTGCAACTAAACTATGTGCTAAAAAGCAATTAATGCATTTGTTTTGTTTGAATGAGATGCGATTGATTTTCAGAAGGCGATTTTAGTGATTTAAGTACTTCGTGTTGTTCACAAGCAGTGGTGGACAGTATACGAAGTAGAATATTTTTCAAGTATCTGCACTTTATCTGAGGATTTTTATTTTGGGAAACTTTTACTTTTACTTCACTTCATTCCAAAGCACAATATCGTACTTTATCATACATTAAAGTACTTTTACACATTTACTCAAGTTAAATTGAAAAGGAGGACTTGATACTTTTATTGGAGCATTATTTTAATAGGGTATCTGTATTTTACTCAAGTGTTTGATTTGTGTATGTCGTCTACCACAAGCTATTGCATATAAATTGAACAAACTACTCATTTAAAGGAACAGTTCACCTAAAATTAAATTTAAATTTAAATTTTGTCAATATGTTGTTGCAAACCTATATGTCTTTCTTCTGTGGATCACAAAATAATTTGGTTACACTTTATTTTAAGGTGTCATTGTTACAGTGTGATTATATATTTAAGTACTGAGTAATATTAAGCAACTACATGTACTTTCTATAGGGTTAGGGTAGGATTAGGATTTGGTTGAGGGTTAGTTGCATGTAATTATGCATAATTTACTGTTATTTCTATGGTTAGTACATGTAACATTTGTAACAAGGACACTGTAAAATAAAGTGTTACCAATAATTTTCAAAATATCTCTCATGACAATTGTGTTCATCAGAATTCATGGTTTGTGGATGAATTATTATTTCAAGACAATTTTTTTCAATGAATCAGTTGATCCAGTTCATAAAATGGTCTGAACGATTTGTTTGAGTTCTACTCAGGGACTCAATGAAAAGGTTGCTTTGGTTAACAGTTCAGTGGAGAGGATGATCTTTACTGAATCTTTACAGAATTTCAAGGCATGAAATATAAGGCATACTTTTATGATACTTTTATGGTTCTTTTTGTCACTAAAGTACGGCCAGGATATTCTTTAAAAAAATACCTTACTCAATGTTACAAGGAGGACAGAAAGTCATACAGGTTTACAACGACATGATGGTGTGTAAATAATGTCAGAATTTTCATTTTATGGCGAACTATCCCTTTACGTATTTTGCTCACCTTGTTTGCCCTTCAGTCTACTTAATGCAAAAGCACTGATTAGATTCTTATTTTATAGTATTTCAGCAAGTAAAGCACTCTAAAGTGGACTATGAAATGAGGAATGCCCTTTAATTGCCAAAGATCACAAAACTCCAAAAATGGGTTTAGACTTGTTTTTAATACTCATTCCTGTCTCTTGCACTAATATTTAATCTGCCATTTCGTTCCACTCTCTCTGTCTAAACACCATCATTCACTGTTTTAATTTAAAGTATGAATATGTGATTTATTTTCCGATGGCATGGAGCATAAATCTACTTTGCTGTGTGATAACAGAGGTGATGTCCCCTATATTGATCAGGAGCTTAATAGTGTTTGTTCTTTATAGCTGATCTCAGGAAATAAGGGGAATATACAGTTTTGAATGAACTTTCTCATGGTATGGAGCTACAATGGAACAACACACACTAATATATGACAGGACAGCACTGCATCGAAACCTCAGAGAGGTGACTTTGGTTCAAAGTAGCAAACACTGAGGAGTATTTTCATAAATAAAAGAAGAAAATGAAAAGACTCCAGTAATCTCGGAGAGTTTCAAGATCTAAACAATGTCTCAAATGTAAGATTTGCCAAAATACTAAAGTCTGCAATCAAAAGTCAGAGATTTTAATATGAGTATGTAAAATTCCTTAACAAATTCTTCCAAAACCAAATCATGTCTTGGATATTCTCTACTCTTAGGCCTGGTTTCACAGACAGGGCTTAGATTAAGCCAGGATTAGTCCTTAGTTCAAATATGACATTTAAGAAACTTTTATAAAACATTACTGATGTGCATCAAAATAAATTGCAGTGAGATATTTTAAGATTTCTGTTAAAACAGCTCAAAACAGTCTAGGACTATCTTAAGCTTTGTCTGTGAAATGGAGGGTTAATGTGTCCCAACAAATGTTTCAGGAATCACCTATTCACATGTCTAAATTTGGTCATATATATAGGCCTATAGTACAATGGAAATGCTTTATGATTGCTCAGTGTCAAGTTCAGTTGGAATTTTTCTTGAATTATTTGAAGAAAAAAAGTTCATTATTTGAACTATACAAAAAAATGAGTGCATGGCTGCCCTAGTCTCCTGAAGCTATGAAATAGCAACCTCTTCTGTGTGTTCCGTTATCTCTAAATCTGAAAAATAGTCTTTGACAAATACTTTATTTCAGGGGAGATACCTGCTCCATTGAACACTGTATCTATCACTGTAGTGTTATACCATCATGCGCTTGATAAATGGATGAAGAAGGTTTTCTGCCACTGGCCTACAAGCTTCTTAACTTTCCTAATTATTTTTCTCAGTGTTTGTTGCATTGGCTGTATTGCCTGAAATCCTGCCTGTTGAGCAAATAAAACACACAAGGCCATCACTCTGCCTCTGCTCTCCATGCCGGTGCTTCGTGGCCTGAGGATCTGTCAAATCAATAAGAGAAATCAAACAGTGATTCCCACAGTCATGGCACAGGCAAGCTGGTGACGAATAGAAATGTTCCAGATGTCTCAGCACATCAGCATCACAGATAAACCCTGTGTGAAATGCCCTAAAGGTGATGTGTCATTTTTGTTCTATATTAATACAATCACAGCTTAATATGCAGAGACTATAACTAAGCTATTCATAGGTTAATTGCCCCAAAAAGATTAACAGATCTGTTGGTTAGAGCATCCTGACCAAAGCCCAACACAATACATTTTAATATATAATAATACCAAATATTTTTAAAATAAAATAATAATAAACTGTCTGTTTGCTGCTGACCAGTGGAAGAAGGATTGTTAAAGTCACCGTGAAATCAAAATTCATTGTCACAATTCTTGTTTTTGTTTTTTTATGGAGTATTGCAGTATTTATTATAAATGATTTATCCATGCACATCATTATTTATTTATTTTAAATTTGTGTGCCCTTAACTTTCATAACTTTCCCTCACTCTGTAATGACATCTCTTCTCTGATGATGTGTTTACTGGCGTGAGGGCGGGACAACCTGTCACTCATATTAGATCGACCAATAGCAAACCACAACCATCTAATCAATTCCCGATGGACAAAATCAAGGCCCGCCCTACATTATTTCTCGTTCGAGAAGCTGTTTCACTCGGATATGTACAGTAGGTAGACAAACAAAATGCTTATTATCACCGCGTGTAACACCACCGCAATGACAGGCTGTTAAATACAACGCAGTCACGTGTGACATTTGTTTGCGAAATCAATACCAGATGGCGCAAAGGAACGTTCGCAATATTCCTCAGTAAAGGCCGCAGTATAGTTTTTTTTTACGCGTATGCTAGGGTATGAATACTTTTCAAAGCAAACACGTAGCTTTTCAAAGTATACTCCATTTGAGAGTGTGTGCGAACGCAGGCGGTCGACACGTGCTCTGCAAAGTTCCATGACAAAGAGAATCCATGACAAAGTTCTCTCTAGAAGTTATGATCGGTAAAAATGTCTTTGTATTCTTTTATACTAAAGTTGTAGCTATTTCAACATTACATTCAACTCAAGTGATTGTCAATGCAGGGATCATCTCCGGTATTTTTTGTTGTCTTATAGTTTTGTTTTCTACTGTAAAACAACAGCCCGGCCAGTGTTGCCACCTTAGTGCAACCAATTAGTGCAAAACAAATTCAATGCGCATGTGCGACCTACGCATACAAAGTACGCAGGGTTACAAGAATCGGGCGGTGCGCCTACTATTCTGGTGATGAAATTTGTGTCGCATACACTGTACTTGGACCCTTGCATACGAGTAAAACTCAAAGTATACCCAAAAATGAAAATTACCCCATGATATACTCACCCTCAAGTCATCCTAGGTGTATATGACTTTTTTCGTTCAGACGAATTCATTAAAAAATATATTTATAAGTTATATTAAAAAATGTCCTGGCTCTTCCAAGCTTTATAATGGCAGTGAATGGAGGATGAGATTTTGAAGCCCAAAAAAGTGCATCCATCCATCAACGTACCATCTGCTGGAAGCTAGTTATTTTAGTTTTTAAAGTTTTAAATATTTTTTTCTTACACAAACGCATCGCTCTGCTTCAGAAGGCCTTTATTAACCCCCCGGAGCCATGTGCAGCACTTTTATGATGGATTGATGCACGTTTTTGGGCTTCAAAATCTCGTCCTCAATTCACTGCCATTATAAAGCTTGGAAGAGCCAGGACATTTTTTATATATATCTCCGATTGTGTTTTTCTGAAATAAGAAAGTCATATACACCTAGGATGGCTTGAGGGTGAGTAAACTGGGTGAACTAAAATAGATAGTTCACCCAGTTAAATAAAGATAAATTAATGAAATTAATTACTGGTAATAATAACTATAATAATAGAGCATTATAACATTTAATCTCAAGTGATTCGTTTTTATATAAATGCTTAATGTTCCAGCAATTTGATTACTGTTACAGTGAAATCTCACAGTAACGCCAGTCAGTGATGAAGTGTGATTACTTTACTATACGTCACGCTATGGAAAAAAGACTATTGCAACTTCCGTTTCATGCCATCTTTAGATTTTTATTGTTGCACTTTGGTGGTGTAGAAATTAAACACGAGTTAGC
This sequence comes from Abramis brama, assembly GCF_963993115.1. Classification (NCBI taxonomy): domain Eukaryota; kingdom Metazoa; phylum Chordata; class Actinopteri; order Cypriniformes; family Leuciscidae; genus Abramis; species Abramis brama. The sequence continues at coordinate 22,916,717 of NC_139981.1, forward strand.
ATAATATGTAATGCATTGAAAAGGGAAGTATGAGCGTAACATCTTTTTACATAGCACATGTTGGAAGACTCGCTCACGTGCAGGACATGAACAGGTGGGCGGGACAGGACAGATAAATCAGTGCAATTACTGATGGGAACTCGTACCGATGGACCCGCCCTCTGCTAAACCAAACATAACTTGTTGTGTTTAGACAAAGCAGGCTGTCAGCGTGAGGTAAAGAACTTTCTAGCATGTCATCTCTCTACTGATGCCTGCAAATTAATTTTCCATCGATTTGCAGAGGTCTCGGAGAGGAAACGGGGGGATGATGTCCATCTCCGGGGGAAAGGGGAGTGCGGTGCGGTAGCAGGCTAGATATCTGTACGGATACCACGGGATGTGAAGTCTGGAGGAGGGAATCCATGACAATGATGAATCATTGTAATATCTGTCTTTCACAGAAGATGAGTAGAAAAGCAAGAGTGTCTACAGAGACCTTTGCTGACCTTTTTATATCAGCACAAGTTTCTTGTGAGAGGACATGCAATTAATACATTACAAGTTTCGTCTAGTATACATAATATTCTAATTGACAAGAAATAAAACATTGCATTGATTTTACTTTTGCAAATCTGTCCTTCAAACTTCTTTAGTTCTTCTTTTAGATTATGGGCAATAAATAAGGACATAAAAACAGTTTTAAACAGAGTATTGACAATATACCTATTACAATATTTGATAAATCCAAGTGAATAGAATAAAGGTGCAAGACATCAGAAACATTAAAAAAAAACAAGCATACATGTAAATAGTACCAGACAGAACCTTGTAATGGATCTGATAATTATTTTCCACTATGTTTACAAGTATGCATGCTGTCATTAATGATTCCTGCCACCTGCCTCCAGGGAATTATCAGCTTTCTGTGTGTATTTTGCTTCGCTTTGCTCTACGTGAATATTCATGCACCGTAACAGCAGCCGTGTGGCCTGCTGGGGAAATTTACTTTCATTTTTTAATTTCAGGATTATTGATCTCGACTCGCTTTATTGCTGTATGACATCCATAATCAGAACAACAGACCGACAGTGGAGATTAATAAGACAGCAGGAGGAAGGAAGGGGAGCGAGGGAGGGGAACTCGAGTCCATCTCTCATAACCTCGCTTTAATTACACATTTCCCTGATCTTGATGGATTCCACTCCATCAGCCATAAATTTGCCTCTTTTTTTTCTTTTTTTTTTTGCGTGATATCTGTTTGTTTAAGAACATATTAGATTGTGGGGATTTGCCGCAGTTTAAATTAATCAGTTGACTGCTTGTTAAAATCATTAATATGACTATTCCTGAAGTTAAAATAAGGGAATCAGTGTGTCACCTTAGCACACTACATTTCCCATCAACCCTCATGTTCCTGACCTGCCCTCACCTGATCCCCATCTTCTATGCAAATCACCACCTCAGTTCCCTCAGCGTCTGGCCTTAAACAAGGAATATGGACCTATTTATGTGATCTCCAGTGTACTTTCTCCCTGTTTCTCCAAGTTTGTTGTTCTCCACAGCGTTACCAACCTGCTATCCATACTCCACCATTATACTGAGGTGTGTGCTCCACTAGACTGCCAACCATCACATCTGTGAGACAAAGACTTTCATTTACATCATTCAACCATCCATCAACTGTCACAACCAATATCATCACCTGTTTGTTTCCTGCACCCACTGTGTGATCCAAAGAAGTTTGTTTGGAATAACTACTCTTTTGCTCAGTGAGTATTATCCTGACACAGTGCAAGCTATTGTGCCATGCACTCAAAGCATATACAATTCAAAACTACCGATATAATTTCATAAATTAGTCAGGTAATTACAGATAATGTTTTTTTTTTTTTTTTTTTTTTTTATTATAAAAATGCAGTAATTTAAGTTTGTATAGAAATAGAAACATGCTGAACAAAAGGGAGTGGCTGACCTGTAGCCTTTCTCTTCGCAAATGAAATTTCTTCTATTCCAGGTTAATATGCAGAGATGACTAATTCATACCCGAAAAGTGTAAGAGGTCATCTTCAGCTTGCTTGTAAAATGCTAGCTCATAAACTGAAGGGAAGCCTTCCAAAGAGTAACCTGCCGGATCTGTTTTCCACTCTCTGCTCACAGCAGCCTGCAGAGGGTTTCTGCTCCCTGTTTAGTTGGTATGCAGAAAATACTGGCTGCAGGAAGCCATGTGTCACTATGCTAAGTGTTTGCATACAGTTAAGCTTATCAGTGCTTAAGATGAATTGAGACGCAGGGTAACAGTACTTTATCTTGGTCAGGAGGGCACGCTTATCTTTGCAGGATAGAAGACATAGCATCATCCCCATCTTAAAACATTTAGGTTTCAAGATTCAGGTTGTTTTTATACAGTGTCTATAAAACAATGAGTGCTTGAGCTATTTTTAGTACGCTAAAGTCATTTTATAGTTAAATACTCAAGAATATACAGTGAGGAAAATAAGTATTTGAACACCCTGCTATTTTGCAAGTTCTCCCACTTAGAAATCATGGAGGGGTCTGAAATTGTCATCGTAGGTGCATGTCCACTGTGAGAGACATAATCAAAAAAAAAAAAATTCAGAAATCACAATGTATGATTTTTTAACTATTTATTTGTATGATACAGCTGCAAATAAGTATTTGAACACCTGAGAAAATCAATGTTAATATTTGGTACAGTAGCCTTTGTTTGCAATTACAGAGGTCAAACGTTTCCTGTAGTTTTTCACCAGGAAAACCAGGTAGTTTAGGTCTGGAGACTGACTAGGCCACGCCAGAACCTTGATGTGCTTCTTACAGAGCCACTCCTTGGTTATCCTGGCTGTGTGCTTCGGGTCATTGTCATGTTGGAAGACCCAGCCTCAACCCATCTTCAATGCTCTAACTGAGGGAAGGAGGTTGTTCCCCAAAATCTCGCAATACATGGCCCCGGTCATCCTCTCCTTAATACAGTGCAGTCGCCCTGTCCCATGTGCAGAAAAACACCCCCAAAGCAGTGTATTACCAACAGTAACCTTGGAAACGGTGGTCCCAGCTCTTTTCAGGTCATTGACCAGCTCCTCTCCCGTGTAGTTCTGGGCTGATTTCTCACCTTTCTTAGGATCATTGAGACCCCACGAGGTGAGATCTTGCATGGAGCCCCAGTCCGAGGGAGATTGACAGTCATGTTTAGCTTCTTCCATTTTCTAATGATTGCTCCAACAGTGGACCTTTTTTCACCAAGCTGCTTGGCAATTTCCCCGTAGCCCTTTCCAGCCTTGTGGAGGTGTACAATTTTGTCTCTAGTGTCTTTGGACAGCTCTTTGGTCTTGGCCATGTTAGTAGTTGGATTCTTACTGATTGTATGGGGTGGACAGGTGTCTTTATGCAGCTAACGACCTCAAACAGGTGCATCTAATTTAGGATAATAAATGGAGTGGAGGTGGACATTTTAAAGGCAGACTAACAGGTCTTTGAGGGTCAGAATTCTAGCTGATAGACAGGTGTTCAAATACTTATTTGCAGCTGTATCATACAAATAAATAGTTAAAAAATAATATATTGTGATTTCTGGATTTTTTTTTTTTAGATTATGTCTCTCACAGTGGACATGCACCTACGATGACAATTTCAGACCCCTCCATGATTTCCAAGTGGGAGAACTTGCAAAATAGCAGGGTGTTCAAATACTTATTTTCCTCACTGTATATACCCTTAAGTGATTTCTGAGGGTACGTTTACACGACAACGATGTGCTTAAAACTGAGAAGTTTTTCCTTTGAGTTTTCTGCGTACTGACGACACCATTGTCAAAACGATCCCCATTCACACGGATCCGCAAAAACTACTAAAAACCCTGTATTCTGTTGCCAGGCCATTAGATGGCGATGAAACACTAGACTGAACACGTAATATGCATGTGCATGACGTCATGTTTTCAGATTCATGTTTTTGTTTACACAGAGACCGTTTTCAAAAACTTGTAACCCCCCAAAAAACCCCAAAACGCTGTTGTCGTGTAAACGAACGGCCAAAACACATAGAAAAAGTTTTACGTTTTTTGTTGAAAACGGTGTCGTGTAAACGGCACCTTAGAAACACTGTTGAAAGTGGAATGGACCGAGCACCACAACATACTTGTAACCAATCAGCTGTAGGAGGCGTGTCCACTCATGATGAGAGAGGAGAGAGAGTGAGCAGGAGGGAGATTTGAAGAAAGACTGTAAGAAAGAGAGATGGCTGAGAGACATTACAAAATAGAAAAGATCAGAGGAATATCACAGGAAAAAGAAGAGCTATGATCAGGCAAGAGCTTTAAGGACCAAGTTAAAATTAGAAAAGCTTTCCAGTGCTGGAGAGACCTAAGTGGGAAGGTCTGATAATGGATGCTGAGGTTTTTGCTTCTGCTTCATTAACCAGTAATATTGTTTGTTTTTGTTTTTTTCACAGAACCAAGATATGCTGTTGTTGTAAATGTATAGTAACTGGACAGTTTTGAGTGTCATTGTTTGTCTGAAGCTGGTGTGCTGCTGGCGAATAATGACCAACTCTTGCTTGTATAGCCAACTCTTGTGTAGAACTACAGTATGTTCATTTTTGTTCCTCCTTGTCATTCATTTAATTTTTTTGAAGCATTATTTTTCTTTGTTTCAGCTATGAAAGAGACATCCACTCTTGCGTTGTGTGTTCGTGCATTTTGGGGGCGGAGCAATGAAGGGAGGGGTGTGTTTGTTTTGGTTGATTCAAAATATCAACAGTGTTTCTCAAAATCGCTTACTGCACTTACTTTAATTGGAAATGTTCATATTTGTAGAGCTATTTAAGAAAAAAATCTTATATCATATTCTTGCATGGGTAATTCTCATGCACAAAATCTTGTAAAGATTTAATGCCACTGGAAAACTTTGGTAAACCCAGTGATTAGTTGTTCTTGCTATCTTTGTGATATGCATACATGATATGCACCATACAATCAGTGAACAGATTATGCATGGTCTGTGGACAGGCCATTTTGTGACTGAAACTATAAAGGCCTAAACCTTATCAGGCCTGAATGACCTTTGGTATAGTGAGTTATAATAATGTTTGTACCCAGTGTAGTTTAATGTAATTGTAATATGTTTGGGCTGGTGGGCACATTGCAAAGTTAATTGAAAGGAAGAGGAAACAGCAGGAGTAATCTGAGGCAGGTGGGGGCAGTGACAGGATCCTGACAATAAAATATTGATATAAGTCATTTGGCAAGGATGGAGGGTTTTAAAGCTGTGTGGTGATGAGTTTTATTTCAATGTGGGAGAGGTCAGTCTGGCAACAGGGCAGAACATAACTCGATCTCACAACCACTCCAAAGAGCAGGGGAGGGGCTAAGAAGACCCCACCCTCTCAGGGTTTAAGTGACGGCTCCATAATTCTCAATCATACAGTAAATGCACAGCTGGAAATTACAAGGCAATAACAGTAAATCATATACTTGAGATGTCTGATGAATGTGTAAACTGTAGAAACTTCCTGGATTAATTTCCTGGCTTCAGTTGGCATCCTTGTTTGTTTACTTTAAAATGATTACCTTTGATTTTAATGGCATAGATTTAACAAGGTGCTAAACATTCCTCAGAGGTTTTGGTCCATATTGACATGATAGCATCACGCAGTTGCTGCAGATTTGTCGGCTGCACATCCATGATGCGAATCTCTCGTTCCAGCACATCACAATGGTGCTCTATTGGATTGAGATCTGCTGATTGTTGAGGCAATTTGAGTATGGTGAACTCATTGTCATGTTCAAGAAACCAGTTTGAGATGATTTGAGCTTTGTGAAATGGCACGTTATCCTGCTGTTTGTAGATATCAGAAGATGGGTACACTGTGGTCTTAAAGGGATGGACATTGTCAGCAACAATACTCAGGTAGGCTTTGGCGTTTAAACGATGCTCAGTTGGTACTAAGAGGCCCAAAGTGTGCCAACAAAATAACACACATTACACCACTAGCAGCCTGAACCATTGCTGCAAGGTAAGATGGATCCATGCTTTCATGTTGTTTAAGCCAAATTCTGACCCTAACATCTGAATGTCACAGAAGAAATCGAGACTCATCTGACCAGACAACGTTGAGCCTGTGCGAATTGTTGCCTCAGTTTCCTGTTCTGGTGTGTTCTTCTGCTGCTGTGGTCCATCTGCTTCAATGTTCGACATGTTGTGCGTTCAGAGATGCTTTTCTTCTGACCTTCGTTGTAACAAGTGTTTATGAGTTACTGTTGCCTTTCTATCAGCTCGAACCAGTCTGGCAATTCTCCTCAGATCTCTGGATTCAACAAGGCATTTTACCACATGCAGAACTGCAGCTCACTGGACTTTTTTTCTCTTTTACAGACCATTCTCTGTAAAGATACCACCTAGAGATGGTTGTGCATGGTAATCCCAGTAGATCAGCAGTTTCTGAAATACTCAGACCAGTTCGTCTGGCACCATGCCATGTTCAAAGTCACATAAATCATATTTCTTCTCCATTCTGATGCTCAGTTTGAACTTGAGCAGATAGTCTTGACCATATGTATGTACCTAAAAGAATTGAGTTGCTGCCATGTGATTGGCTGATTAGATATTTGCGTTAACAAGCAGTTTTACAAGTGTACCTAATAAACTCACGGGGAGTATTATTTTTTCAAACAGGATTCTCAAAATGCTCTCTGCTCAAACTTAGGCACATATCTTCACTGGGCTGGTCAAGATCTTTATGAATGGCTTCTTTAAAGTTGTCTTTTACATTAAACTGGAATAGGAAAAAGTATTCTATCATCAAAAAATGCACACTTCACCTTTAACATCAAGTGTTAAGTTGAAAAGCCCTTTTCTAAGAAATCTGCCCTTGAAATAATTTGCCATCGATATGCCATCTTGGCTATATCTTCATGCATAGGCACTTTCAATTATGCAGGCCAGTGGAGGGAGACAGAGTGTGACGTTTCCAAAGTTTAAGCCCAGCCTATACAAAACGTGTTCCTACAGGACCCTAGAGGGAACAGTTTCACACTTGAGAGATGGTTAAAGGGGAAATCTCTCCACTGCTGCCGCTTCCATTACCTTTCACTGAGTGAGGTTCGGAGATGAAGTAGGGTTATGAGACAGGACTTTTGGAAGCCTGCGAGAGAGAATATGTCGTTTCATATTGCTGTAGTGATGCTTTGGAGGTGACAGACCGTGACTAAAGGAAATACCACCCACTATTCTCTTTACACTTGTGTAGGCTATTTGGGTATTTCTTTTTCTTTTCAAATAATGTCTCAGAATGTGTGATAGTGGTGAAATCTGTCATTTTAGGGAACATTTAGTCACATCAGAATATTGTTCAGAACACCCATTTGGCAACCAAGCAGAACAGCCTAACTGCATAGCAACACACTGAAAATCACTCTGAACACCTTAGCAACTGCATAGGTTTGTTTTGACAACCACTAAAATACCCTAGAATTGTGAAGGCACATTTCTTCATAACATATAAAAATCTAATAGTTTAATAAGGGTTTATGTGCATGGCATGTGCATCCAGCATCTCTGCTTGCCCTCAGGTGCTTGAATTTTGAATAATTAACCACTAGGTGGAGACATATTTGTAATAATCGTAGTTTTAATTTATGCCTCACTGTCAGATCACCAGGAATCACATCTGAAGAATTATTGATTCTCAGTATGCAAACCAAGTACTGTAGCAATGACTTAAACCATGGTAAAAGCAAACTAAAAGAAAGGAACCAGAAGTTAAGTGTCTTGCTCAGAGGGATGGTGATCGTTATCTACACTAGAATTTTCTAAATCAGTGGGTCCTAATCCACACCACACACTCAAATATATTTTGCTTGGCGTAACTAGAAATATGTATAGTCAAACCAAAAATTATTCAGACACCAGATATCATTTTTGATATTGTTTTACTAGTGGGTGCAGGACACTATAGTTAATTTATGTAAGTGAGGATAGAACAATAAAGTAAATTGTGACATTATACCCACAAATTCTTCATACAGTGGACTACCAGTAAAATTGATAAAAATCTAGGACCAAAAATGATTCAGACACTTTGACCTGACCGTTTTTCTTTAATTCTTTAATTGCTAATGCGACATTTTTACACCACAGACTGAACAAAATGTAGCAATGGTTGGTAATTGGTTGAGCTAAATTGGTATTATCTAATTGTGTACTTAAATTCAATGCATTCTCATCCCAAGGCGTCATATACTGACGCTTTTGAAATTTCGTCTACATTCGACGCACATGGCACCCTTTAGCGTCAATATGTGACGCAGATTATGGGTAGGTTTAGGTCTGGGGTAGGGTTAGGGTTAGACCGCTAGGAGGCGCCTTCTGGCCCATATTTATCTGCGTCTCATATTGACGCTAAAGGGTGCCATGTGCGTCGAATGTAGGCAAAATTTCAAAAGCGTCAGTATATGACGCCAACAGCTGACAGCTATTCAACCTAATTCATTTGTGAGGATGGCCAAACCAGTGAAATATCAACTGATTTGAAAACTCTAGTTCTTGTCATATTGTAAACTATATTATGTCATATTTTCTAAACTATAGCGAATGAACTGTGATAATGTGATTTTAGTGCCAGTACACCGACACAAATTAATTACTCACTTCAACAATGACCATTATTTATATACAATAAAATTAATCTGTTGCAGAACCAGTGGCTGTAATGGGACTTTGGTAGTTATGGTCACAACATACACTGTGTTGAAAAGCTTCAAGCAATGAAGCATTTTGTGATATTGAGAGGAAAGCTTAATTTAACCACTACTACAATCCAGCATTGTCATGCCGCCATTTTCTTCCAGTGATTAGTCACATGGCAATTTACGGCTCATGTGATTGGCTCAAAAACACCAGCATCCAGATATCATTGACTACATTAAAATATGCATACTTCCCTACTCACTCTTAAAAATAAAGGTTCTTTATTGGCATTGATGGTCCCATGAAGAACCTTTATCGTCCATGGAACCTTTCCATTCCACAAAAAGGTAAAATAGTGGAAAAAGTTATTTATTAAAACGTTCTTTACACTAAGAAAAATAGTTCACTGAATAGAATTGTTCACTGAAAGATCCTTCAGGGAAGAATCGTTCTTCTATGGCATTGCTTCGGAAACCCTTTTTTGGAACCTTTGTTTTTAAGTGTATATTTTAGGCAAAAAATAATAGCTAATAATGGCACATACGCATCTGATGGTTACTTTACTATCCCATGAGGCCACAGGAAATGTGTAAATGTCAGTGAGGCGACGCTACTGATACATTGACATATGACATGGCGAATTTATTACTTCTGGATTAAATTCATACTACACACATTCATACGATGTAGATTTTTTTTTTTTTTTATCGGTCACAAAGTAATTACTTATTCAAACGAATTCCACTCTACATATGCAGCCAATATGTAAAAAAGAATTAGTGTGTCCAAATTCATTGATATTAATGGTTAATATCAGATGCTGGCCCTGTCCCAAATAGTGGTGTCGGGATGACGTCAAAACCCGGAAGACAAATTCGCCACTGGTTAGATTTTTAATGGATTTAATGGATTAATGGATTACTAATATGTTTTGGGTTTTTTTCAATTTATGAGTAAACTAGGTCTGTGCTAAACATAACTTGATGATACTTTGACATTTTGTTCGAGTGAGTGTTTAGGGTGCCATTTGGGACAGGGCCATTATAGACCTTTTTACAGAGCTTCTCTTCTTTCTCATGCCCCCTAATGGTGATATTAGCACATCTTTAGAGTATTCAGTCCTTGCACGTACTATCCCATAGTCCCTCTGTGCCGTGTGGGTCTGTGGAGCTCTCAGAGGAAGCCTCCTGGCTCGTCTCTGTGGCATGGGCAGAAAAACGGCTCTGTCCCGATCCCACCCTATAATCAGTGCTTTTAACAGCTCTCATTTTCTGCTGTATATATAACTGTAATTGTCAGGCAATACTCCCATAGCAATGCATATGTTCGGCAGTAAATTTCAGAGCAAAACTGTGAGGAACCAGACAAATTTACTCAAACACACACACACACACACACACACACACACACACACACACACACACACACACACACACACACACACACACGCACACACACACACACACATACAGTATAACACAAAAGCTACATACAGTATGGCTAAATAATGTTAGCTGAGTATGTTTGCAGAGGAAAATCATAAAAAGCCAAATTTTGTTTTTATAAAAAAGGAATGAGTAAGTATAATTCACAAATATATATAATTATGTGTAATATGTCAAACATATGAAGTACAAATGAATAAAGAAGACAATATTAGCCAGAACACAACACTTTTCAACAACATCATCTTGATGCTGCATTAATATTACCTGATTTTATGAATATGATGTGGTCTGAAGACTGATGCATGGTTTCAGTAGTAGGTAGTGAGTGGTTACTGTATGTCATAATTTGATCAAATGAAATGGTAAAAATGATTTCCAAAGTTGAAATGTTGCTATTTTCAAAAATAGTGGCAGATAAAAAGTTGTATTTAATTTGTGGTCATTTCTTAGCTTTTCCTGACAGACTTTCATAATGATTGAGTTCAGATTTAACAAAATAACTTGGGCTTCATAAACTAGTCTGAAACTGAATGTACTGTATAATAGCTCGTAACGTATTCTTGACTTCAGCTGCACTGGTTTTATTGCTTTCCTCTTCGATACAACAGTTTCTTCCCAGTGAACATAACAAAGCCAAACACAAATGACTGTAGAACTGCCATACGCTCTCATAAAAGTGTCACACATGTGTTGATCAAATATAATGTGTCACCTATACTTGTGCTATGTGCAGAATAGACAAATGCATTGAAATGAGGGCTGAACTGTGGGATGTCTCGTGAGTGTTCAATGCTTTCAGTTAGACAGACATGTTGAATGTGTGCAGTGTCCTAAGTGCCGGTTGTAACTTTGGATGAGTATTTTCCATAGCTCTTGCAAGGACTAGGTGACCCTACAGGGAGAATTTAGGGTACGTTTACCTGACAACAATGTACTAAAAAGTTACCATTTTCAGGCAAACAAAACGCTGCTGTTATGTAAATGAATGGTCAAAATTAATTTTCAACATAATTACTCCAGTCTTCAGGGTCACATGATCCAAATAATTCTAATGCTGATTTGATGCTTAAGAAAAAATTCCTATCAATGTTGAAAACAGTTTTTAATTTGAAAACTGAGACGCATTTAAGGATTCTCTAATGAATAGGAAGTTCAAGAAGAGCATTTGTCTGAAATAGATCTTTTGTAACATTATAAAAATCTTTAAAAGTCATTAAAAACATTATAAAAGCACACATTCACTGCTGGAAGCTAGTTATTTTAGTCGATAAAGTTTTAAATATGAATATTTTTCTTACACAAACGCATCGCTTCGCTTCAAAAGGCCTTTATTAACCCACCAGAGCTGTGTGGAGCACTTTTATCATGGATGGATGCACTTTGATGGACTTCCAAAAAAATATACCCATTCACTCCCAGTATAAAGCTTGGAAGAGCCAGGACATTTTTTAATATAACTCCAACTGTATTTGTCTGAAAGAAGAATGTCATATACACCTAGGATGGCTTCAGGGTGAGTAAATCATGGGCTAATTTTCATTTTTGGGTGAACTATCCCTTTAATGTCACTTTTAATCAATTTATAAAATAAAAGTTGGTCGTGTTTACTATTATATAACTGATTATATAACAGTTACAGAGATTATATAATTAATTACAACTACTAAATAGTAGAATTATAAAATATGAGTATTACTAAATTTTTATTTGCTTTGTCAAAGTAAAATGCTTCCATTATATGCCGTCTTTGTTGCTACAACTGTTTCAACTTTTTTTCCCCTCATCCGAAGCAGCCACTTAAATGTATTACATTTATTTTTATTTGAAAACAAAAACAGTCTTTCACAAACACACATTTATTGATAATGGAGTCCCTGTGCAATGGATCACGGTACACAATGAGCAGAAAAACAGAGTATAGGTAGCTAAATGAGACCCGATACGCCATATTTATTCACATTTGAGATCAGTTGTTTGCATTGACCACTGTAACACTCATCACAGAACAGTAACAAGAGTTTTACATCACGTTTGAGTTTCTGGAATGATTTTGGTATTACTTTCCCATTTATTTGTGTCCTGGCTGTCCAAATGATCTCAAAGAATTTTGAACACACATATTTCATCCCTGAGAGTACTGCAAATTACAATAAGAGCTTAAACTCTCAACTACTCCATGAAAAAATCCCAGAAAAGTGCACAATTAGCACCAGAATATAATATAAAAACAGTTTGCTGTGAATTATGGACTGAAATCAATTTATGCACTAATAATATTAAGATCATATGGTAACATGCAAATCATAAATAAAAGTATAGATGAAATAACAGTTTAAGAGAAACATGGTGAACATAAAGGTACACAATAGAGGCACAGAATAAGTCATATTTATGATCTTACAAAAACAGTATTTCGTGAAAAAGGAAAGTACATAAAGTTGATCTATGCACATACAATGGTCACAGATGATTCACTTAAGAAAAATCACTCGTGTGTTTATGAAATCAACCATTATGGATTATACTTTAAGATAAATAACATGAGGATTTGAGGATAAACAGTAGGAACAAATTACATATCAGTTCATTACATGCACAATAACCATTGTTTAACAGCGTCTTGTACTGTGCAAATAATTACAAACATAAAGACTGTTACAGTACAGCTCAAAAAAAAAAAAAAAAAAAACCTTTTTAGATGTTTAGACTAAGACTATATGTAATACTCTGGCCCATAATTATTATTCAAGCTAGATTTGAACTCATCATTAAATGCTGTAGTGAGCTCTTCATAGTATTCCCAGCATCCCTTTTATGCTTTACACTACTTTTCTTTTCTTTTTCTTTTTTTTCAGGACATTGACAACATACTCCTTTATACTCATAGATGTTAAAAAAAAGCTTCAAGTACACGCTAGACTAAGAAAACAAGTTCCATTCATCCACAAATCAAAGCTCCAAGATGTTAAACGCAGTCAACCATTTAGCAAACATTTATTAATACTATGATTTGTCAAACTAATAAAACTCTCATCCAGAAATTTTGTTTTTAACAATGTATTAAATAAATTAATCTTTAGCATATTATACAACATCCTTTTTTATCTTTTAGGATTTAGGAAAGTCACTGAGAAAGAACGTATAAAATAGGCTACTTAAATTGTTAATAAACAAACAAAGAGATGTGTGTTGAAATATGGTAGTGAATGACCCATTTCTACCAGAATACTGACGGTTCTTCAATAAAGTGCTTAACTCAAACAGAAGAATTGAAGTTATAAAACTAAAGATATAAAAGTCATGAAGATATAAAACTCATAAATGAGCAGAAAAAGTGAACACGCTGCATTTGGATGTCATATAAAATAGATCATATTGTAATTAAATGTAATGGGGGTGAAATGTAATGAAAAATTAAACATTATACAGATGCATTTATTCTATAACAACATATTTATTATTCTATAATTATTCTGTAATGTCAGGAAATAAATATGTGTACATGTAGACAACAATAAGAAAAAAATATTTTCTAATAGTCTTATGGTCCCAAGAACTACAAATTTTGCATGTTTTATTTTAAACTCGCAACAATTGCAACTTAGTCTCTGAAAAGAATGTCCCAGTTCAATGGATAATAACTAAAGCATCAGTTCACCCAAAAATACAAATTCTGACTTTATTTATTATTGGATTCTACTCTTTTGAGTATAATGAAAGTGGGAAAGACTGTGGCTATCAAGCTCTAAAATGACAAACAACGCACTATAAAAGTATATTCCATGTCTTCTAATGCAAATTTATGTGTGTCAGGAACAGACTGAGAATTAAGCTATTATTCAATGAGAATGTTGACATCTGCGACTGCAACTGGGTGGAAAAGAACAACCAGTATGCTATTCAAAAAATAAAATCAAATACAAAAGACTAAGACAAATTATGACAGAATTTTCATTTTAGGGTGAACTAATCCTAAAGTTCTATTCTTTCGATTGATTTTCAAACATCTGCTAGACTTCATTCAATTCCATGGGGAAAACCATTTAAAGGGGTCATGATATGAGAAATCAAATTTGCTTTGATCTTTTGAGATATAAGAGGTATTGTTACCATTAAAAGGTCCTGCAAGTTTCATAGTTAAAAAACAAAGCATTTATTTAATCAAGTTCTGAAAACGGCTCATTTGGATATTGTGGGATTTGTTGCATCACACAAGCAAATACATTTGCATATGGCTGACTCCAGAGGAAGACCTTGATATAGTTATACATCATCACACCATAGGCCCCAGCCACTGGCGTTCAGTCGCTCAGTGGCTATATGTTTGTCCGGAGCATTTTGTTTAGTACGTTCGTTGAAAGATGAAGCGGCCAACTGTTTTGAAATTGACAGCAGCTGCACAAACCGCAAGTAAATGATTTCATAATGCTTTGTCTGTAAATTACGGTTTTATGTGGATAAAGTTTTCAAAACACTTACTCACGAGTGATAGCGAGTGGACGTTGATACCGTTTCCTATGCAATGACATTAGCCAATCATAACAGTGGCCATTTACTGCCAAACCTTAAAGGAGCCACCCCTTAAAAAACGGATTTTTCTGCATTTTTGTGTGTGTGCAATAAAACTTTATTAACATTATAAGTAAACGTCAAGAAACATAAGAAAACAATAAAAAAAAATCCATGTCATGACCCCTTTAAAAATGTAGCAGATCTCTTCCACTGTGGTGCTACTGGTAGACTGTTCTGAGATCAGTTGACAAGATCTCTTTCTCTTTCACACAGTTTATTGTCCAGAAAGCCACATTTCCAGGACCCATCCCCTCCTCTCACCTATCTTTACTATAGGCTCAGATGAAGTTATTGCTGATCTGACGCTGATGTTCAAATAAATCCTCGATTTCAGCGCTGTAGGCATCACCTGTGAAAGAAGAGTGCGTCAGACAGGGAATTTAGATACTAGTGCGCTTGAGCATGCATGCATGTTGTGAATCATTCATTGATATGGGGATCATACCTGCATGGCAGCCGTACATAAACACTCTGTGTCCATCATATTTACATCGACAACGCATGACGTTGTTCATAAAGTCTGATTCGGCCATATCCAGGGACGGATTTACCTCAACCTGACAAAACACACACAAGAATGAATAGAACCAGTCAGTAATTAGGCCAATTTGTAGGGCAACCCAGAAGGACAATTTACCATGGAATTTCCTCTGGAATAATTATTATTTTTATTTTTTTTAAAGCAGTTTATGGTCTTGTACTTCTACACCTTGTACTTCTAGAGACTCCAGGTGGTTTGCAGTTCTGGAAAATGGTGGCACTGGAGACTATAGGGTTAATATCTTTCAAATTAATACATTTTCTTCTCAACCTGTTTTTTGTGACCCTGCTGCCCCATTGAGCATTTCTTTCCAACGGACACAACTTAAAGGGATAGTTCACCCAAAAATGAAAATGTTGTCCTCATTACACCCTCCCTCATTTACTCACCTTCGTGTTGTTCCAAACCTGTATGAATTTCTTTCTTCTGTTGAACACAAAAGAAGATATTTTAAAGAATGTTGGTAACCCGACAAATGACCTTCATAGTATTTTCTCCCTACTATGGAAGTCAATGGCTTCTGTCAATGTTTAATTGACAACATGCTTTAAAATATCTTCTTTTGTGTTTAACAGAAGAAAGAAACTCATACAGGGTTGGAACAACTTGAGGGTAAGTGGTGACAATTTTAATTTTGGGGTGAACTATCCCTTTAATTTAGCAATTTCTAATGTTAATAGTGATTGGGTTTTGGAATTGGTAAAATGTACTTGGGGGAAAAAAATATGATCAAAATATCGACTTGCCTAATAATTATATAATGAATTAAAGATGAACTGTGTTAAATATAGATGTGTTTTTTTTACAATGCCAGCCTGAAATAATAATATTAGTATAATTTGCAGACATGCAGAACCAATAAGGACGTGGAGCTTGTAAGGAAATGTTTTGCAAACAGATTGCTCATCAAACCACTTTACAAATTGGCTCCACCAAACCAGACTCTCAAATTACTGTTATAAAATCGCAATATAATAGTTTAATAGTCCAAAAAGATGCTGTAAGCAGGGTAAGAAGTCAAAAGAGCAGCTCTGAGCAACAGTACGTTATAAATTGAATGTGATTATGCCTACTAGGCTTGAGAACTTTTTAAACGCTGATACAACATTTCTTTTATTTTCAACACTGTTAAGATATTGTTCCTAGTAGCCAAAGGTAATTATTCTGTGAGCACATTCAAGTCTCACTTATCTTTTCTGTTTTTGTTTTGTTTTTTTGCACTTTTATTAACAGTGTGCAACTTTAACTCTGAACTGTAGAGATCTGGGTCTGTCTGAGCATATGTTTGAGCGAGAAAGCGCCTGTAAAACTGGCGGGCGTAAATGACTCTGAACGTAATTGACCATGTCTAATAGAGGGGGATATAGCATGTTTTTCTCCTCCAGCAGGGAAGGCTTAGCATTGGGTTATTTTTGGTGTAAAATTAAAGACAAGCAACTCAAGGAAAGAGCAACAAGTTTGTCTGGTTCATGAAGTATAGATGCTTCATTTACACAGCGTCTTTGCTCAGACGGGGTTGGCATGGGATAGCTGGCCTCATTCTACATGGAGATGGTAACTCTGACCTTTTGACTATCACCACGGCTCATTGCTGTGCCATATATAGCAGCAGCCCGATGCCGGTTTGTAATTAGCATCTGCCAAACGTGCTTAAAATACATGCAAATCTATCATGGCGACATTTCGAGCAAATAAATCTTCAAAAAGGTCAGAGCACGAAGGTACACTGTAATTAAAACAAAGCTTCACATCAACCTATATTTTACAACTGGGATGTATAAAAGGCCTCTTGATTGGCCCCTAAAGCGGCTCTTTGATTGGCTGGTTCTGCATGTGAAGCTCAGCTGCGGAAGTGCCCACAGTGATTTGGATGATTAACACGTTTCCAAAGTTAATGACAGAGAAAAAGTGGAAAAACTGCATCCTGAAAAGAGAATCTACTCTTGAAAGAATAGTGAAAAATGTTTTGTGCGTGACTCCCGTCTTCCACCGTTCAGATGTCCTGAATAATTTCACCTGCATGATGTAGTCTCCAGGTCTCACATCGGTGATGTCTATCCACTGGCAGTCGATGTCGTGGCGGTACGTGTCCCAGCAACCCACTGAAATGCCTTGATCTCCATAATTGTAGCATGAAAAGCGTTTGTGAAGTCCTGGAGATAAACACAAAAACTGTTTTATTTGCTCTCGTAAACCAATTCGCATTAGTCTAAGGTTTTAACGTAACTAGTCTTTTACCCTCAGGACAGAAGGTGTCTTCCAGACAGAAACTGGCTTTGTGTCCTTCAGCCACTCTGCTTCCATTGAGTGTGAGGAGGTCATAATGCGTGAACACTTCAATGCTGTGATAATGCCTGAATTAAAAAAAAAGAATATAAGTACAAGTAGCATTGTATAATTAAGTGATTGCCAAGGCAAGAATCACAATTACTATTGCCCGTACTGACTGTACGTACATTTACTGCTCGTGCTAAGCACATAAAAGATCATTTAAATCATGCAACTTGTTCGAGGACGATATTGAGAATGTATCGAATGCAAACTTGAGAGAATCAAACCGTTAGAAATCCCAGAAGACGCTGCATAAGATGTAAGCTTTAAACTTCTTGTATTGACTGTACGATTTCGTCAATCCTATAAGATCATTACAAATCACACTGTACAAAATGGATCTAATAAATTTTGTACAACATGTATGTAGATTGTACAATGACACCTATTGAATGGTACACTGTTAAAAAAAATCTGTAGAAATTACAGTATTATTGGCAGCTACTTGCCAGTAACTTACTGTAGATTTAAATTGATGTTATTTACTGGCAACAGTTTGTTCAAAGTTAAATGAGCATTAAACATTAACAAGTCTTTATCTTTACAGAATAAAACTAAAATAACAGCCTCATGCAAAGCATTCTGGGAACCAAAATCTGAAGGAAAAAAACAGAAAAAAGTTGATGAAGATTTCTGGTTCCCAGAATGCTTTGCATTAGGTTGTTATTTTATAGTTTTATTCTGTAAAGACAAAGACTTGTTAATGTTTAATGTTCATTTAACTTTGAGCAAACTGTTGCCAGTAAATAACATCGATTTAAATCTACAGTAAGTTACTGGCAAACAGCTGCAAAACTACAGCAAATTTTTTACAGTGTAGGCTACGACGCAAGTTAGTATAGAAGAATAAAACGTCATCAGCATGCGCTAGTGGTAAACAAATAGAGCAAGATTAATCACACTTTGGCATTTGTGGTTTTTATGTGTGCTATTTCCAAGTGAAACGGAATATTGAATAGAGGGCGGGGTTTTATTTTAGCGTACCTCCTCTCCATCCCTCGCTCATTGCAGACTGACGGTTGGAGGGAGTGGTTAAAGATATTCAACCCAAGCCGTCAAACCGATGTCATCAGAGACGGAACGCCATTCCAGAGCGGAAGCAAATTTTCATATTTTGATTAAACAACTTTTTTTTCTGTGTATTAACTTAATAACTTAACACAAATTAATTGTTCACCACAAGACTAGTAATGTGCGCTAACAAAGTAAATAGTAAAGTAAATTGTGATTTCATGACGGCTTTTAAAAAGAATCTTAACATCGACGGCATTGGTGACGTTAAACATACATACTGATTTTCACATATATGTCGTTAAAATAAAACAATCTAAAATAATATGAAAATAATGTCTATAATAATATGAAAGAAATGTTTCAATAGGTTATTAAATCTGTTTGTGATTTTACTGTATGTTGTATTTATTGTGTATTGGATGCTACTTATAATAGGACAGTCAGTTGAGCAACAAGATCGCAGCTGCTGCACATCTCAATTCTCACAAGGATGCGTTCTGTGCCCTCGCGTCCTTCCGAGTTCGTTCTTTCAAGGCAACCTGGCAAAACAAGTCCGTTCTTTGCATTCTTGGAATTTAGAAACAGCCTAGTATTACATGTGTTATATACCACTCCGAATTCCTTAGCAACTGTACATAGTAATGTTCTAGCAACAGTATAATCATGTTAAATATGCTAAATACCACCAAAGACTTTAGATATACAAAGACAGTGCACTCATATTACTTGAAGAAAGTGCAAAGCACAATATGGCGGAATAAGTCCTGCCTTCTAAATATAAGAGCCAAAAGCTAATTGGTAAATTCATTGCGCGCTTAGAACTGCACGTGCATTGGCTGGTCAAGCCTGGAAAATAAGCTTTTTTAACGCCATTTAAGCATAAGAAACAACATTTATGGGACAGTTCATGTCAGATTGTGTTGCTGATTTTAAATGTTATTTAAATGGGAGTTCAGCAAACAGTTTTTGAGATTTCAGGATTCCCCCATTCAAGTAGATAGGACTTGCTCTTGGATGCCTGAAATACAGTAGCTGCCCGGAGGCGGCGCAAATATTGGCGCAGAGTGAACAGACTTTCCTTGAAAGAGACTTTCCTTGAAAGAGACTTTGATACCACTCACCCACAACACCCTAGAAAAATGGCAGGAGTTTTCCATGACTCTATTCCAGAATATGTTCAAATGTAGTTGACTTATATTTCATGCTGGCTTGTGAACATGGGCAGAACAAAGGTTCACTATGGACCACTGTCTGATGACCTCATTGCTCCTACATGAAGGTGTTGGCTGCTACCGTAACACCCTTTACAGGAAGTTGTTGTTATGCTGACAGGGTTACGCTTGCAGAGTTGTTTATTCAGGTCGTCTGAATAGACTGCTTTCAAATGCCAACTTCTCTGGTGTTTTTAAAAGATTAATAAAACAGGTTTGGCCTGTGAACACGCAAAGCCCACGACGACTCCACAACAGAGTGCCTTGTTCCCACAGAATGGGTTTGCAATTATTTTCAGAACACATGTAAAGGGAGTGAAGGTGCTCAAAGCAACTAATAAATCTGAAAGATGACGGCAAGCTTTCTGACCACCCATGACCGGTTTTATAAACAGGAGTGTACGTTCCTTTCATTGCACATTGAAATAACTGAGTGAACTCAACTGAAAGGAAATGTACCCACAAATACTCTTCTAGTCATACGTCAGGGTTATTCCTACATTATTTCAGTCAGGACCACTTTGAGAATGAAATTTATTGACAATCTTTGGATTTGGCGAGAGGCTTAGGCTCTAAGTTGCTCGAGCTGCCATACTAGACAGGTTGAGATACATCCTTGAGACACAAATCCCCCAAGCCTTTTAATAACCAAATGTTTCTTAGCATATGTTTACAGAAGGAAATACAATGATCACGTACATAGAGCTTCTATACAGAATCCACTGCTCTATTATGAAGATGCTAGGAGGTGAAGGGGTGGAGGTGGGTGCAAATGTCTGTGCGAATGATGTTGAATGAGATAAATACTATAGTTGATTAGAGTTGGTGGAGTAACAAATCAGCTGAGCATCAGCTTGCCTGAACTACGCTTGAATTTCATTCGATCACTCAAGCTCTATTTAGTTTCATGTGCTGTCTGCATTATTTTAGTACCCGAATTATTAAAAGAATATATGCAAAAGCTGGTTCTGAGTGTTCCAGTTGTGGAGGATGCAGAAGACTACCATGATGTAATCAATGTACTTTACTGGGACTGCAGCGAAAACTGCGCTTGACTACACCACATGTCTGGATGGATATATGCTGCACTTATAAGACTATACATTGCCATGAAAAAGAGTAAGAAAAATAAATTTCATATAAAACTCAATTTTACATTTTTCTTTTTTTTAAGAATAATAAAAAATAAAAATAAAAAGTAATTTTAAAATGGTTTGAACTTAATAAACAGGAAAGAAAGTAAAAAATATATAATATTATAAAAAAATAAGAACAATAGAATAATAATACATGATGATAATATTAATAATAATAATAACCTGAATTGTTTCTTTAAAATGCTGAAATCTATATAAAATGCTATCTATCTATCTATCTATCTATCTATCTATCTATCTATCTATCTATCTATCTATCTATCTATCTATCTATCTATCTATCTATCTATCTATCTATCTATCTATAATATAGACAGTTAATGTCAAGCCCATTTATATATATATATATATATATATATATATATAAATGGGCTTGACATTAACTTTTTTTGGTCAGCATTTTCACTGGCCACAATTTTGACATCGATACCATAGTGAAAAGTGCCGTTTAGACATTCTTAATATTATCTCATAATTTGGCAGCAGATATATTAGACTGCTGTCACTTTAAGACCTGACGCACGGATCCATTATATTGTTACACATGCATTTTCTTTCTCAACTGTTTACGTTCACTTAAAACATAAAGGACTGTGTTTATGTGAATACTCATCAAGACCGGCATTTTGACATTAATTTTCTGTTTATTTGCCTGTTGAAGAGCAATAAGCAGCGAAAAAAGAATGCAATTTAGTACAGAGAGGTGGCTTTATGTGCCACCTTTGGCTGTGAGCACAAAATCTGCGTGAATGAGTAAAATTATGGTAAATACGTGCAATCCCATGTCGAAATTCAAGCCCTGTAACACCAACAATATTCATCCAGAGTGAGTGAGGGGAGGCGGGTTTGTGTGTCAACTAGCTGTCGGAGAGATGGGAGAACTAGAAAACGCAGCTGGTATCGTGTATCTTTTCTGTGGAAAATTTGTATTGGAAGCGTTTCAGATATTTCAGTATCGATATGTATTGAAAAATCAATATTTTTGATAACGCTACATTGCACGTGGTTTATTATTTCAGATACCTTTTTAAAAGACTACAATTTAAAAATGTATATATTATATATAAAATTCAACCCGCCAAAGTGGCTAGCAGGAGTGAATGCGTTACACGCCACTGCTGAAATGATTGTCATGATAAAGATGAAATATAAAATGCATATAAAAATCAATTTTAAAATCATTGAACTATTAAAAAGAATATGCAAAAAAAGCTAAATAAAAAGAAATAAAAGTAATAGATAGACAGGAAAAGAAAAAGTGAAACAGGAAAGAAAAACTAAAAATTATAATATAAAATTATTATTAATAATAATAATAATATGAAGAGAATAAAATAACTTTAATAAGGAAAAAAAAAAGAAAAAATGTAAGTACTCATTGCAAACTGGATTGCAGGTAGCTAATGAATAAGATTCAGTTTTTGTCACTGAAGCATCTGTGCAAATGTTTCTTGGTCTTGGGGTCCAGTTTCCTTTATGCATCATACTGTAGTCTCAGCAAGGGGAGCTTTTTATAAAACAAGATGACCAAACTATGTTTTCCCAGCAGCTCTCAGGCTGCTGTTTCATTCTGAATAGACATTAAAACAGAAGAAAGAAGGAAACCCTCACCTGTGGCACTGGTGCCAGGTCCAGGACTCTCTTGAGGAGCGTGGACGGAAGTCGGCTCTGCCCAAGTTCATGATACGAGAGGAGAAACGCAGAAGCCGGCGGTGTCCGTAGGGCCACTGCATCCGGTTGGCAGAGGAGGAGAGACAGTTCTCCTCATGAGCACAGGTGAGCAGGTGCAGAGGCCTGTCTTCCAGGTAAGCGCTCTCCTGCACGAGCTGTGCATCCAAAACCAGGTCAGGTGCCGCTAAAACAAGATGTTGATTCATTCATTGGGATCATTCAGTGCAGATAAAATTATTATATGCATCAGATTTTGTCATTCCAAATCACTTACTTTCAGAACAGGTGACACCTGCTGCTTTAGCCCCGCCTCCTCGAGGGCAGTGGACGTGATTATTCCGACGGCACTGCTGGATGGACATTTCTGTTCCCACACAGTGAGTCCCACTCAATGTCACTTCTTCTGCCGAAGGGTCTCCTTGCCAATAATATGTGTCCTATACACAGGAAGGCCAAATCTTATTTGTCTGCATATCATATATGCAAGGTAGTTGACATGAAATACTTTTGGGAAGATGATATGCCCTCTAGTTTCACAAGTTATGAATAATCTTAACTATTTTAATTCAGCACTTCCTACAGTACTTGTTTATACCTAATTATGCTTTGTACTTAACTAGTAAATGGTGCATACATACAGTATAATCATATTAATTAAGTGAAGTAACAAGGTGAAGCCAACAAGTTAACCAAAAGAAAATGAAAGAATGAACTTCTACAAGACTTAGGATACACACACCTATATTAATTCATATTCATTTTAACTTAAAATCTACATGATGATGTTAATCTACTTATTTATGGGTCCAGAACTTAGGCATTAGTCCTTATTACCAGAAATAATGCAATTTTACCCTTCTTCCATTTTTTGACGTGAAAATGAAGCACATTAATTGCTTTTTCCTCAAATATAGTATAAATTATACTGAATTTGTACTGAAAAGACACACTAATCCTGAATTTATTTAATGCAGATATTTTGGGGGAAGAAAGATTAGATGATTTCCATTACAGTTTTAAAACAATTCATTTTAATGAAGTAACTGAATATAAACAACCCTAACTTAATTCATTCATTCATTTATTTGTGGTTGCGATATGACCTGGACATTTCTTTATGAGATTTCGCAAAACAGTTTAGTTCTGCACATGTAATACAGAAACAGAATTAAGGTAAACAGTGTGAAATGAAAGTATAACTGCCTTGATTCCTGTTCTCAACTATTTCTAAACCTGTCCCACCTCTTCATCTTCACAAAACAGCTACTGTATAACACTTATGTTTCCCAGAAGTATCCTAACCCCTAAACATGCACAGGAAGCTCTCAAATGCACACAGACTGAGGCAACCAAAGCAACATATTCAGAGCGATTACTGGAAAACACAACATTCTTTTCAGCAGTCTCACCTGATGGGCACGTGAGGCGAAACCAAAGCCCAGTTGCCTGCACACCACCATAGCTTCATTTATTCCCCAGTTTTCACTGCAAATCGTCCCCCAACGTTTTCTGCCCCCCTCCTCCATGAGCACCTCCACACGACCCTCAGCCGAATCCCTGCCGCCTGCCAACCGCACCTGAAACACAAACATGCTCACAGGAGTGAAAACTACACATAGTGGCCTAAAAGAATAAGCAAACACTTTTGCAAACAGATGATGCTTGAACTTTTCTCAGAACTAACTTCACTTTCCTAGGGGATGTTTAGAGGATTAAGTGCGTATATTTAAAATAAATGCCATAATGCATTTAAATGTACATATTTACATGTAGCATTTGGCAGAAACCTTCATTAAAAGCTTATCTATTTATCAGTTTGTGTATTCCCTGGGAGACGAACCCATGACCTTGGTGTTGCCAATGCCATGTTCTACTGTTTGAGATACAGGAATGAATAACTACAATATAATACATTATATAAAATAGCAATGTCTGAATATTTATTTAAAATAAATGTCATTTAATGCACTAAATGCAAAGAAATTTTAAATAACGTATATTTGTGCATTATATAATGCAAAGACATTTTAAGTGTGGCCAAAGGGGGTACTTCACCACTGGCAAAATGGCCTTTCAATAAAAATTTGCTGCCTATGCAGCAGAAAGGTGATTTTTTTTAAATTATTATTCTTGGTTCTTACTGACTATAGAAAACAGAGAAAAAAATGCTGTTGTCTTCACTTTTGCCAAATAGCTAGGAAAACTTTTAACACCCATAATGCACTGGGCATGTTGGCGACCAAGGCCACTTCCACCAGTCTGCTATGAATTTGCTTACGAGAGTCAAATACCGCCTTACTTTAGTAGGAAATACTTTTTAGCAAACTTTTAGTCACTTGCCTTGTATTGCTCCCGGATGCAAGAATTCAAAGAGTAAACGTTTAGTAGGAGTGAGTTATTTTCAGATTCCAGTGAAAGATCCAGCGTGTTGTAGGCCGTGGCTAATTTAAGGCTGCAAATAATCGTAAATACGGAGAGAACGGCGCGACGGAAAATTTGTAAAACCTCAATGTTTGTAGTCAACATTTCAAACTTGATGAGCACGAACACTGTGTTTTAGGCCAAACAGAGGGTAACCCGCCAAATGGTAAATGGACTGCATTTATATAGTGCTTTCAACAGATGCATGGCCACCAAAGTGCTTTACATATTGCCTCACATTCACCCATTCATTCATTCACTCATTCATACACCGACGGCGGTGTCAGCCATGCAAGGCGCCATCCAGCTCGTCGGGAGCAGCTGGGGTTGGGTGTCTTGCTCATGGACACCTCGACACTTGGTCAGGTGTCAACTGGGGATTGAACCACCAACCTTCCGGTTTGTAGACAACCTACGAGCCACTGCCACCAAGGCAAAACACTGTCGCATAAAAAGTTATAATACAATACCCTTACAATAACGGTTTTGTTAATAACCATCTGTTGATCCGACTGTCTGTGGCCAGGTATACAAAAAATGCAGAAAAATAATCTGTAGTTTTCACAAAAGCTCTGGATCTGTAAAAGGTCCTTTTGCTGACAAATAAACATAAATGTATCTCTCCAGGTAACATGGAGAACAAGTCAACATTATTCATTTACATACTGTATACTACCAACTGACATTGTAACAATACAAGGCGGGTTGAAAATCTACAAAGCTACACTTTAAGTGTCCAAATATTTTGGGGGAC